>NC_056731.1:983239387-983566887 GCF_019279795.1 Protopterus annectens
TGTTCAACACTGCCAAATCTCTTCTACAAGTATATTTAAAATAAAGGCATGAAGACATTAAATTTTTCTTTTTTTTTTTCTCAGCTGTTATTTGCATGATTGTTGCATCACAATGAAGTGGGATTGCCTCATATTAAAAGTGGTACACATGGGTGTTTATTTGTCTGCTTTCACGGGTGATACAGTTATGGGGTCCACTGTCAAGGAACAGTGCATGCCTTTTGCCAGTACCACATTGACACTGACAATGATAGCAACCTAAAACTAGCACAGTCTAAATGCATAGTGCTGCTGTTGGTAACAGTGTCTGTGGATGGTACAACACCACCCATACCTGATGGCATAATTCTTTTGACTATGGGAAGTAGCCCCACCACCTGCCCAGAGCCCAAGGAAGGACAGGTCATGCATGGCACTCTTACTCTTGATGCATTCTCCTTCCCTACCTATGCACCAGTAGTGGGCAGTGGTACCAACAAAGACTATGCAGCCATGAGCCGCTCTGATGGCGTACAATGATAAAGCCCTGACTGTGGCCCAGCTGACCCAGGTTCAGTTAGTGGTTCTGATGACTGACAGGGTGACAGGGAGGGATGTGAGTGCCCATTCCAGGTGGGAGGGTGCTTGTTGATATGGTCCATAAAAGGAGGCATGATCTAAAGAGGGAAGTTGCCATCAGACATAATCACTGAGCCTGGATGTGTAGGGAAATGGAGTGAGAAGAGCATAAAGAAAGAAAAAAAATCCCTCTGGACAGAAGCACAGATAAGTCAAGCCCCAAGGACAACCTCAGCATCCATGACTGGCTGCAACAAAAATTCTTAGTAAGTCCAGGAGGTTGGCGAGTAGCTGGTAGACCTGGTAAATACATTGGGTACTGGTGGCTGGACTGGAAACAATGAGGTCCAAGGGGAGTAAAAAAAAAAGACCATACAAGCATGGGTCAGGAATATTATGCTAATGACTGTCAATGCTGTGATTCTTGCTTATTGCTTGAAATGAGTGCCACATTGGGAATTACTTAATGTTATACATGGCTGTTATCAAAGGACTGTCAGTTATCATCACTACTCTGTCAGAGGCAGTAGGTATATTGAAAGGCCTACATGGCAACTTATGTGAGGGCTTGCCCAACTGATTGTTCGGTTAGACAAGCACTTGTGGGCCTTCACTGTCTGTATGCGGCTGCCTGGTTGTACATGCCAGGACTGATGCCATTTTCATGGCTTCTGTTCATTTGACTCCACTGTGTGCACACCCCACAGGACAGGAAGATCAAGGTAAAATGCTGCTATGTTTTCCACATCACCAAACTGTGGTGTTTCAGGGGCAGCATGGCATGGTCACCCATGCAGACATAGCATACATAGTGGAAAGGCGCATGGTATGAACAGATGGTTCCAGTTTCAAGGCTTATATTTTTCTTTGCTGCAAGTGTTTGTTCCAGCACCATTCCTCAGATGGAATGTACATGTGGCCTGAGATGCATATTGTCTCATCATTCCTGCTTTTGAACTTTCACCTGTCAAAAACGCATACTCAGAGTGCAACCACATCTACAGGAGCTGCATCCCCTGGAACACATAAAGAACAGCAAGGTAATCATCTATCCCTCTCTGAAAGCTCTACCCAACCCAACTCTTCCATTTCCTGGCCACATTAAACACCTCTATTCTACTTTGATTGTCCTGCTTCCTCCATTGTAACTATTGCTAATCCCCAAAAATATGCCCCCTAGACTTTTTGTCTTGGCTTTGCCCTGTTGTGCTGAATCAGTCTGGCTTCAATTCCTCTGATGATATGATATGACCATTATATTTCAGACATGTCACTCTTCAGGCTCATCAGAGAGTATAATGCCTCCTTCGGTGTGTACCTCATCAGACACATGCAAACACTGTGTCATCCACAAAGTTCCTTACAAAAATAATACAAGGCATAAGCACAGTGTCCTACACTGATTGACTCTCTTTACTCTCAATCATACAGACTTCTGAGAAGTGATCCTTGCTTGGCAGAGAAAGCATTACTAGAACCTGTTTTGATGAGTCTTTTGCACATCCACAAAACAAACAGCATCATCATAAGTACTAGATTAAAATACCTAAATTTCCTTGCAACATAAATAGAGCTGTTGAAGAGACAGATATGTTTTTTCAGGGAAACCCCATTCTCTGGAATAGGCTCCCTATCCATGTGAATCAGAGTTCCTCCCTATCCCTATTTAAGCTCAACTTGGATTAATGGATGGGTAATAGGAAAGTCACTCGTGGTCTCTCTTCTATGTCTGTGATGGATAGAGGACAGAGGCAGTCAGTAAACACCCCCTGTAAATCAAATATAAATCAAATCTGTGGGTCACATTGTGGTTGCACAAGTAGGTTTTTAAGGGCCGTATTTTACATATTTTCCTTTTTAATTTCAAATGATATGTCTTGATCTATTCACTAGCCACATAACTCCATTTTTATTATTTATTTATGTATTTATTTATTTATTTATTGCTGATTTCAAACTAAGAGATATTTAGTTATGTACACAACACCTTCTAAGCCTTGGACTACTTGTTTAGCTACTTAAAATACTTACTGTGCTGGTAAGATATGAAACAAAAGTCTCATGAATCTATATATTCTTAAAGTGCTTCAAATTTGCCTAGCTTGAAAATATCTTAATCAGTCTTTTAATGCTAAAATTCCTCATTTGCATCTAACGTGGACATGAAAGTAGCATTTATTATAGCTGAAACCACTTCTTTACCTATAACCATCAGACCATTTTATTCAGATCCTGTAGCTAAATACAAATGCAAATCCTTCACTGCCTCATAAAAATTACTATATTATTCATCCAGTTTGTGATGGCTTAATCTTGATAATAATAACAAAGGTTTACAATCACTTTAATTCCTGCTCATGTCTGCTACTGAGAGGTGCTCTTATCTGCCTGGTATTACTAACATATGATCTGGATTTTCATAACTACAATACCCTCATGACAAGCTACCCAGGTTTTAAATAAACAGTGTACTCATGTAAGATATCATTGCTATGACTCTGCACAGTATGTTGAGTGATTATATGATTATATTACTGTCTCCATGCACAGTGGTGCTGTACTTACATTGTGAATAAGTTTCACTATGCCCGACATGTCACAATCTGAACTGCAGAAAATATTGTCTGAACTGTTTTCCTGTGTTACTATCTAAGGCACGTTTTTATACTATACTTTTTATATTCATGTAGTAACTAAGTCAGGGGGTTATATGGTGCTTTGAATAAGTCATTATTGTGCACAGTTTTACATACAGTGGGCTTCATCTACAGTACTTTTGAACAATTTTCTGACAGCACATTATACTCAGCACCAGTGCTCAATTTAATGTCAACACTTTCTAGCCAGTGTTGAGACACACTTGCAAATAGGTTCATAGGTTCATAGGTTCATAGGTTTATACTAGGCTATCTGCCCTAAGGCATTTATAAGCCTAGCCCAAATTTTTGTGGCTTACGCCACCCCTTATATGAAAAAATACTGTGCCCATTAGTTTGTTGTGCCTCTGTCCAGCAGTGACACAGAGATGATTCCCGGGGTAAACCTACGATCTCCCATCCACAGGTCTAGATTTCTCTTGAACAGAGTCAGCGAGGTGCTCTGCCTCACATGGACCGGGATTTTATTCCACAGCATAGGGAGTCTCTGAGTGATAAATCTATCCCTCCAGCACGTCCTATTTATATCCGTGCTAAGGTTTAAGTCGCTTGCTCTAGTGGTTTTGGTGGATTTGGATTTTTGAGGTGGAGCATGTCCATTAATTCCGGGTTGGACATGGCCTTGTATGTCAGGCACATGTCACCTCTGAGCAGATGGTATGCGACTGAATAGAGCTGGAGTTTCTTCAATCTGGCAGCATATGACAGATTTTGGAGTCCCTTTATCCTTTTGGTGAGGAACTTTTGGGGTCTCTCCAATTGCTGCAGATGTCGGGTGAGATACATCCCGAATGGGGCATTGTACTCGATCATTGGTCTGATAAGTGAAGAGTACAGGGGAACAATAACCTCACTAGATCTGGATGTGAATCCCTTCATGATCAGGTGGGCAATGTAGAAGGTCTTTCTAACCACTTTAGCAATGTGAGTGTCAAAAGAAAGGCCACTGTCAACCTGGGTCCCCAGGTCCCTGATAACCTCTTCTGTGCTTAGTGGATTGCCACCTATATGGTAGCTTGGGGTTACCTTGTTTTTCCCGAAGGGTATGACTATACATTTTTTGGTGTTTAACTTCAGGCCATGGCTCTGGCACCAGCTATCTGTTTCCGTGAGTCCCTTCTGATGGATATCCGTGTCTGATACACTTTCCACTATGGCCCAGTTTGCAGTCGTCTGCAAACTTTGTCAGCCAAAGTCCTCCTATGTTGGCCTGTACTTCTGAGAAGTAGATGCCAAACAATAGGGGCCAAGGACCGAGCCCTGTGGGACACCACTTGTGACCGGCTTGGAGTCTGACACAGCGCCAGCAACTCTAACCCTGTGGGTTCTGTCCTTAAGCCAGTTTGCAACCCATCTTGTGACATATGGGTTTACATTTAAGCTGGTAAGTTTTTCTACAATACCCGAGTGGGGTATTGTGTCGAAAGCCTTTGCAAGGTCAAGGTAGGCTGTATGGACTGCCTTTCCCTCATCAACGGCCTTGGTGACTGTTTCGAAGAAGTCGACCCAGTTCAAAAGGCATGATCTTCCCTTGACAAAGCCAAACTGGTTCGGGTCCAATGTCTGCAAGTCCCCTATATCTTTGTTTATGAGCTCCATTATGATCCTCTCCATAGCTTTGCAGACTAGACTTGTTAAGCTTATGGGGCGGTAATTACCAGGGTCCGTAGAGGCGCCGCCTTTGTGGAGTGGGACTACAGTTGCCGTACGCCACTCCTTGGGCACGTATCCTGTGGTAAGGCTGAGATTAAACAGCTGCCTTATGTGCAGGTTTAATTCCTCATTTAGCTCATGTAGCACACAGCCGGGGACACCATTTGGTCCCATTGATGCTGTGTTTTTAGCTTTAGAGAGTGCAGCTTTCACCTGCGCATTTGAGATGTCCGGGAGGCTACACTCGGCTGGGATAGTTATCTCTCCTTTAGGGGGGGAGAGGGGGGTGAAGTTTGCACTGAACCTGTCTGCCAGTATGTTGGCAATGTCTGTGGGTTCAGTGATTTTTGTATCATTTTGGACTAATTCTGAGCATATCTGGGAGTTTCCACCCAGGTTCCTAACATAGCTGAAAAAGGCCTTATGATTGTCCTTTGAATCCATGGCAATTTTTCTCTCAAAATTGGCCTTAGTTGATTTTATGAGTGCTCGTATTTTTTACTAATAATGATCAGGGGTGACTTCCCTTTTATGGATTTTGTTCTATCATGTAATAGCTTTCTCCTCTTATTGTAAAGTTTGTTAATGGCTGGGGTCCACCAGACTGGACGTTTGCCCTTTGTGGAAAGAGTCTTGGTTTTATTCGGGATTGCCTGATCCATGCAGTCCTGGAGGTGTTCATAGAAGGCATTTGTAAGGGCTTCCGCAGCTTGGGTTGTGGTTTCCACTGGCTCAGGGGCCTTGAAGGATACCACACCAGTCTTGAGTAGTGTGAAGTTTGCTTTAGAGAAGTTCTTCACTATGGTCTTTTGTTTGGGGTGGGGCGGATGTGGATTTCCAGTGAGATTAGTTTATGATCAGATCTCACCAATGAGGGATATACTTCGGTGTGGAGCATATTGTCCCCATGTTTGTGACAATGAGATCTAGTATATTTTCTCCTCTCGTGGGAACAGTGACTAGCTGTTCCATGGCATTTGAATTTATGAACTCCAGGAACCATTGGGCTAGAAAGTTAGGGCTTGAGTAATGTTCCCAGTCTATATTCGGGTAGTTGAAGTCACCCAATATGATGGTGTTTGGAGATACATTTATACCCTCCAGTGTCTTCAGGAAGGCTGTGTGGGGTTCCTGAGTTTGAGAGGGTGGCCTGTAGCATGCTACAATTTGTAGAGCAGTTTTGCCTATGGTTAGTTGCACCTGGATGGTTTCCGAAGCTTATGCGTTGCCACCACCTGGAGGTGTGGGTATCCTTTATGAATATGGATACACCCCTCCTTTTGTGGTGTGGTCCGGGTTTTGGGGCGGAACGCATGATATGAGGTAAAACCTAATAGTGCCGGGTGCTCTCAGGAGCCTTGAACCAGGTTTCAGTTACAGCACAGACATCGATGTTCTCCATACTGAGAAGGGCCTCGAGTGCGTGCATTTTGAGATTTAGACTTCTGGCATTGAGCAGCATTACCCTCAGTTTCTTCCCATTTTGTTTTCTAGGGTGGTAGGTTTAGAATTTGAGCCTTGCCTAAAAAAGGCACTATGGGGGTGGCAAGAGCGTTAGCCAATATCCGGAATCCCAGGGGTGACAGGTGCAAGCCGTCCCAGCAGCGTGGCTTGTCAAGCATGTCATCCCAGGCAGACAGACACTGGATCCCCTTTGAATGACACCAGACATTAAGCCAATTGTTAAAGCTGATCATCTTGTCTCTATATTGTGGCATCATTCTTGGTGAAGGAAGGACACTGCTCAGGGTTAGGGTCATACCTGCCTGGGCTACATAATCAGAGAGCTCCTCTATGTCTCTTTTCATGTAGTCCAGGGAGGTACGTCTCAGGTCGTTCACACCAGCATGGACGATGACTGTGTCATATTTGTACTTGCCGTGGAGTGACCCGAGTGCTTGTGTTATGTGGTGGATTCCAGCGCCCGATAGGCAGCTTACTGTGACCCTCTCCTTGTTCAGCCTGGTGAGTGGGACGTCAGTGTGTCTGACTATGGAGTCACCTATGACAAGTATGTTTGGTGTTGTATTTGGCCTTAAGGGCTGTGACTGCTTTGCACACTGCTTTTGTGGTTTATGTGTTGCTTGTGGGGTGTCTTGAGGTAGCAGTTGTTTGGGTGTCTGCTTTGGAGGCCTCTGCTGTTTAGGTAAATTTTTACTCAGAGCCTCCGAGTATGTCTTTGTGTGTTTATGTGTTTGATTCAGTGGAGTGGTAGCATTATGTGAGGCTGGTTTTGTGGTGTGTGTAGTTGCCTTCTCCTCCTGTCTGGTCTTGCCAGTCCTGAGTTGAGAGAGCTCAACCTCCAGTTTGGCTAAATAGCTGCATCTCTTGCAAGTATTTGTGTTATGTGGGAGGAGGAGAGGGTTGTCTGTGTACATGAGGCAGTTATAACATTGCCTCAAGATTCCCAGATTCACCAGCTGGACCGGAGAGAAGATTGACAACTGACCTTTGGACATGCTAGAATAATATTGGGAATTCCTTAATTGAAAACAAGGGCCAGTGAGGAGTGAGGGTGTAGTGCTTTTAATTTTTAGTGCTGACTTATATAATTGCTTTAGTGAGCAAGTGCCAGGTAACTTGAGTGCAATGTGTTACAAGTAACTAAATGCAAAAACGACAAACAGTAACTTTCTTTCAAGTGAAACAAGGAAATAAGTACAGTAAGCAATGCAGATATCACTAGTGATCCACAGAAGTGCTGAGAAGTTGCGTATTAGGTGGAATTAGCTTCCAGGGAAATAACAAGCAAACAAACAACAAGCATATAAACAAAGCTAGATTCAGCAGGCCTGGATCTAGTCTATGCTAGAGCAAACAAGGTGAACCAATTTCAGTAAGATACAGTTCAATCTCATATTGCCTTTTTTTTTTTTACTTTTTTAATTTCAAAGAATCAACTCTTTCGATTTCAATAGTTACAGTAAACGTGTTTAGTTTTACCTCATTGATATGGAAATTACCTTAAGTATTCATTATAGTGCATAAAATGCATGGTTGTGAAAAATAACTCAAATTTATTGCAAAGAATATATACCATTATAAAATGTTTCTCTCTACTATAACTGCTGCAATACTGATTACATGATGGGGACTGTTGTTTATTTTGCTTATAGCAACACTTACTACATGAAGCTTTAACTTCAGTTCTGCCATAATCACTGTGGTTCTCTGTCTCAAATCTATTAATGTTTCTGCACATCTTCACTCTAGGCTTCACTTCTATGATTTCAATTGACTTAGAAGTTAACTTCTTCAGTTAATTCTTTTAACTGTTTATTTCTTTTTTTTGCTCTGCACACAAATCCTCACATTTAAATAAGATCAGCTTTGCTTCTCTCACTGAAAGTATTTCCCTTGTATCACTTCTCATATCTCTTACTATTATTTTTCTTTCTCAGTGATTCATGGAACACAATGAAATCACAGTGATCGGCTTTATTTCTAGACTATTAACATAAGCATATGTGCTATCTACAAAGTTTTAATTTCTTGTCTTATAAAGAGTAATATGAGTATTCACAAATGCCTCACTCAGTTCTGCTAGATTGCCTTTTTTTGTTCTTGAAGGGAAACTGCATAGAATAAATTCAGTTACCTTTTTTCTGTGATATACAGCAATGAGGCACATTGTACCTTTCTAGGATTCTTAGCTGTTTAGTTTACAATAAGGAACAAATCAAATTTCTAGAGTACCACTTCCTGCCTTTTCTTAATTTTTTTTTTCAGCAAGACAGTTCTTGTTGGCTCCACTTGGAAAATCTTTTTTCAAAAGGCATTAATAGTTTAGTGGCTTCTAAAAGATTTGGGAATGAATGAAAAATAGTGACTTTAGTAAATAAAATAATTTACTGAAATAAATAGATAGATAGATAGATAGATAGATAGATAGATAGATAGATAGACAGACAGATAGATGGATAAATAGATAGCGTGGCATAGAATAAACTTGTTCACATTTCAAAAGTAGTCATACCATGCAGCAAATTCAGTATTCATCAAGATGCACAGTTAAGATTTAAACAACAGTCCTGCAAGACATCTTTACTGAATATGTCAAATGGGGGTCTATATTATGTTATCGAAAGATGAATTAACCAAACACATCTTTATCCAGACATAAATATCGACCTCTGAAATTGCTGAATGGCCACTTCAGCAATTTTTTTTCCAGGGGAAAAAATTGCTTGGCCAATAACACACAAACCAAACTTTCAAACCCTACATAGTGGGGGGCTACCAACTCCGAGATTGCACTACAATGGGGGAAAGGGCAAATCCCAGATGGCTGCCAAGTGAGTATTGAAAAACATCAAATACTCAGAAGAGTTGGTATGAATATATGGAAAACAACAGAAACAGTTGTTTTCTGACTGCAACAGTTACAATGACACAACCATCTCACTTATTGGCCAAGCTCCAATTTAACTATATTTTGAGAGTAACCTAATCATAGCAACTCCAGAGTACAGAAGTAACCACTTCTAAAAACTAATAAAATAAATCCAAAACAAATGAACAGGTGTCCCATTCTCTAAATGTAATAATGTCCTGCAGGGTGAGTGTCACTGGGTAAATAATGCTCTTTCAGGGTGGAGAAGCCCTTTGGTAAATTATTTCCTCATTGAAACACACTCTTTTGGAATCATTGATTGCTTACTCCTTCTGGCTATTGACTAACTTCACACTAGCTTCAAAATGATCTGTTGGCTCATAGATCCTTAGCTTTACTGAAAACACTGCTAATTCGTGGCCATCGAAGTGCTTAATGCCTTTGACCAGTGTTGAAATCTGTGGTTACTATAGTTGTCATCCAGTTTCTCCTTGAGATATGAAATGATAGGCTGAGTTGTAGAAGAAGAATTTATCACATACAACTGGGAGTCTTGGAGATATCACACAGTCATACTCCTCATATAGTTTAATATTCATTTTTATTAAGGCTGAATATCCTCCTGTGGTCAGTTTACTAGGGAGGTGGTATTCAAAACAGAGGCTTTCAAATTATTAAATGTCCATTAATGATGTTAAGTCAGGCATAGGTATTTTCCCAGAAAGCAACAAGATATGGAGAAGAGGGTGAGTTGTTGTGGTCATTACCCGCAAGAAATGCCTGAAAGTCATTTGATTTTATTTGTGGAAAATCTTTGTAGCTTTGCAGTAGTACCCTACCACCTGTGAGCAAGTACAACGTAAAGTATTTTAAAAGTGGTCAGATACAAACCGAATATGGGGGCAAACTTATATCCATGACACAAATCTTGATCTCAAAAAGGATTAGGTGGGCATCTCTGTATGCTGTTCTGATGTCAACAGCTATATTGGTATCAAATGAAACATCATTATCACCTATAAGGGTTACAAAGTTACAAAGGCTTTTCTCACATGCCAGAATTAATATTTTTTTTCTCATATCAAAGTGAAAGTAATTGAAGATATGGTTGATTGTAATTACTCTGTTGATCTGCATTGATAGATTTATGAAGGCACAGCTGACAAAGCAGAACTAAACTTTCCAGCAAAAGCTGTGATTTACAATAGCCAGTTTTGAGCTTTACATACCATATCCCAAGATATATAAGATTATATATGATTTACAATAGCCAATTATGAGCTATACATACCATCTAACAAGATATATAAGATATACCAAGAACCTTTAATTGCCATGAGTCTTTCATTTAACAACATTAATGAATAACTTATGAACGGAATATAAAAGAAAGGTGGGAGATCAGAAACAATAGGAAACAAGTAGTTAAAAGAGCAGTGTACATAGATAACCTTTCATGACAACACCAGATCAGAAAATAGAAAACTATATATATATATATATATATATATATATATATATATATATATATATATGTGTGTGTGTGTGTGTGTGTGTGTGTGTGTGTGTGTGTGTGTGTGTGTGTGTGTGTGTGTGTGTGTGTGTGTGTGTGTGTGTGTGTGTGTGTGTGTGTGTGTGTGTGTGTGTGTACAATTTGTTTTCTATGGCTATTTACTGTTAGAAGTTATTTTCGAACAATGCGTAAAGCTTTATTATGTGAGGTGATAATGACAATAAACACTTTAAACACATTGGAATGTTGTTTCATAGTTTTAAATAAACTTACATGTTAAACCAGAATCTTCCATGATGGTTTATTGCTGTTTGTTTAAATGTCGTATGCAGTATAGTCAAGAAAAACAATAGAATCATGTTTGCTTTAGTGCTCTGTTTTTTATAGCCAAGAAAAACAACAGGATCTTTTTTTAAGCTAAAACTCCTCATGCAACATGCTTTACTGGTGGTGAATGGTAAAAGGGCCAGTGTTGCACTGATACAGAAATCACTGTTTATTAATGTATGTGTTTTAAGGTGTGTGTGTGTGTGTGTGTGTGTGTGTGTGTGTGTGTGTGTGTGTGTGTGTGTGTGTGTGTGTGTGTGTGTGTGTGTTTTCCACTTTAACAGGTTGGTTCTGCAAGCACTAAATTTGTTGTTACATATGACTCATGAGAGCATTATACTGACAACAAATCAATTCTATGAACTGCAGTGATACAGAACATTTAACAGCAGGAAAGACTGGAAAGCTGTCAGATGAGAGAATGAGTTAGTAGTGTAAAGTGTGAAATATTAATAACCATGGGGGGTTCATGCTGTGTAGAACTGATTTAGACTCAATAAATTTAATCTGAAAATATAAGTAAGGAGATTCTCTTCTTTTAATCCAACAGAAACATTAATTTGCCTGAGTCGGTTCTATCTGTAAGTAGTTTGTTAAAAGGTGAAATCAGAACTGGGACTTTTATGACTTTTTTAACAATACAAGGAAAAGTCTAAATCCTGTTTACATTACAATTTTTCAGTCACAGGGTTATTAAATGGCATACCTCTCAGCCTGCAGACACTGAAAATGGGAAAAAAGGCCCTTGAAAAGTAGGTACATCCAACCAAAAGTTCAAGTAGGAATGTGGGATACTGCTCAGAAACACATTTAAAAACAGAAAGTAACAAAAATAATGGCAAAATATAATTACATTATAAAGGAGACGGTGTCAAATCTATAGACATAAATCAACTGTATTACAAAATTCTACCACACAAGGTAACTTGTTTTCCTTCTGAAAAAGAGACATGTACGATGTGTCTTCTTTTGTAAATTATTGTTGCCAATAGTATGTTGGTCATGTAATGTGTTTTTTATGTGCTCTAGACAGCTTCATAAATTACGTGACTAGAGGGGGATTCAGAAAATTTTGTGTGGCAGTAAATCAAGCCTGAAAATGGGGACATACCTCCAAAAATATTTACATCACTTGCAGGAGAAAAAAAAAACCTGTAAATAGGAATGTTCCTCTGAAATAGGAGCAATTAAAATGCCTGTTAAAGGGCAATTATGGAATTACAACTAAGGGTTTTTTTTTATATCTTGTTGATCTTTGGTTTTATTAGCATATATGTAATTTTAAAAGCAGTAACTTTAGTACCTAATGCATGTGTTTCATTTCCATTTAGTACAGTCCATACTCCAAGGAGACAGATACTTTCCAAAATCATATGTGAACAATTGTCTGTAAGTAAAGTTCTAACTATGGTATATATGAGCGTGAGTTTTGAGTGGACATGTGTGTGCATGACATACCTCTCAACCTCACAGAGCAAAAAATCTGGACAAAGCCAAAAATAACAGGGGGGGAGGCAAAAGCCTGAAAATAGGACAAATGTTAAATATTGCTGTTATAAACTTAGTAAGTTGCCAGAATATCAAGATTTGTGTTGCATTTTCTGAAGGGTGTGAAGTCTGAAACTCAAATGTACGTCATTATTTAGGGACTTCAATCCTCAATACTTCTACAGAAAAAAACTGATTTTTTATGAGAAACAAACCAAAAATATGAGGGAAAAATCTTGACATTTCGTGAAAATCTGGACAGTTGAGAAGTATGCTGCGTGTACATGTTCGAGCACGTGTGTGTGTGTGTGTGTGTGTGTGTGTGTGTGTGTGTGTGTGTGTTTGTGTGTGTGTGTCTGAATGAGTGTGTGTGTGTGTGTGTGTGTGTGTGTGTGTGTGTGTGTGTGTGTGTGTGTGTGTGTTACAAAAATACCTTTTAACTGTCTTACTAAGCATCAATTATATACTTAAAGGTATGGGGTTTAGTGAATGGATTCTATTGCATGCTTCTACATTCCTGGTGGACTTGAGTACCATACCACATTATTCAAATCCAGTTGTTGGTCAGTTTTAAAAATGAAACCTTAATGCATTGGTGGATAATCCAAAATGATAGATTTAGCGAACTAGGGGAAGAATCAAACTTAAATATAAGATAGAATCATGAATAATCTTGTTATCAGTATTAATAATATTTTTATGATAAGATGTTTTGCAAGGAACTGTTATCTATATGTGGAAATAAATCTTGATATATTATATTATTGATTAAACAACTTGATGCATAAGTAAATACACCTGCCAATAACAGTGTGCTTTTGTATATTCTGTAGAGGACAGTTCTATTCTTACAGGAACAAAGGTGTTTATCCCTACTTCTTTACCAAAGAAAGTCACATAGCTAGCCTAGCACAGAAAACTTAAAACAAAAAAATATCTAAAATATAAAATATCTGGTTCTCTAATACTGACAATATGACAGAAATCATATAAAGGCAAGGGGTCTCATGATTATCATGACTAAAGAAATACACAACTTAGTAAGTCATAGAATTCTAGCAAACCACTTTTATAGTGAGGGCATCCACAACTTCAGCCGTTCAACTGACACTGTGTATGACTTTCTGTTTTGAGTGTACTGTGACTATATCTGTGACACTGAAAAGAAGACATTGATCAGATCCTCCAAGAGAGACTGACAAAAGATCAGCAAATTTCAAGGAATGCGAACTATGAAATTATATAACTTATTTTCATTTCAATATAGATTTCTTGCAGACGGTAAAACATTGAGCCAGATAATATTTGTCAGTCAATTTCATTGTTTTACGCTATCAATGCTATTCAGTATATTAACAACGATTTTATGGTTGCCATTATTCTATCAGTCTGAGAAGTTTGCTCTAAGAAATATGGTAAGTCTCTCAAAGTTCTCATTTAATGTTAATAAAGAAGAAACACATAAAAAATTGCATGTACAGATTTAACACTAATGAATTCTAAATATTCTTGTTAGAAAGGGTGAATGAGGTAACAGTCTGTTCTTTTTCTGACAGATTCATATGTTCATTGACTCAGTACAAGGCTAGCTGCAAGCTTTTGCCTGAGTTAATAAATATGGCCGGTGATACTAATTTACTCGGCTGAGTGGATTTACGAATCACATGGCTACATAATTCACTTAACGTATTCCTTTCTGGGTGACAGCACATGACTCACAATCACATGTTTCTCCCCGGAATGCTTCATTCAAACTTGTGGTAGGCCAGGGAGTCAGCCAACTATGCTGCTACCTCTTTGAGGTAAACACTGTGTAGAGCTGTTGTACAGCCAGAAGCCTAGTCATGCTTGATTTCTTCCATTGCTATCAATGTGTGTGATCATGTTAAAAGTATGAGATAGGGAGCTTTGCAGACTTACAGTATTAGGGGAGTTTAAGTGTACGCAGATGGTTGTAGTATGATTGTTAATTAGGGGATACATAGGGTGTGTGTGTGTGTGTGTGTGTGTGTGTGTGTGTGTGTGTGTGTGTGTGTGTGTGTGTGTGTGTGTGTGTGTGTGTGTGTGTGTGTGTGTGTGCGTGAGTGTGTGTGTGTGTGTGTGTGTGTGTGTGTGTGTGTGTGTGTGTGTGTGTGTGTGTGTGTGCAAGTGCATGTGGGTGAATGTGTGTGCATGAGTGCAACAGGTGGCTGGTTTGATATATGGAGAGACAGTATGCGTGCATGTGTGGGCTTCTATACCTCTCAACTCCCCCTAAATTATTAAGACAAGCAGTGTATTTAATGGGGGGGGCAACTCTACAGCCGGGGCACATTTTAGATATTACTGAAATCACTTAGAAGTTAATAGAACAACAGGTTTAGCAACAACAAGCTGCAAATGAGAATTTAGTATGAAGCTCTAAAGTCTGTCATTACTAACTGATTGTAATTAGCCAGGAGAAAGGATAGGACAGTGAAAGAGGCAAAGTCATGGAAGTTCAGTGACAGCAGGGGCAGTTGAGATGTATGGGGATGTGTCTGCATGTGTGTGTCTGCATGCATGTGTGTCTATTTGTCACTGTGTGTGAGTATGTGTGTGTGTGTGTGTGTGTGTGTGTGTGTGTGTGTGTGTGTGTGTGTGTGTGTGTGTGTGTGTGTGTGTGTGTGTGTGTGTGTGTGTGTGTGTGTGTGTGTGTGTGTGTATCTGTCTGTCTGTTTGGATGTGTATATATGTGTAGGGGACTGAAGAAGGTGATGACCTTGCTAACAGGATGCACCAGCCACCATCAGTGATTATCACAAGGGCAGCAGGATAGGACTTGTTACCACATGCAATAATCACTGCTCAGTTCATAGACAATTAAATTAGCTGATAATGAAGTCTTTCCTTATTGCAGCTGATGTTTCACTAAACATTGGTTTCAAGAATTTCACAAAAAGACTGTTTTTCTCATAGACTTTTACCAATCACTCCTGACCTGTCTTTGAAATTTGAATTTTGTGAATTTTGAATACAGACCACCTGCTTAGTTGACCAAATTTTATTGACAAACAGACAAACAGATGCTGATTAAGCCAGTTTTATATATAAAACCCACGGTGGTGGTGCTGCGGTAGCGTTGTCGCCTCACAGTACGACACTGTCTGGTTCGATTCTCAGCTAGAGCGTCTTCTGCGCGGAGACATGCGTGAATGGGCGTACCTTCGTTAAAGGTTGTGCATCAGGGTTGGTAACTCAGTACATAAAAATCAACTACCAATCATTAGTGGACCGGAGTTCCGCTGTGGCTACCCCTAACTGGGAAAAAGCCGAAAGACACAACAACATATATATATATATATATATATATATATATATATATATATATGTTTGTATAATTATTTGTATAATTTTATATATATATATATATATATATATATATATATATATATATATATATTTATATATATATTTATATAGTTGTATATGTATATATATATATATATATATATATATATATATATATATATATATATATATATATATATATATATATATATATATATATATATATATATATATATATATATATATATATATATATATATATATATATATATATATATATATATATATATACACATGTACATTTGCACATACTAATCTAACTTGGTCTTAACGTACCTTTCATTTTTATTTTATAATCAATATGAGACTGAGCTTACATTAGGTAATGCATATCTTAGTACAGTAATTGTACAAAGATATCTATTACCCTCCATATTGCCAAAGAAACGGGTAAACTTTAAAACCTAGAAATGAGACATCATACCCTTTATTAGCATGAATTCTCTCTCCTGCTTACTTAGCAGTAAGTCATGGTTTTGGCTTACTACCTCCCCCCAGCCTCTTACCATACCTTTACTTTCCCAGACATCCTTCCCTCTTGTGTTACTATGCTTTATATACAAAAAGGACATTTGTTTACATTTAGTCATTTGCTAGGAGTTAGTGGAAGTCTGTGGAAGAAGAGGTATTTTGTATCTTACTGCATTCCTGTCAGAGTGATGACACTAGCGCTGTGATTTAGAAACTTGCCAGGGATGATGGAGGCTTGCCTTCTGCAGGTAATGCCATACTGCTTATATTGTGATGAAGGCCAGAGCTCATTATCCATGAGCAAAGTGAAAACTCTGTTTGCAAACAAAGCTGCATTACTGACTATGGGTTCAGACAGAAAAGTGCCAGATATAGAGGGTATATGTGCCTCAACACTGCTGAATGCTAAGTCTAAACAAAAAACTCCACTCCCAAGAAGCTCTATTCTCCATAGAGAATGCTGGCATCTGTGTAGTCACTGAGACATGGTTTAAAGCTGCAGAGAGCACACTAACAGTGCAAGGTTATAATGCCTTCCACACCACATTTAGACCAGCTACTACACAGACAGGAACTAAAGGTGGAGGTGTCTCAATTTACATTAAAAATAAATATACCTCAAGGCTGGTCAAACACGACAATGCACATGAGCTACTCCATGTTCAAATCACCATAGGCAAAATCCAATACAACTTCCTTGCAAGCTATAGGTCCTCCTCTATGACCCAGGAAACCCATATCATGTATTTAATCTTATTGGAAACACCCATCATTCAACCCAATACCATGTTCATGGATGACTTTAATTACCCCACTATTAAATGGGAATCCTATACGACACCAAATGTACAGGCACAGAGATTCCTGGATTTTGTAAACACAAACTACCTGGACCTGATTGTCAATACTTAAACCAGGGATGCAACCATACTGGATCTGGTCCTCACTAATATGGGAGAGTGCTGCACACCACCTAGTGTAATGTCTTCCCTGGTAAGGTCAGACCACAAAATGGTCTCCTTTGAAGTAAAAATAAAGCTGGACCCCCAGCTAACCCTGGAATATTCAGGAACTATTCTAAGGCTTATTTCCTTTTATTAAGTAATAATTTGGCAAAATCTCAAGACCCATAAACCTTGAGATCACTGCTGCCTAGGCAGAAGTGTTCACAGAAACCCTATACAAGGATGTTAATACCTGCACAGAGACAGCTATACCTAACTGGAAAATGTACAAAACTAACTCAAAAAACAAGCGACCCTGGTTTAATCACAAAATCAATAGGCTGTATAACAGAAGGAAGACAAATCATGGCAAAAATTAGGAGGGGCAGCACCCAATAAGATAAAAGCACTCTCATCAAACTAAGCCAAAAATTCAGATGACAAAGTCTATCAAAGCCAAATTTCAGGTAAATTTGGCCTCCCAGGCCAAGGACAACCACAATGGATTCTTTAGCTATGTCTGCAACCTCAAAGGAAGTAAATTGTGTGTAGAGCTGACTGTAAATAAAGCCACCTGTACTGAGCAACAAAATATAGCAAACCTACTGGCCAACAAATTCAGCTCCATCTTTACCCCTCTCTCTCCCTCAACCTTCTCACAGGAAATACAATCAAATATAACTGCCCCTTCTACAATTAGGGAACAGGTCATTAATGCTCTTTCTAAGGCAAAGAACACTGCATCAATGGGTCCAGACAATATACCAGGATGCCTTTTAAATAGCATGAAACATGACCTATTAGAGCCTCAGGAATTGCTATTTAATAGTAGCCTTCATGTCTCATGAATAGAGAACAGCAACAGTCATTCCACTGCCCAAATGTAGGCCATCTACATACCCTGGAAACTACAGATCCTTAAGTCTCACTGGTCTTATATGCAAAGCCATGGAAAGAATTATCATGGAAATGATCAATAATGACATAGTAAACCTCCAGACACTAGACTAGTATCATCAAGGGCGGGTCATGTCTACTCAACCTGGTGGAATTCTTTGAAAGGTCACCAAAGCAATGAATGAAGGCAAAATGGTTCACACTGCCTTCTTTGATCTGGCCGAGGCACTTGACACAATATCCCATTCAGGCATTGCTGACAAACTCAGGAGATTAGGTATAAACCTGTATGTCATCTGATAGCAAACTGGCTCACAGACAGGACCCAGGAAGTTAGAATTGGGGAGTCCACATCTAGAGTGAGGCCAATCACAAGTAGAGTTCCTCAAGGGTTGGTCCTTGGACCACTCCTTTTCTTGGGGGCATTTACTTCTCTGAAGTCAAGGCCAATGTCAATGGTCTCTGGTTGACTAAATTTGCGGATGTTTGCAAATTAGGAGCTGTCATTGAATCTCACACTGACACAAATGTTCTCCAGGAAGGGCTGACACAAACAACTGGTGTCAGAGCCATGGACTGAAACTAAATTACAAGAAATGCATAACAGTATCCTTCAGGAAGTCATCCACCCCTGGTAATTATCATATTGACAGCACACCCCTTAGAGCTGACCTAGTAGTCAGGGACTTAGGGACACACATAGACAGTATTTTGTCTTAAACCATCATGTGTCTATAGTAGTGAGGAAATCATTCTATGTTGTGCAACTTATAAATAAAGGTATGGCATCTAGGTACAAGGAAGTCATTGTTCCACTGTATTCAGCAATCATCAGACCTCTTTGTTATGTACCTAACCAGTCATATCCAGTAAATGAAACATCCACAGAGGTTCCTCACTAAATGAATACAGGGCATAAGTAAAATGTCCTATGCAGACTGCCTCAAGGCCCTATCCCTGTTTTCTGCCTCCAACAGGCTGTTGAGGTGAGATCTATGCCTGTCATACAGGGCACTGTCTGACCCCAAGGCCTATCTCTGTATTCTGTCTCCAACAGGCTATTGAGGTGAGATCTATGCCTGTCATACAGGGCATTGTCTGACCCCAGTCTGATGGACCTCCTGCATATCCGCAAAACAAACAGCACTAGAATTACTTGTTCAAAATACTTAAGCCTTGCCTGTTATATAAATACAACCTTCTGGAGAAACAAGTATGTATTCAAGAGACTGCCCCATCTCTGGAACAGGCTTCCATCCATGTCAAGCAGTCTTCCCCCATAACCCAATTCAAGTGTAACCTGAACAATTGGATAGAGAACAGGAAATTCATCCCTGGCTTGTCACCTATGGACCCAGATGACTGTAAATGGTTCATCTCCCAGGCCCCTGCTTGTAAATGTTTCATGTCCCAAGCCTCTGCTTACACTTGTCAAGGGTACCAGAACTTATCAGAGATTTATGATGCATGGCTAAGCTTAAAAGGTCCTTGTGGTTGTTAGCCTAGTAAACATTTATGAACCTATAGTCACTAAGATGCAAGAATATGAGAAAAAACAGCATGCTGCATACAAGGGGACACTGCACTGCTGAAGTATGTTCCATCCCATTTGGGAGATCAGACAGGGTGCTGGTCACCCTCTCCAACTAGCGCTGCCTAAGGTCCTACTTGAGGGCTCAGGCAGTGATGCACCTCTAATATTCACAATAGGAGCCTTTAATATTAGTACTGTTAACTTTAGCAGCTGCCAAAATAAGAGAATCTTCATGCATTTCTGAAATAAAAGTAATCTATAACTCTGATCATTACAGTTATTTATAATTGTAGACCCTCCACATTTTCTTCCACAATTTCCATTTTACAGAGGGATTATTAGGGGGAGAGCAACATTTTGAGCCAAAATTGGGGGCAGTTGAGAGGTTTGGATATTCCTAATTCGATAAAGCGATTTATTTGCACATACCTCTCAACCTCTTAATGCAGGAAATCTGGACAAGACCAAATATATTGGGGAAATATACAAACAATACTAAAAATGGCTCTTGTATAAACTTAAGACAGTTGATAGAATAATGGGTCTTGCTTTAGCATGCATTTTTCTGAAGGTTATGACAACTGAAATTCAATGTCTGTCATTATTTAGTGACTTCATTCCTAAATGATTTGCCAGAAAACCACAAATTTTATGTGGAACAAACTAAAAATAAGAAGCAAAAATCTATTCATTCTGCAACAATCTGGACAGTTAAGAGGTATAGTTCACCCGAGGCTATCTTTGAGTTTGTTGCTCTTCCCCCTCTCACAAAATCATGGTCAAATGGAGCCTCTCCCCTGCAGCCATTCCAATATCCCATTCCTTGGTTATTTCTCCCCATTTACCATAAACACTGTAATGTGCATACTGCTTTATTTCTGCAATGATTTGGATTTGAAATTTTTATTTTGAATTTTACAGCACAAACACTAATAGATATCTGCTAAACAAAGCAATGCAGACTCACAATGAAAATAGACTTAGCATTAAAACTTCTCTGCCCTTGAAATTCACATTCATTGAAACAGCATTGAAACCCACATTCAAAGAAAATACATTTTGCCAGTGGCAGATAAAGATTAACTTTGAGCTGTTTTCAAATCATAGACCCCTTACACGTGCTTTTGATATACCTTCTTGATTGTATTAAATTATATTCCTTGTACAATACAGTACAGTTGTTAAAGGGCATTTTAACTTTAATGTTTTGAACATTTTTCCAGTAAAAAATGAAACAAAATGCATGCACCAGTAATGACAAAACTGCCCAATTCAGAACATTTTTCCAGTAAGCAATAAAACAAAATGCATCCACCAATAATGACAAAACTGCCCAATTCAGAACATTTCCATCATAAAAGTCTACTCAAACTTCTACAGTCCACCAGTATAAGTAAATATGCACAATCTCTGAAGAAGTAAAAGTCATCTAAATAATTCCACATTAAAGAAATATGTAACTAATGAAGAGTTTGCTGCTAGCAAATGATTTTATATTTCATTGTTTCATCTACAAATAAAGTGTCTGTTGCCCTTGAGGAATAAATTGCCTATGTTGCATTAAAAAATGATAAGATAGTAATATTGCAATAGGGAATGGATGGCAAACTGATAACAGGTTCATAGTTACTAGGTATCTTCACCAAAAAGGACTGCAGTATCCACCCCCTTTACAACACAATACCATATCAGCAGTGCATCTACCTACTGGAGCATTTCTCCCTGGGCCTCCGCTGAAAACAGGATCTGTGGAACCTAGTCAGACTTTCCCGGTCAACAAATGTTAAATAAATAAATAAATAAAATAAAACCCACAGGCTTCTGCATCAAAAGCAAGTATACTACCCATTGTGCTATTAACAATGTAAGCCAACTCAGCATAAGCAGCACTAAACTTTGGTTCCCCTGCAGCTCTCAGCTTCTTGGAAAATCTACTCGACACTCAGCTGTATCTCTGAACTTTGCAGCACAAAAAATCTGGAAAAAGCCAAACTTTATTGTGGGGGGAGGCAAAAGCCCAAAAACCAGGTACACATTTTAAATATTGCTTGTATAATGTGGGAAAGTTGCTAGAATAAAATGATGTGTTGCCACCATACATTGCACTGCCAAGTATTGAACCCAGGACACTGTGCAAAACAGTCTGAGCAACATACCACTATACCAAACCATCTGCTTTGTGAAAGAGAGGAAGACTGAAACTTAAATGGCTACCATTTAGTGAATTCAGTTCTCAACATAGCTGTCAACCTCTTAGCAAAAAACACGTGGACAAAGCCAGTAATGGAGGAATACAGCCCCAAACATGTTCAGTGAATTCAGTTCTCACCATCGCTCTCAAACTCTTAGCAAAAAAAATGTGGACAAAGCCAATAATGGGGAATACAGCCCATAAACATATTCAGTGAATACAGTTCTCACCATAGCTCTCAAACTCTTAGCAAAAAACACGTGGACAAAGCCAGTAATGGGGAATACAGCCCATAAACATATTCAGTGAATATAGTTCTCACCATAGCTCTCAAACTCTTAGCAAAAAACACGTGGACAAAGCCAGTAATGGGGAATACAGCCCCCAAACATATTCAGTGAATTCAGTTCTCACCATAGCTCTCAACCTTAGCACAAAAAACCTGGACAAAGCCAATAATGGGGGAATACAGTCCAATAAATAGGGACAAATATCAAATATCCATGTTATAAACTTAGAAAAATGCTAGAATAAAAGGTTTTGTGTTACCATGTACTTTCTGAAGAATATGAAGTCTGAAATTCAAATGCCTGTTATGTTAATTTATTTAACATTTGTTAACCAGGAAAGTCTGACTTGGAACAAAATCCAATTTTCAGCAGAGGCCAAGGGAGAAACACTCCAGATATATGTCTTTGTAAGATGGGAGAATATGCAGACTTCACACAGAAGGCACACCAGCCAAGAATCAAAGTTGAGAACCTATAGCTGTCAGGCAACAATGCTACCAGTGCACCACTGCACTACTGACTGTGTAAGGAAGCAAAAGTACAGAAACCACAGGTTTTATGAGGAACAGAACAGAACAAATATGAGGCAAAAATCTGCATATTTTTTACAAATGGTGAGTGTGCATGTGCAAACGTCCATGATTTTTATCCTATTTTTTTATTTTCTTTCTTCTTTCTTTTACAGCTTCGGGGACTGCAGTCCTGCAGTCCAATTGCATGGGCAACAATAAGAATGCTTGGGAAATAGTAGGAGAGGCAAACTGGTATAAAATCAATGCATTGACTCAAAATAGTTATTTATGACTAATAACATCATACAACCTGTAATTACAGCTGCAAAAAAAATAAAATGCTGATTAGTAGCATGGTTTCTTGATATATATATATATATATATATATATATATATATATATATATATATATATATAAAGGGAACTGTGCTGTCATTTGCTGTCTTAACAAGATGGCCACAGGTAAAAGTGTTTTAACTATTTTACTTATGCGTAGGAATGTTACTCTACCTACAAAGTGCTGGGACATTACTGTGAGGTACTGTTCACCTGTTCTTCTACATCTGTCATGTACTGTCTGTAATACTTCCAAGTGTATAAAACACACACACACACACACACACACACACATGCGCACGCGCACACACACACGCGCATGCACACGCACACACGCACACACACACACACACACACACACACACACACACACACACACACACACACACACACACACACACACACACTTCTTAAGTCATGCTCTGAATAGAATACAAACCTTAATACCAATAAATATGCATGTACACATGCTGTCACAGAACTAATGCAATAATACAATTTCTAAAACAACTACAGTGAAATAAAGAAAGTAAAGAAAAATGTACTACTGCAACTGGAAATCATTTTCACCTACCACTGTTGTAGGAGATGATTCTGCTGTATGGCCTCCTGAGCTTTCGTTCCATACCTACAAGCTATATTACATTGAGCAGGAAACTAATTATATGTGCAGACTAGAGAGATACTTTCAATATATTGCATATGCCGTTATTTTTTTCTTCTTCCCATCAGCTCAGAAGGTCAGGATAGTACCTCTGTAGGTCACTACAGCAGTTACCATAAGCACTGTTCAAAACTGTCAGTGTGCATACTGTTTCCTGCTTTACTTCTAGAATGATTACAGATATTTGGATTTAATTTAAAACTTTTATTTCAAATTTTATAGCACACAGACTGATAGACATTTGCTAAATAAAGCAGTACAGTCTCACAATGAAAACAGACTTAGTATTAACAACTTTTCTGCCTTTGAAACTCACAATCACTGAAACAGCTTTGAAACCCACCTTTACAAAAAATGCATCTGGCCAGTAGCAGATTAGGTATACCTTTGGTCTGTTTTCAAATCATAGGCCCCTTGCACACATTTTTAGGACCATGCAAATATGCAAGAGTTCTTTGATTCATCTTCCTGATTGTATAATATAGCACCACTTGTTAGAACATGTTTTAAATTTATAATTTTGGACATTTTTCCATTAATCAATGAAACAAAACATATGAACAAAAAAGGACAAACCAGCCCAGTTCAGAACATTTCAACCATACAAAGCCACTTACAATTCTGTTATTACAATCCACCAATATCAGTAAATATACACAATCACTGTCGAAGTAAAAGTCATCTGAATAAGTTCACTTAGATCTGTAATGAAGAGGTTGCTGCTAGCAACAGTGGCGTATCGAGAGGGCAGTCTGCCCTGGGTGGCACTTTAATAGTTTAATTAAAAAAATGTTTTTTAAGGGCACCTGTCACATTACATCTGTGTGTGCATCATCCTGCTAATAAGTGGAGTTGTGTATGAGTACATCCTGCTAATGAGTATGTACATCCTGTTAACAAGTCGGTGGGTGTGTGTGCGTCCTGCTAACAAGTGGAGGGTGTACATGCTGCTAATGAGTGGGGATGTGTGTGTACATCTTGCTATTGAGTAGGTGTATGTGTGTGTGTGTGTGTGTGTGTGTGTGTGTGTGTGTGTGTGTGTGTGTGTGTGTGTATGTGTGTGTGTTTGTGTGTGTACATCCTGCTGAGTGGGGGGGTGGGTACATCCTGTTAATGAGTGGGAAAGTGTACATCCTGCTAATGAGTGTGTGTGTGTGTGTGTGTGTGTGTGTGTGTGTGTGTGTGTTTGTGTGTGTGTGTGTGTGTGTGTGTGTGTGTGTGTGTGTGTGTGTGTGTGTGTGTGCAGCCTGCTAAGGAGTGGGGTGTGTGCACATTGTGCTAATGAGTGGGGGTGTGTACAGCCTACTAATGAGTGAGGTTGTGTGTGTGCATCTTGCTAATGAGTGGGGAGTGTGTATACATCCTGCTAATGAGTGTAGGTATGTACATCCTGTTAATGAGTTGGTGTGTCTGTGTGTGTGTGTGTGTGTGTGTGTGTGTGTGTGTGTGTGTGTGTGTGTGTGTGTGTGTGTGTGTGTATATATCCTGCTAACAAAAGGGTGAGTGTGTGTGTGTGTGTGTGTGTGTGTGTGTGTGTGTGTGTGTGTGTGTGTGTATACATCCTGCTAACAAAAGGGTGAGTGTGTGTGTGTGTGTGTGTGTGTGTGTGTGTGTGTGTGTGTGTGTGTGTGTGTGTGTATACATCCTGCTAACAAAAGGGTGAGTGTGTCTGTGTGTGTGTGTGTGTGTGTGTGTGTGTGTGTGTGTGTGTGTGTGTGTGTGTGTGTGTGTGTGTGTGTGTATACATCCTGCTAACAAAAGGGTGAGTGTGTGTGTGTGTGTGTGTGTGTGTGTGTGTGTGTGTGTGTGTGTGTGTGTGTGTGTGTGTGTGTGTGTGTGTGTGTGTGTGTGTGTGTGTGTTTGTGTGTGTGTAAAATGCCCCAGTTAGGTATACCTTAGGTGTAAGAAACAAGATCCTTAATTCTATACCCATACCACCTCTTCACATTCAAGGAGTTGAGTCTATAGCTCTTAACTGTCCATATTTTTACAGAAAGTCTGGAATATTTGGCCCGTACTTTTGTTCTGTTACTTTTAAAATTTGTGGCTTCCAGGCAAATCAGTGAGAACTAAATTCACTAAATAATGGCAACCATTTAAGTTTCATTCTTCCTGTCTTTCAAGAAATGCATGGTAATGCAAAACATTTTATTCTAGCAACTTTCTAAGATTGTACAAGTAATGTTTAAAATGTGTCCCTGGATTAGAGACAATAAATGTTGGCTTTTTCCAGATTTCTTGTGCTGCAAAGTTGAGAGATATAGTTGAGTGTCAAGTGGATTTTACAAGGAGCTGAAAGCTTCAGGGGAAGAGAATTTTAGAGCTGATTATGCCAAGTCTGTTTGTAGCAGAACAGTTAATATACTTGATTTTAATGCAGAAGGCTGTGAGTTCTACTCCTACAGTATATAGATGATTGCTAATAGTGTAGTTGTTGTACTTTAAAGGGTTGGATGATGCAGTCCTGAAAATATCTTCCTTTGGAGGAGATACCTAGTAACTATGAACGTGATATCAGTTTGCCATCCATTCCCTATTACAATATTACTGGCTTATTTTTTTAATGCAACATAGGCAATCTATTCTTCAAGGGTAACAGGCACTTTATTTGTAGATGAAACAATGAAATATAAAGTTGTTTCCTAGCAGCAACCTCTTCATTAGTTACAGATCTCTTTAATGTGGAATTACTTAGATGATTTTTTACTTCTGCAGAGATTGTGCATATCAACTTTTTTATTATAAACAATTTTACATTTAAACCAAAAGTATATGCAGACTGCAAGACTGAACATGTGATTTATCTGGCTACCTGCAATGCATGCATATGTTTTTTATGTTGGGAATACCAACAGAATGTTTATATACAGAATAATGAGACACCTGTATGATATAAGGAAAATTAATTTAAATAATGCCATTGCTAAACATGTCTTTGAAAATAATGGGCATAGTTTTTCTCCTAGACTATTGCAGTGCATTTATATGAACAATTGAGGTGGGGAAATTCTGCATTTAACTGAGATAGCTGGAATGGAATGGATATTTAGGCTACAATTTGATAAGTATCCAGGTTTGAATGGCTGTCTACCTTTAAAACCGGTCCTCAAGTGGTGGAGGTTATAGTGTTAATTTTATTACTTTCAATGATTTTTATGAATGCTGAATGGTTAGGATTGATTTAAATACTGCATTGTTACTGGTTTTAGTTAGATGTGAAGAAGCTTTATTTTGAATGTGAAATTGCTTATCCTTTGTATTTACTTGTATTTTAAATAGTTGATTAAAGTTATTTTAAACCTCTCTGATGTGGTAGACATATTATTTTATGTTTTATTATACAGTTGTTTGCACAATTATGGCTTTTATTTGTTTATTGGCTGTATATTATTTTTTCTTTTGTATTTTGGGCACAGACTTGGGCATTACATTGCAGAGGGAACATCTATTGAGTCTTATTACAATCCATCCAATCCTAATTTACAGCAACAATGGAAAAAGTTAGTCCATGTTTCCACGAATCCACTTTTGGATTTTTCCATTGATACATCTGCTACTTCAACTCATGTAGACTCACAGGACTACAACAGTTTCTTGAGAATGGTCAAGGATTTGGAAGACAAATTGAGTAAGTTGAAAAGACAGCAATGACAATGCCTCCATATAGAGGCTTGCCTATAATATAAGATTGTTCTGAGAGGTATGCATGTTTTATGCATGTCTACTTATGGTGAGACACATCTAAAATTACTTAAAAGATGGTAGCAATTAAATTTGGAGCTGATTTTAATTATATTTGTCTGCTGTTGGACTACTTTCGACCTCTAGTGGATGAACTATTGATTACTGCTGAAAAACTATGCATAAAGATAGAGCAGCATTTTAAAGGTGACAGATATGCACGGGTCTTAGAAGACTTATATAATAGTATTGCTTCATATGATTTGAAGCTACAGTAGACCAAGTGTAAAAAGTTTGAGATTATAGAGACCTTACTTCGGGCCATATCCTTACTTGGCTGAGAAGTGAAATGCCATTGGACATTACAGCTGATATTTCCTCAGAACATCTTCAATGAAAAGAAGCTGGAACTCATGTACTGAAAACACCTGTTTTTAATCAGAACTCCTTTAATACCATGCCATCTATTCTATCTTTGGGAAGGACATTGGTTCTAATGTAGAACACGTGTCTATCACTGGATGTACTGTTGCCACAAATGTTATTGATACTAACCATGCAGGTGCAAGACCGAAAACCAACCCTTCTCAGTCATTGTTTTTTCGGGTCTATATTGAAGTAGTGAACACTTAGAAAAGCGAACGCTAATTCATCGACCATTTTTAAGTGAAAGCTTAATATTTTGAACACCCTGAACAGCAATTTTTTTCCCAGGGAAAGAAATCACTGGTCCACAAATAAATAAATAAACAAATAAACTTAAAACATTATCTAATGGGGGCTTCACACCCCTCCCCCCTACTTATATATACCAACTCCGAGATTGCACCACAGTGGAGGAAATGGCAAACTCCCGAAACTGGCCCAGTGATTTTTTTCCCTGGGAAAAAATCGCTGTTCTGGGTGTTCGAGATTTTAAGCTTTCACTTAAAAATGGTTGATGAATTAGCATTCGCTTTTCTAAGTGCTCGCTACTTCAGTATAGACTCGTTTTTTCTACATTTACCTGCCCCCATGAAGCAAATGCAGTTGGACAGATTGACCAGCAGGGGGTGAATGAAAAGCAAACATTCCATAGAATACCCACAACATGCAAACAGAGCAGGCCATTAAACAGCTTGGAAGTGAACCTCTCGGATTATATGTTAAAACCAGTGGAAATTTCAGTTTTAAATAAAGGTCATGCGTATACACCTGCTGCATCTTCGGAAGTAAGTGATGTTCTTATCAACTTAAGAATGTTCACTAGAAACATTAACCTTAAGCTATTTTTGATAAAGATCTTTCTGTTTCTTCTAACTCCAAATCTTCTTTGAAAAAACCTAGTTATTTTATTCCTCCTAATATGCCCAATGTTGATACATTTGTTAGGTTATGTGAGGATGAAATGTGTGGTTATTTGAATATGAGACATCAGAAACAATTTCACAATTTAAACATTGATAAGAAACAAGCTTTATCTTCACTTAAAATTAATGACAATATTTGTAGAAGACCAGCTGATAAGGGTGGCGCAACTGTGGTTATGAATTTTGATGATTAGCACTGACATATGTTACAAATGCTCCATGATGAATGTATATACAATTACATAAATAAATCTATGGTTAAACAAGTGATTAAAAGGGTACATGATGCTATTTATTATTTATTAATGACTCGTATCATAGATAAACAAACTTATGACTTTTTATATAGTGAGCATCCAGTTTTACCATTTATAAAAAGGCTACCCAAGATTCATGGAGACCCATCCAACCCTCCTTTATGCCTCATTGTTGCAGGAACAGGGTGGGTCACTGAACCTTTATCTGTTTTTGTTGAACATAAACTTAAAACAGCATTTTCAAATATAACTACTGTTCTAAAAGACACTTCACATTTCCTATATGAATTATCCAGTTGTATTGACATGGTAGGTGGTCTGAATAACTGCCTTTTAGTAACATTGGATGTGAAAAAGTTGTTTATGAGTATTCCCAAATAATATAGTTTTGAGATGGTGAGGGATGTACTCACTAGTCACACTTTTTTTTTCTAACAACACTATTTTTGTGATGTGTTGTCTGCTTGAACTTATTTTGGAAGACAACTTATTTGTATATGGTGATGGGATATTCATAAAGCACTGGGGTGTAGCCATTGGCACCCTTGTGCTAATTCATATACAAATCTAGTAATGGGCAGATAGAAGGAGAGATTTGTTTTGGGAGCCCAGCAATATTCATGTTGTTCTAAATAATATTGTTGTTTTGTTGATGACGTTCTTCTGTTATGGGCAGGAACTCCACAAGATCTACATAACTTTATTAGTTATTTGGAGTCTATGACCACCTTTTTGGATTTACTATCCATATGTCTCGTGACAATATAGATTTCTTAGATATGCATTTATATGTGGATGCAACAGGTAGAATCAATACCTGTATGTATTGAAAAGATTGTTAGAAGAATTGTTTTCTAACTGGAGATAGTATGCATCCTAAACACATATATTCAAACATCATAACAAGTCAATTTATGAGAGCATCTAGACTGCACAAGAGACAAAGAACTTCATAAAAATTTTGATTGCTTATATGAATGTTTCTCACAGAGGGGTTATGATAGGAAGTTGTTGGCTGATGAGAAGAAGGAGGATTTTAAGAGAAGGAATGCCTCTGGTCAAATGTCTTTTTCATCCTACACTAGACTGAAATGTGATAGTTCTGTACATCAAATGAGAAATGAGTCCAATGTTAGATTTTTTATTAGATTTACCAATGATATCACTCCTATATGTGACATTATAAGGAAGGATTGGAGGATCCTCACCATGGAAAGTAAAATAGCTGGGATAGTTGGTGATACTCCTAGTTTTTTTTTTTTTTTTTTTTTTTTTTTTTTTAAGAATAGTTTAAATTTGAAGAGGTGGTTATGTGATAAGAATAAGAGGACACTCCAGGGATCTAAACCTTGTCATCACAATGAACAAAACATGCTGGAGGGACAGGCTCCTGACCCAGAGAATCCCTAGACTCTGGAATAGACTGCCCATACATGTCAAGCAGAGCACCTGTTTGGCCCTCTTCAAAAGGAACCTTAATGACTGGATGGGAGATAGGAAATTCACCCTGGAGATCACATCAGTTGCCCTGCTAGACAGAGGTCTGGGGAAGTAAATACTGTGGGAAGACATAGCCAGGGAATTGTTATGGCTAGGCTTGTACATCGTAGGGCCGATAGCCTAGTACCAACCTATGAACTTATGAACCTATAAGTACTGTTAATATAAGAGATCAAATTAAAATAGGCACATATTCTTATTGTCCATGCTGGGTTTGTCTGTTTATTTCTAAGAAACAACTTTTTTATCATCCACTTTACAATTTTACAGTTAAACTGAAGATATATGCAGACTGCAAGACTGAACATGTGTTTTATCTGGCTACCTGTAATGCATATATATGTTTTTATGTTGGGAAAACCAACAACATGTTTAAAGACAGAGTAACGAGACACATATAATATAAGGAAAATTAATTTAAATAATGCCTTGGTTAAACATATCTTTGAAAACAATGGGCATAGTTTTTCTTTTGGAGTATTGCAGTGTCTTTATATGAATAATAGAGGTGGGGATATTCTGAATTTAACTGAGATATCTTAAATGGAATGGAAACATAGTCTACAAGCTGATAAGTATCCAGGTTTGAATGGCTGTCTACTTTTAAGACCGGCCCTCAAGAGGTGGAGGTTAAAATGTTAATTTTATTACTTTCAATGATGGTTATGAATGTTGATTGGTTAGGAGTTATTTAAATGCTACATTGTTACTGGTTTTAGTTGGATCTGAAGAAGCTTTATTTTGAACGTAAAAGCACTTATCCTTTGTATTTACTTGTATTTTAACTAGTTGATTAAATTTATTTTAAACCTCTCTGCCATGGTAGACATATTATTTTATGTTCTATTAAAAATGTGAGTTGAAAATCTGGACACTTGAGAGCTATGCACCCTATTTCCTTCTTATACACACACACACACACACACACACACACACACACACACACACACACACACACACACACACACACACACACATGACAAACCAACCAATTCACTACTCAACCTCTTAGTGGAAAATAGACAGCAAGCAGTTCTCTGGGACAATCACTTATCCTCTCAGCTAACCATCACCATTGGAGTCCCATAAGGCTCTATTTCGGGACCCGTCCTCTTTTCTATTTTTATTAATGATCTGAAAACTTCCCTTCCACAAACCACCTGCATTCAATATGCAAATGACTCAACACTTATCTGTGCCGCGGTTTCTTCTGCTGAGCTGCAGTCTAGTACCCCAAAAGTATTTACATCAGCTGAAAACTGGTTCCATCAATACTGTCTCCTTCTTAACCCCCAAAAAACTAAATTATTACTGTTCACTTCTACACAGAAGTACTCTCCTATCAACTTCACAATTGTATCAAACAACGGCACAATAATATCACCTGATTCTACCACCAAACTTCTAGGTGTCACAATTGATAATAATCTTAACTTCAATTCACGCATTAACTTAACCATCAAATCAGTAAATAGAAAACTCAGCTCTCTCTATAGGCTCAAACTCTTCCTTACACCTTCAGCTAGGACTACTATAGCACAAACACACCTGATCTCTACCCTTCTCTATGCCTTTCCTATTTTTACTAATCTATCAGAATCCAATTTTAATAAACTGGAAACCTCATACAATAACATTGCTAGATTTGCCACAGGAGCTCCATTTCGTACCCACCATTGCATAAATCTTAAACAACTAGGTTGGCTAGAATTACAAAACCAGCTGTTGCTTCAACAACTTACAATCACCCACAAGATCTTGTATCACCCCATGAATACTCCCATACTCTGTAACCTTATTAGCCCTTATAAAAACCTTACAACCTTTTGCTCAGCTAACAAGCTACTAGTTGCCTCCCTTAAATCTCACAATAAATCTGGTGGCTGCCTGTTTACTAACACTGTTGGTTTTAATTGGAACAAGCTTCCAAGAGAGCTTACATCACTGGTATCGACACCCTTTTTCAAGAAGCAACTAAAAACCTTCTTTAATTCCAAATGGCTATGCCCATGTACTAATCCTGACTGACACTGTTTTGCCTCTTGCCTTACCACTATTATAGGAGTATAACTTTTACTTTTATACCTTTCTTCTCCTCTAGGTATACTTTTTTACTGATAAAGATAGCTTGTCTTAATAATAATAATAATAATAAAAAAAGGATATTTTGTGTGATATGTGATTATCCTTTTACTTGGGTGCATATCAAATGAGTTAACAAATACTGTCCTTTGTGTATCTTAACTATGCATGTCACTCTCACATATTGTAGCAAAATCTAATGTAATGGGGTTCCACAGAATTATTCAATTTGTTTGACTTGTTTTTATATGTATAAGCTTTGCATATTTGCTAAATAGTATAACTTGGTAGTGGAGGTTTTCTCCCTGGGCCTCTACTGAAAATGGACATGTATTCAGCTAGACTAGCCTGGTCAACAAATGTAAAATAAAAATAAATAAATAATAAATAAATAGTGCAAGAAATCTGGACAATGTCTAAAATAATGGTGAGATAAAGGCCCATAAATGGAAACAAACTTTAACTATTGCTCTTATTAAATTAGAAAATTGCTAAAACAACAGGATTAGTATTAACACATTTTTTCTGAAGGATCTGAAGTCTAAAACTCATATTTGTATTGTGAACAGACTCTCACTCCTGCAAAAACCATTGGCAGTTGATGACCACCCTCAACATGCTGTCTTGCAGCCCTTCTCTCACTCCTTATTGACCATTCACACACACACACACACACACACACACACACACTATGCCAAACTGGCTAATTCAGTACTCTCCACCATAGTCAGTGACTTACCTTATTATGTCCTTGTTCGGTCCATAATGTCCATTGAATGTTTTGCTCATTTGGGGAGCTGGCAAACTCAAAATTGGGACAGGGAGTTGATGCAGTAGGCAAACTGGCTGACACTGAACTCTCTTTTTTTTTAACACTCTTCAGGAGAGGTTACAATGACTGAAGACTCAAATCAGGATATACAGCAGCATAAAATAAATAAAGTATAGTTTAACAGAATGTTAAACCTGCTACTCCACCTGTGACCTGCTGTTGAGTCGACTAAACTATAAAGTTGGTAGGGACGTGGGGATGCAGGCCAATGCACCCTCATAGTGGTACTTAGTCTCATGCCTGGGGATAAAAAAAGCATCTCTACCAGAAATGTGCCCCCACACTCCTAACAGAGTAAAAGAAGCCAAGCCAACCATCAATGTCCATGAAAATGTTGTGAGCACATTGAACTATATGCATTATACACAACAGTTTGGAAACATTGGATCGCAATCTGATTTCCTAAAAAATAAATTAATATTGCAGAAATAAAATATGTATTTTTATTTTTTCCTATTTTTGGGCCCTCTAGCCTTCATGAGACCCTAGATGTCTGCCTATGTTGCCTTCTGCTGAATCCAGTTCTGCCTTTGGGTCCACAATATGCATTAAAAAAATCCACATTTTTTAACACCCATCATGACTTCTAATGACAAAATGGCATCTGAATTATAATGCATCTCTCCATCCCAATGGTAGTTATTTTCTAACTTCTTACACTATCCAAAGGATGTGTTTTTTTGATTTAGAATTATATTGTCAGAGGTGGCTTCAAATATCTAAAGACTTTCCTAAATCTGGAAATCATGTAGACTCTGTTAACATTAGCATTTAGTATTTTTTAGAACTTCAGTCCCTGTGACATAAGAAAAGTATATCAAAAATGATTAAATACTGACATCCAGTGAAATATGTATTTCAAATCTGAAGAAAGCTCTAAACATCTCTTTGCCATGCATAGGAAAGAATCAAAAATCTGCAACATGGCAAAAAAAAAAAAAAAAAAATATATATATATATATATATATATATATATATATATATATATATATATATAAACTTGCCCAAAAAAGTTTATTAATAAGTTCTGAAGAGACATGCAAAATTTGTTAGGCAATTAGGAACATCTATATTAATCCCAAAAAACAGACAAGTCATGCTTGAAAAATTGGAGGCAACGCTTTCCATACAATCATCAGCTTAGCAAAATGGATTCTTTTGCCTTATGTTTGATCTTAAGGAAGAAATATACTAGACCATTATTAAACAATTTCTGACTGAAGGTTTGCAATAAACTGAAACCTTGAAATTCTATATTTGCTCCACACACATTGCTGCACCAAACGATAAAACAAAAAAACTCCAGTTTTAGTATAAAAGCACTTTAATGGACACACAAATTTATAAACCAGATAATCAGCAGTAAAAACCACAATGCTATCCACAGATTAAGCACTTTTGCCCAAAACAACCAGACTTCTTCAGAGTACTGGACCAGTTCAAATCTAAACTTGCCAACTTAGATTCTAGTAACTGGATTTTGTCAGACTTCAGTTTCTGTATTTGCTGCAATTCATTAATCATTATTGCATTTCAGATATTCTGTTAACTGATATTTCTAGATTATCTACTTTATCGGAAATCCTTTGGAGTCTTTTGGCTATTAATGCTGCCATGTTAACAGTAGCATCACTGAAAGGAATATGACACATCATTGCTGTATCACTAGTTTGCCTTATTTTGTAGTTCAAAAATCACCCTCGTTTGTTGGGGAAACTTCATTATTTGTAGCAGAAACTATGCTTCCTGAAAGATGGTGATAGGGAGAGCATGTTAAATCTCATATAAATCTTTTTATTCAAGAGACGTTATATCTCAACTGGCATTTATTTTTACTGCTTAATCCAGAACTGATATTATAATTCGACTTTTTCAGTTATGTGAGTAGCTTTTAATACAAATATCTATATCACAAGAAAGTACAGTTATGTAAGTTGCACTTAACAAAAGAGTAAATATTGGAATTCATTCCACCCTGCAGAACCCTTCGGCTATATGGATTGTATCCTTCTCGTGATATAACAACTTGCCAGCTTCACAAAGCTCTGGCTCCCTCCCTCTCCTACACTCTGACTGCTGATTGGCTAGCCTCTTGGAGGGAAAAAAGAAGTCAAGAGTGTGTAGACAATTTCAGAACTTTATTGCCCACAGTCAGAGATAGAGAGAAAGAGAGAGAGAGAGAGATTGTTTATTCTGAGTATCTAGAAGATATAAATAATAACTCATAAGTGGGCATGGTTACTATAGCAGTGTAGAATATGAACATCTACTGTCATGGTAAGCACAACTTATATAATTTTACTAGGTTCATCATTCTCACTGCTGTGACTTCACGCAATTATTATGATCCGCGGTGGTGGTGCTGTGGTAGCGTTGTCGCCTCACAGTCAGATGCTGTCCAGTTCGATTCTCAGCTAGAGCGTCTTCTGCATGGAGACATGCGTGAATGGGCATACCTTAGTTGAAGGTTGTGCATCAGGGCTGGTAACTCAGCATATAAAAATCAACTGCCAATCATTAGCGGACCGGAATTCTGCTGTGGCGATCCCTAACCGGGAAAAGCCGAAAGACACAACATTATGTAATACTAGAATGTTTTGATTTTCAGTGGCAAATTAAATTGCATGCAGACAAAAATCCAGAGTTGAATGTTTGTTGAGGTGTAATTTATATGTGCATATTGTTCTACGTTTTATATATAGTTTCTGTGGTAAAAGGACATTGTAACAGTTTTAAGTAACATTTTTAACTTTGTAGCTTTAAGAAGATTCAGTTTGTTAAAGCACCACATGATTGGTTGGTAATGGTCTTTAAACCTTGTTGAGTGTTATGTACAGAGGACCACTTTCCTGCCTCTACAATGCTTCCAAAGACTACGTCCCCTTTACAGTTTGCCGTCATAGAAAGCAAGGCTCTTGTGGAAAGTGCCTTAATACTACTTGGAAAAGATTTGCCATAGTGAGAATGCTCTTCTTGCAGATGTCAGAGCAATAAGAACAGTCTTCCATGAGATGAACCTTAAATCAGCCTGATAAGCCATTTCAAAGAGAGACATAGTTATCTTTTCCAGTAGAAAGTTAGAATCCCAAGAAGGATGCACCTGTTTTTATTTCAGGCAGCTTAATGTGCAAAACCTCCCTTCAGAAATGTTTTATCAACCAGAGAAATGAAAGAGGATGGACCATTGGTAGACATGCTGAAATGGCCACTGGATAGAGGAGTAAGAAGTAACAAAATATTAACAAAAATAGTGATACATAATCCTTGGCAGGCCCTGGTTACTGGCTAATCATCTACTAGAAAATATTTTCCACTTGCCATTATTTCCTAGTATTAGACTTTCCAGCCATTTTTGGTACATGTTGCACATGCTCATGAAAGAAGAGCCTAAACGGTAAAAGAACTAAATCATTCAGTTAGCTGACATTGTTTGAAACTAGGAGTTATCAAACTCTCCTTGTCTTATGTGAGTAGATCTGGTCTGTGAGGATGCTCTGCCAATGCCAAAAGAAGGAAAAAGCAATATTGCCTGGACCAAAAGGGAATCCCCACATTGACTTTTCAAGAGTCCTTCTGAATCTTCAAAATTACCATGGAAATCACTAGAAAGGGTGAAAATGCATAAAGGTACATCATTGACCACAGGAATGAGAACACATCTGTTTTCCAGACCTGCCATCAAGGAGTACTGAATAAGAATTTATTTAGTGGTCTGTCTTGAAAGGAGGTGAACAGATCTATTTTAGGTGTTCCCCACAACTGTATTAACTTATAGAGCACCCCTTCTATTAATTTAATTTGTGAGGGTCTCTCCTGGTCCTGCTTAGTTTGCCTGACACTGCATTCTGCTCTAGCAGAACATAACACACTTAGAGGATTAAACCATGCTAAAGAGTCACCTTCCAAGCCATCATAGCTAGCCTGAACAGAGGGTGAGACCTGATACCCCCCCCCTGTTTATGTGCCACATCATTGTAATCACCTGTAGAGGTCTTGGAGGTCACAGATAATGAACAGACTTTATAGCATGGACTGCAGCTAACATTGTTTGACATTTATGTGCTTTGTTCAGCCATAATAATTCAACAGGTCTTGTACCTTTACCCCCCAAGAAATTGCTCCCCAAGGAAAATATGAGGTGTCTGTAGTCACAGAATCTCTTGGGATAGGAGGAGAAAACATGAGACCTAGATTTTGAGCTGTTTTGGTGTCTCCATCAGTGCAGTTCCTTTTTTAACAAACCCCAAAAATTGGAATCTGAAATGCCACTCGAAAATGTTGAGTTTGTGTGTGTGTGTGCGTGTGTGCGTATGTGTGTGTGTGTGTGTGTGTGTGTGTGTGTGTGTGTGTGTGTGTGTGTGTGTGTGTGTGTGTGTGTGTGTGCGTGTGTGTGCGTGTGTGCGTGTGTGCGCATGTGTGCACGTGTGTGCGTGTGTGTGTGTGTGTGTGTGTGTGTGTGTGTGTGTGTGTGTGTGTGTGTGTGTGTGTGTGTGTGTGTGTGTGTGTGCGTGTGGGTGCGCACGCACGTTTTCTTTTTCTTTTTAAGTCATTAAATTTTTCTCTTGTGCAATTTGGCAGGGTCAATCATGAAAATCATAGAAGATGTGAACTCTATGACCCTGAGTTATTCTTTTGCCAAAATCTTATCCTGATTGGAGAAGCTTGGGACAGTTTCCAGATAAAAAAATGTACCTTTTTCTGGTTAAGAAAAGCCTTTTGCAGAAAAGTGTTAAGAATGTAATCCTGTGGGATGGAGTCAAGGAGTATTTTTGAACATTTATTTGGAACTCCAGATTGGTAAAGAGAGAAGAAACCCATGTTAAGGATTGCTGACATCTAGGAAAAACCTCTTCAAAGATAAGTTAGTCATCAAAATAAGGAATATGTGAATGCCTTACAGTCTGCAATGAGCCATCACTGGAGCTAGGCACTTTGTAAAATCCTCGTAGCTGTATATAACCCAAAGATAATGGAGAAACTGATAATATGATCCAGAAACACATTTGAGAAATTTCCTGAAGCCTGTTACTATAGCAATGTGATGGTAAGCCTCTAGCAGATTTAATGTTACCGTGATTCTCAAAATAGGGATGAGAGATAATATTCTCTGCGGGCCAACATTTTGTATTTTGGTAGTTTCAAAAACAGATTGAGAAGGGAAAGATTTACTGTAGAATTGGTCTCCCTGAAGGATCTATCTTTGGAACCAGAACATTCTGGAGTAGAAGCCTTTCTCCTCTTTGTTCTAAAGGATTTGGTTCTGTGACTCCTAGGGTTAGCAGGTTTTGAAAATCCTGAGAAAAAATGTTCTTTGGTTTGGAGTGTTGGGAGAAATTTCTCCGAAATGAGTTATTTGTATTCATTGCAACTGTAACCCTTTTGAACTACTTTTATCACATAAGAGTCTGATACAATCATTTTCCAAATTGGTATATTTTACAGATAGTTTCTGGGACAGATTTAGACAGGCATGGGCAGTAGGGGGAGGAAAGAGGGGATAGGCTGCTGGAATAATCATTGTGAAGAATTAAAATTTCCCTTTTTCTGAAAGGATCTCTGCTTTATTTTTTTTTTCACCTCCTGCCATTACTTTTTTATTTGTAGTTTGCCAGGAGGTGGCAAGAATTTCTTATTTTGCCTTTTAAAGGGAACAGAATTTTTTCAGAGATTTGTAATAGTGGAATTGAAAAATCTTAGAAACTCTTCGAGTTGATGGACACAATTTTATTTATTTATTTATTTTAAGAGGAAAACCTTTAAGGGACTGAGTTGTTTTTGCATTCAGTCATGCAACTGATCATATGACTCATGTAAGTGTACTGTTTGTTGTGTACTTCTATCTGATGAAGTTAAGTTTTAAGGAATGAAAGCACTTCCAAAGTATTAAAAGTTTTACAACTATGGTTTGTTTTTTGTAAGATAAAACCACAAAGCGACAAAACACAAAAAGCACAGTGTTGCAGCAAGGAACCCACAAAAGTCAACTCAAAGTCAGTATCTTTAATATATAAAATCTGTGAGTTAAGTGCTTTCATTCCTTGTTATATCGGAACTTCATCAGAACTAAAAAACAGTAATGATGTAAGTAATAGGTTGTTCTAGGACATAGTTTTACAAGGCAGATTTCTGACAATGAATTGAAATATATGTATAATTCCAAACCGGTTGTAGCCCAAATTTTTGGTATACTGAAAATCCACTCTGATATTAACAATCCATCTTTGTGTCCAGTTGTGGATGCAGCATGCTGTAAAACATGTCTTATTACCAGGTTCCTGGATTATAACCTAAAAGGAGGGTTAAATAAAACTGAACAGATTTTGTAAAGATTCCTGGCATCTGTTAGGGAAATTGAATAATATTAATTTTTCCTCTGATATTGTTTTTGTTACCATAGATGTCCATAGTTTATTTTCGATTATCCCACATCAAGTGGGCCTTAGGTGGTTCAAAAAACAGCTTAATAAATGTACTAAACTAGAAGGTTGGAAGACTGATGCCATAACTACCTTAATGGAGGTTGTACTGAAGAACAACTTCTTGTACTTTAAAGGTCAATTTTTTAAACAAATAACAGAGGTCACCATGGGGGCCACCTGTGCCCCCATGTTTGCTAGGAGAGTTGGGTCCTGTACACTCTTTTCTTGGATTATGTGTTTATATTATGGAAAGATACCTTAGAGAAGTTAAACATTAATTTGGGTATATAAATAATACAGTTGAATGTTTGTCTTTTTCATCCCCGTGGAATGAACAAAAATTATTATTTTTTGGATGTGGAAACCAGGAAGGTTATAGAAAATTGCAGATTTTTGTCTAATGTTTATTGTAAACCAACATTCTCCAACTCATATTTACATTTCTCTAGTTGGCACCCAAAACACCAAAGGAAATAGGTGGTAAAAGGCCAATTAGCGAGACTGGCAAGAATGATCTCTGAATTTGACACATTTCAGCTTGAATGTGATGTTCTTGTGAACACATTTATTAAGACGGGCATCCCTTTGAATTCCTTGATGAAATAAAACATGAGGATATTTGGAAAAGGGAAAGTGGGTTTATCCAACCCATACTACATAATGGTAGTTTGATGTTGAAGGGAAATGATTACAAAGTTGGAAGTCAGAAAGGGAGAATTTTCATCCCCACTTTTTGGTTTGGATACTATGACCACTGCAATAATTTTTAGAAAGAATTGGGATGTGTTTAGGTCTGACCCCAATATTCAATTGTTGGTGAAAAATGTTTTTTGTTTACAGAAAAGTCAAATCTTTTAAAGATTGCTTGGAAGGTTTACATGGAGGGGTGACACAGTGTCCAACTTTTGTTATGAAGAAATGTGATTTTGTATACATTGCCCAAAAATAATTTGTGTTAACGTGTTCACAGTTAAGAACATTCTATACAAAATTGAGGGGCATCATAATTGTTATAGTTCTAATGTGGTTTGCCTTGTTCAGTGTAGACAGTGTCGAGCTGTCTATGTGGAAAAAACCTCTAGAAGGTTGAGGGACCATGTCCCCTTCATATGATCGAACTTTCAAAAGTTTGACTTTCATATGGCCGAGACCGTATGATCAAACTTTTGAAAGTTTGAACTTTCAAAATGGAGATCTCCATACAGTGCGGAATGGGAAGATTTCCTTTTTCTGCACTGTAGTGCAATCTCGGAGTTGGTATATATAAACAGCAGGGGGTGGGGGGTGCAGGGGGGGCGTGCCCCTCTGCTAAAGCCATTCAGGTAATTTTTTTCTTTTTGTTTTTTATTAGATGTTTGAACTTTCAAAAGTTTGATCATATGGTCTCAGCCATATGAAAGTCAAACTTTTGAAAGTTTAATCATCTGAAGTAGACCTGAGGGACCATATATATGAGCATTGTTTGGATTTCAAGAAACAAAAAACTACAAATGCCCTGTATAGGCATACTATGGAACATGTAACACATTTGTTTGGTTCTTTGGTTATTAAGCAAATTAAAAAAAAGATATTCAGGGGAGGGATATGGATGAACACTTTGATGCCTGTGATTTAAGATGGTAAAATAGGTTAAATGAACCAGTTACCCTGGACTGAATGAACCAATATCTATTAGTTTTGTTTTGGCATTGAAGTATTTTGAGTTTAAGTGATTTTGTTGGTTAGTTTTAACATGTGATTGAATGTGGTGATTTAATTGATTACATCATTAATGGATTGATGTTTTTTAGTTCTGATGAAGTTCCAGTATAACAAGGAACAGAAATGCTTAATTCTTAGATATATGTATTAAAGTTGTTGACTTTCATGGGTTCCTTGCTGCAACACTGAGTGTTTTGTGTTTCATGGTTTGTTTTTTATTTGCTCATCGGTTCATAACCCTCTATATGTTTTGGTATCTTTGTGTTGATTTATTTTCCCCTTTTGTCAAATTGTTTGAGGACCTGAGTAGCAGAAGGGCAAAAGAAAACATCTTTGCCTAAAGTAGAGTTTGAAATTTCAGAGTTTACTTCATCAGCAAACTTTTGGCTACATACGCATGTATACCTTTTCAAAACTGTAGTAGTAGCAGTGGGCCTAGACACTCTTCTAACTAATGAAGGCCTTATGGTTGTCCTCAGCCTGGGAAGCTATCTTTTCCTCAAAATTGACTTTTCTAGGTTGAATTAGCCCTCTTAGTTTTCTATTTAGTTTGATGAATGAGTTTTTATCTTTTTGACTTTTACTGTTCTTATTTTTAGCTTTCTTTATTGTACATCATCGTCATCACCATCATCAACCCCTTTTTTCCCATTTTCTACATGTAGCCGGGGTGTCATGTTAACAGTCACCATCTTTATCAATTCAATGACACACTCCTACCTTTTTTAGCACTCATGCCTGACTGTTGTAGATCTTCTCTGATGCAGTCCATCCACCACTTTACCTATCACCCTTTTCCTGTATTTCCCAAATCTTATTCACCAGATTGTCTTCTGCTTTTTCTGCACATGTGCCTGAATTACTGTAATCTGTTCTCTTTGATCTTTTCTTCAATTGGAGCTACTTTGGTTTCTGTGATTATGTTCTCATTTGTTCATCTGTCCCATAGTGTGCATACTTCCACCTTAGTTAAGAACTGCATTTCCAGCACCACTAGCTTCCTCATCTACTCTGTCTTTACTGCCCAATTTCTGTATCATACAGTAGTACTGGTTGCACCACTGTTTTGCACACCTTACTTTACAGCTGCTTTGGCATTCTTCTGTCATACGCTGCTCCTGACACTCAATGCCAGTTGGCTGCAGCCCCTCTGATTCAAGGTTTGACCTCTTCATTCAGACTTCCCTTCTCCTCAACCACCCCTTACAGATACTTGAAGCCATTAACCTGTTCCATTATCTTCCCTTCTATCTCAGTTCTCAGCTTCTTCTCATTTCTCAAATTTGCTACCATTACCACTGTTGTCTGTACTTAGTTTCATCTCATATGCCTTCAGTTTTGTATTCCATTCCCCCTATCCTTTGCTGAAGTTCTTGCTCAGAGTCTGCCTGTAATGCAGCATTGTCTGCATACAGCAATTTTTTTGATCTGTCCCCTGTGATCTGTTTGCTAATGTAGTCCATTACCAGTAAGAACAGCACTGGGCTCAAAGCTGTACCTTGGTGCACACCCACTCCATCTGGGAACCACTCTGTGAGACAAAACAATGTTCTCACTTGAGTCATCGGGTCCTAGTAAATAGCCTGCACAATTCTACCAATGTTTCTGGAACTTCAAACCACTGCAGTACTGCCCAGATAAGCTTTCTTGGGTCTATGTCATATGCTTTCTCCAAGTCTTGGAATGCTCAGTAGGACTCTTTTCTCATCTGTAGCTTCTTCTCAACTATCTGTTTCACTGCCAACATTGGGTCAGTTGTGCTGCATCCTGATATGAATATAAACTGATCATGTCCCTTCTTAGTTTCTACTACTCTGTGTATCCATTTATAAATCACCCTCCCCAGAACTTGCATGCGATGTGATAGGAGTTTGATACCTCTATACTGCCCACAGTTGTGGATGTCCTTTTGTTCTTGTACACTGGCATGAGTATGCTTATTCTTTAGTCATCTAGGATAGACCTTTCTATCCACACCGCTATAAGCACCCTCAGGAGCCATTTCTCCCCATCTCATCCAGCATTTTTATCATATCAGCTAATACCTCATATGAGCCTGCTGCTTTCCCTGACTTCATTTTCCTTAGTACTATTCTTACTTCTTCTAGGGTTGACACCTCTTCTTCTCTGATTGTAGGCTGGGTCTGGGGTAGAACAGCTTCTGTGGGGTTTTCTTCATTCAGAAGCTGCTGGAAGTGTTCCTTCCATCTACCTTTGATGTCCTGTTGACTGGTGAGAACATTGCCCTGTTTAACCAACCTAGATGTATGTTTGTTATTAATGTTATACCTCTCAACTATACAGATTTTCGCAGAATGTCTAGACTTTTGCCCCATATTTTTGTCTGTTCCTCATAAAAATTGTTTTTTTTTTTTTTTTTTTTTTACAAATCACTGGCATGATCTTAGGATTAAAGTTACAAAATAATGATATTATTTGAGTTTCAGACTTCACATCCTTCAGAAAATGAATGCAAACACAAATCCTGTTATTCTAACAACTTTCTTAGTTTATAAAAGCAATATTTAAAATGTGTCCCTAGTTTTGACTTTTTGTACTCCCATTATATCAGGCTTTATCCAAGTTGTTTTTGCTGTAAGACGTTGAGAGGTATGATTGATGTAGATTGAGACACCTGCATTTTAGGCACTGTCTGTGCAGCTGCTTGCTTAAATGTTTGGAAGGTACTGAAGCATTGTACTGCCAGGGTACTCTCTGCAGCTTTAAACCATATCTCATTAAATGCACAGACATCTGTATTCTCCGGGGTGAGAAGAGTTTAGAGGAAGCATAGTTTCTTGTTTAAAATCCTGGCATTGAGCAATAACATATTTAAATTTGCAGAGGTTGACTTTTCAAATGTTGGAAGGTTTGTCAATTTGGAATTGCCTAAAAAGGTTCTATGGGAGAGGACAATGTTTTAGCCAATATTGGAAAGCCTAGTGGAGACAGGTGCAAACCATCTTTGGCAAAGCAACATTATTTGTTAACCATATTGGAATATGTCCCCGGCTGTGTGCTCCACGAACTCAATGAGGAATTAAACCCACAGCTAGGACAGCTGTTTAATCATAGTCTTACCTCTGGATACGTACCCAGGGAGTGGCGCACTGCAACTGTGGTCCCACTTAACAAAGGCGGTGCCTCCACCGACCCTGGAAATTACCGGCCCATTAGCTTGACAAGCCTTATCTGCAAAGCCATGGAGAGGATCATAATGGACCTCATAAATAAAGACATAGGGAATTTGCAGACTTTGGATCCATCCCAGTTTGGCTTTGTCAAAGGCAGATCATGCCTTCTAAACTTGGTTGACATTTTCGAAACAGTCACCAAAGCCATTGATGAGGGAAAGGCAGTCCATACAGCCTACCTCGATCTGGCGAAGGCCTTCGATACAATACCCTACTCGGGTATCATTGAAAAACTCATCAGCTTAAATGTTAACCCATACATCACAAGATGGGTTGCAAACTGGCTGAGTGACAGAACCCACAGGGTCAGAGTTGCTGGCGCCATGTCAGACTCAAAGCCTGTCACAAGTGGTGTACCACAGGGCTCAGTCCTGGGCCCACTCTTGTTTGGCATCTACTTTTCCGAAGTACAAGCAAACACAGGAGGGTTATGGCTGACAAAGTTTGCAGATGACTGCAAACTGGGCGCCATAGTAGAAAACACATCTGACACAGATATCCTTCAGAAGGGTCTCACAGAAACGGATAACTGGTGCCAGAGCCATGGCCTAAAGTTAAATGCCAAGAAATGCATAGTCATACCCTTCGGGAAAAACAAGGTTACCCCTAGCTACCAAATAGGTGGCAATCCACTGAGCACAGAAGAAGTTATCAGGGACCTGGGGACCCAGGTTGATAGTAGTCTGTCATTCGACACCCATGTAGCTAAAGTAGTTAGGAAGACCTTCTACATTGCCCACCTTATCATGAAGGGATTCTCATCTAGATCAAGGGAGGTCATAGTCTCCCTGTACTCATCACTCATCAGACCAATGATTGAGTACAATGCCCCATTCAGAATGTATCTGACCCGACACTTGCAGCAGCTGGAGAGGCCACAAAAGTTCCTCACCAAAAGGATAAAGGGTCTCAAACATCTGTCCTATGCTGCCCGACTGAAAGAACTCCAGCTCTATTCAGTCGCTTACCGCTTGCTCAGAGGTGACCTTTGCCTAACATACAAGGCCATGTCAAACCCAGATTTGATGAATATGCTTCACCTCAAAAAATCTAGATCCGTCAGAGCCACAAGGGCGGGAGACTTAAACCTCGACACGGCTATTAATAGGATGTGCTGGAGGGATAGATTCATCACCCAAAGACTCCCTATGCTGTGGAATAAAATCCCGGTATATGTGAGGCTGAGCACCTCGCTGGCCTTGTTCAAGAGAAATCTTGACCAATGGATGGGAGATCGCAGATGTACCCCAGGGATTACCTCAGTGTCACTGCTCGACAGAGGCACAGCAAAATAATGGGTATAGTTCCCCATACTAAAGGGGTGGCGTAAGCCACAAAACTATGGGCTAGGCTTGTAAATGCCCTCGGGCAGATAGCCTAGTATGAACCTATGAACCTATGAACCTATATTCTTCCATGCTGACAAATACTGACATCAGACACTGAGTTAATTATTATATTCAAATAATTATCATCCTTTGAGAAGTTATAATGCTGCTCAGTGCTAGTCACAAGCCAGCCTGTGACACATAGTCCGACAGGTCCATGATATAAGCTAGGGAGGTATGTCTCAGGCCATTGAAACCTACGTGGACTATGACTGAGTCACTACTGGTACCTATGGTGCAATGACTTGATAGTGCCTAACTCAGTGGATCCTGCCTCCTGATAAGAAACTGACCATTAATTTCTCTTTCTCCATCCTGGTAAGTGTGATGTCAGTATGTTGCACAATGGAGTCCCCTATAACTAGATTCCTCGGAGTGTGTTGGCTTGCCTTATGGTCTGCTTAGGCGAGGGTCCATGGGGTGTGGCTGTATATGTAATGTTAAGTTTTGCTTTTGCTGAGTGTTTTTTGGTTTGCTGAGGATAATTTTTGCAAGTGAAGTGTCTGTGTGGTGTTTGTGGTTTAGGAAGACTGCATTTAAGTGTCTCAGAGTAAGTTGGTCTATGTGTGAGGTACATATTATGTGTTGTGGGTGGGTTCAGGTGCCTAGGCAGCGAGATATTTCCTTGTGGTACATTTGACTGGGGACATATGGCTGAAGTGACATATAGCTGCAGAGAAATATGGCTGTTTGCAAATTCCTTTGGGCAAAGAGAAGCATACACTGCCATGCCCATAGCTTTAATATCCAAATGCAGAGGGGGAAAACAATGCCCATGGTCCCCAAGGGAACATGATACAGCAGGCAATATGGCAGGCATCAGCAGCAGGCTGCCAGAGGGTATGTCAGTGGCAGTAAAAATGCCATGCACAATGGGCAGTGCCTTTATAATTGGAGTATGTGGACCACTACAACCTTCACAGTGTCTAGGGAACATTACCGAAAACGTATACTGGAGCATAAATGTGAATACAGTAGCGTGCAGTATTTCCTCCATGTTGTTGCACACTTCTACATGTTATAGTTATATAAGTATGTACTGTACACTGAGCACAACACTCATTACTTCTTCTGCCGCCATGCATTTGGCTATTAAAGCTATGAGCATAGCAGTGTGTACTTCTCTTTGCCCGCAGAATATTTGCAAACAGCCATATTTCTCTGCAGCTGAATGTCACTTCAGCCATGTGTCCCCAGTCAAATGTACCAGAGGGAATTGTCTTGTTGCCTAGGCACCTGAACCCGTTGTGGGTGTAGCATGTGTGCTTCTTCCAACCTGGCATTTATTCTGTATGCTTGTATGATTTGCCTTCAGTGGCATCATGCACATCCATCTCTCACAGACTATATCTGTTTCTTAAAGGACTAAATGGTTGCCAGTGAACATAAGACAATTGCTACATATTCTCAAGATACCCATGTCCACCAAACTGGCAGCAGAGAAACTGGGAAGGTGCATATCTATGATGTCAGGTCCTTTATTAGTTGAGCTACAAGGATGGGGGTGCATGACATGCTAAAAGACACTAACAAAGTTTGCATCTGGGACTAGGGACTAGACCAAGCAATATAATATTACATTTAAGGGCGAGTGCTCCTCAGTATGTATACTAGCTACTCTCTTCTTCCGGATGTGTAAAGTAGTTTCTCTGCAATCATCTAGTTATTAGGTACATTTCAGAGGTACTTCTATAGGAAAAGCTTACCCTCTTGGTGTCTGCTACTATGCAGGACACTAACGACCAATGCAAGGTAAGCAGCTTTACAGAAATGCAGGGAAATTATACAGGCTCTAAAAGCACAGAATAATAACTAATAAGTCCACTGTCTAATAACCAACTACACTCAGACCTTCCTGTGTGTTTCCCAAACTCATACAGACTGGGCCACCACCTACTGCCACTAGGTGAATAAACTCAGCCCTCTTAAAGTGAAAAATACACAAAAATGTGTACAAACTACAGTGCTATCCCAGTAATTTACACAGTTAGTTAGTTACTACTAATAAGGTGATTTAAGGCAAGGTAAACTAATGGCAATGATGAAATTACAAGTTTACAGCAATGCTAAACAGTTTAAAATACAGAAAAAGCAGCAAAGAATTCAGTGAATCAACAGGAGTTCACTAATAAAGTCAAAAACAAGGACAATTTATTGTAAAAAAGTACTTAGCTCTGCCTGGATGGCACTAAATGGAAGAAAAACTCTTCTGAAACACAGGCGAGAATGCCAAAAGTTGCTGAACTCTGTGAAAATATGCCACAATCCACGTAAGTCTGCCAAATTTAAACAGGCACTAAAAATGCAGAATAATGACTAATAAGCCCTCTGATCTATAAAAGACTTCATTCAGAACCCCTTCTATGTGATTCCCACCTTGGACAGACCAGACTACTACCTGTAAATAAACTCAGCCCTTCAAATCTAAAAAACACACCAAAATGTGTAATAAATGCAGTGATATCCCAGTTATTTAAACAGCTAGATAGTTACTGCTAACATGCCCACTTTAGGCAAGGTAAAAGCAAGACAAAATAAAGACACTACAAGTTTACAGGAATGCCAAACCATTCAAAATGCATAATTTGCACATCTGACAACATGGCATACCTCCAAACATTACTCAGGTAGCTTAAACAGCCTCTGTAACATGGCTTTATAAAGCAAAAATCATGATCTACCATAAAAACAACTAAACTATTTTTTCCTCTCCCACTGTCATGAGACACAAAAAAAAAATAAATAAATAAATTCTTCTCTTTTAATAATACAACCCCTGAAGTCATTTCTCATCGCAAAATATTAGAGATGATAGTGGATGATAATCAGAACTTCAAGCTGCATATACAAAATAGCATAAGAAAAAACTATAAAAAATAGGGCTGCTTTACACAGCCAAAAACCTTCTCTCCAACACAACTAAAATTAAAATGATACTTGCCATTACTTAGTTCTACTAGGCTATTGCCCCAGAGGTCATTTCAAGCCTAGCCATTTCATCCCAATGTAATGCCAGAGAAATGTTAGTTAATACCCAAGATTGCATTTAGTAATGACTGCCCATGTCCAGGAGGGTTGTGGGCACTATTCCTGATAAGAATTTACATTGCCCAATCCACTCATCCAGGTTTCTTTTGAACAATGTCATAGAGGTGCTCTGTTTCACATGAATAGACAGCCTATTCCAAAGACACAGCAGTCATTGGGAGATTAATCTGTCACTTCAGCATGTCCTATTTAAGTTACATACCATATTTAGGTCCCTGGAATGGGTGGTCCTAATCCTGTTTGATTTACAGATATGCAGCAAGTTCATTAGGTTTGGGTCTGAGATTGCTCTGTAAGCCAGTCATGAGTCTCCCCTAAGAAGTCTATATAATGCAAAGACAAGTGACAGAGACTTTAGTTGGTCTGTGTAAGGCACATGCTGGAGTAACTTGATCTTCTTTGTTATAAACCTCTGAGGTCTCTCCAATTGCTGGAGGTGCTTTGTACTGTATATGCCGAACAGGGCGTTATACTCAATTATGGGCCAGATTAGTGATGAGTATAAAGACGCTATAACCTCTTTTGCTCTCGAGGCAATGCCTTTACTAATCAAGTGTGCTACATAGAAAGCCTTCATTACTACAGCAGACATGTGGTGGTTGAAATTAAGGTCACAGTCAACTTGTGAGCCCAAGTCCCTTACTACGTCATAGGTACTTAGGGTATTGTTGATTTGATAGTGCCAAGGGATATTGTTTGTGCTGAAGGGAATGATGATGCATTTCTTTGAATTCTGTTTAAGACTATGACTAAGACACCAGTCGTTAGTATGTGAAAGACGGTCCTGGAGTATACTGATATAATTTGGGGATTCAATAATTGCACCCAATTTGCAGTCATCTGCAAATGTGGTCAGCAAAAATCCCCTTAGTTTTGACCTGTATTTCTGAGTAGTACATGCCAAACAGTACAGGGCCCAGCACTGATCCCTGTGGCACCCTGCTGGTAACAGGTCTACTGGTTGATGTGGAGTCACTCACTTTGATAGTGTGTGTCTGGTTTCTGAGCCACTTAGCAACCCGTCTTACAATGAAGGGGTTTACATTCAGTTTGCTAAGTTTGCCAGCAATGCTGGAGTGTGGGATTGTGTCAAAAGACTTTGTCAAGTCGAGATATGTTGTGTGCACAGATTTGCCTTCATCAATGGCCCTGGTTACACTTTTGAAAAAAATCCACTAGTTTTAACAGGCAGGATCTGCTCTTGACAAAGCTGAATTGGGTAGGATCCAGGGTTTGGAGGCTGCCTATGTCTTTATTTATGAGGTCCATAATGATACATTCCAGTGCCTTACCAATGAGGCTAGTCAGGCTTATGGGTCTGTAATTCCCCAGGTCTGTTGCTAGGCCACCTTTGTGGAGGGGAATACCTGTTGCTGTTCTCCATTCCACAGGAAAAAAAAACTGTGGTTAGACTAGCATTAAAAAAGGTACTTAATGGTGATGCTAGTTCATATTTTAGGCTATATAGAAGATGGCTTGGGATGCAGTCTGGTCCCATAGAGGCTGTGTTTTTTGCCTCGCACAAGGCTTTGATGATCTGTTCTTCAAATATGTAGGGTGGGGGGTGGGGGTGGGGCAAATTTTGTGATAGATTTGGAAGGGATAGGGTGGTGAAGTTTTCGTGAAACCTATTCACTAGCAGGTTTGCTATCTCTGTGGGTCAGTGTGTGTGATACTGTTGGTCACTAGTTCTGCACATGCTTGAGTTCTACCTTTTAGGCTATGTACATAGTTGTAAAAGGCCTTATGGTTATCCTTGACTGTGCTGGCTAAGTTTTCTCCAAAGAGGCCCTTAGATGATTTGGCAATGTGTCTTGTTTGCCTGTTGAGGCTAAGTAGAGTGCTTTTGCATTCTTCATAGGTTCATAGGTTGGTACTAGGCTATCGGCCCTAGGGCATATACAGGCCTAGCCATAACAATTCCCTTGATATTTCTTCCCACAATATTTACTTCCCTGGACCTCTGTGTAGCAGGGCGACTGACATGATCCCAGGGGTGAAGTTCCTATCTCCCATCCAATCGTCAGGGTTCCTTTTGAAGAGGGCCAAAGAGGCACTATGCTTGACATGTATGGGCAGTCTATTCCAGAGTCTTGGGAGTCTGTGGGTCAGGGACCTATCCCTCCAGCATGTTTTGTTCATTGTGATGACAAGGTTTAGATCCCTGGAGCATGTAGCTCTGAGGGATTGGGATTTCTTTAAGTGTAGCATCTTCAACAGCTCTGAGTTTGACATGGCCTTGTATGTTAAGCAGAGATCGCCTCTGAGTAGACGATATGCGACAGAGTATAGCTAGAGTTTTTTTAGATGGTCAGCATAGAGCATCTGCTTTAGGCCTGTGATTTTTTTAGTGAGGTATTTCTGCAGCCTTTCCAGTTGTTGCAGATGACTTGAGAGGTACATACCAAACGGGGCATTGTGTTCTATAATGGGTCTAGTGAGGGATGGGTACAGTGTGACAATAACCTCCTTTTTTCTGGATGCAAAGCCCTTAGTGATGAGCTGTGCCACATAGAAGGATTCCCTGACTGTTGTGGTGATGTGGTTATCGAAGGTGAGACCACTGTCCACCTGTGTCCCTAAGTCTCTTATCACACTTTCGGTGTTTAGTGTACTGCCACCTATGTGGTAATTCACGGGTACATGTTTTTTCCCAAAGGAGTTAACTATATATTTCTTGGCATTGAGCTTGAGCCCATGGCTCTGACACCAAGCATCTGTTTCTGTAAGGCCCTTTTGTAGAATATCCACATCATTTGGGGATTCAATAATGGCTCCCAGTTTGAAGTCATCTGTGAACTTTGTTAGCCAGAGTCCCTTAGTGTTGGCCTGTACTTCAGAGAAGTAGATGCCAAACAAGAGCGGTTCCAGGACTGAACCCTGAGGTACTCCACTTGTCACTTGTCTGGAGCTGGATTTGGAGTGGGCTACTTTTACAGTGTGGATTCTGTCAGTAAGCCAGTTCGCAACCCATTGAGTGATGTACAGATTAATGCCCAGCTTGGTAAGTTTATCTATGATTCCAGAGTGAGGGATGGTGTTGAAGGCCTTGACGTGGTCCAGATAGGCTGTGTGGACCACCTTACCCTCATCCGCAGCTTTGGAGACTGATTTGAAGAAGTCAATCAGGTTCAGGAGACAAGATTGGTCCTTCACAAACCCAGACCGGGTGGTGTTCAGTGTTTGAAAGTTGCCAATGTCTTTGTTTATATGTTCTATGATAATATGTTCCATGGCCTTGCAGATTAGGCTCGTCAGACTGATGGGGCGGTAGTTCCCAGGATCCAAGGTGGATCCCCCCTTGTGGAGTGGGATAACTGTAGCTGTGCCCCACTCAGTGGGCAAAAAGCTTGAGGTGAGGCTATGATTAAACATGACACTTAGGTGAGGTGCCAGTTCATTTTGTAGTTCATGTAGTACACAGCCCAGGATGTCATCTGGTCCCATGGATGCTGTATTCTTAGCTTTGGAGAGTGCGCTTTTTACCTGTGTGGCCATCATTACAGGAATTTGGCAATCTTTCGGTATTGAGATGGGCCCTTTAGGGGTGAGAGGGGGGTGAAGTTGGCACTGAATTGATCTGTCAGGAAATTGGCAATATCCTTGGGATCAGTATATTTAATGCCATTCTGTTGTAGCTCAGAGCAGATCTGACCATTGCCATTTAGATTCTTGACATAACTATAGAATGCCTTGGGGTTGTCTTTGTAAGCTTTTGCAATTTCATTTTCATAACTAGCTTTGGAGTCTCACCTTTGTTTTTACTTGGCGCTCTGGCTTTGATTCTTTCTGGTACAGCTGAGTCTATACACTTATGCAAGTGATTGTACAGGACTTTAGTGTAAGCTTCAGTGTAGTTACCACTTTCATCTGAGGGTGGTGCTTGGAATGTTTTAATGCCTACACATAGGATGGTATAGTTTGCCTTGGTGAAGTCTTTTAGTCTGATTTTGCCCTTTGTGACTTCTGCTGTTAGTGTCAGCTCAAAGGTGACTGATTTGTGGTCAGATTTAATTAAAGACGGTAAGAAAGTTACAGTAGTGCATCCATTTGGCATGTTAGTGAGGAACGGATCTAGTATGTTTGTTCCTCTTGGCAGGATATGAACAATGTGTTCCAGAACATTTGACTTAACAAAGTCAGGGAACTTTTGTCCTAGTGAGTTTGGGCTAGAGTAAGTTTCCCAGTTGATGGTGGGATAATTGAAATCCCCAATAACCAGAGTGTTCGGTATTATTTGGATTGTCTCCAGTTTTGTCAAGTAGGCTACATCCGAGTAATGACTCATGGAGGGGGATCTGTAACTGCCTATGACCTGAATGATGGGTCTTACCCACTGTAACCTGAGCTTGGAGTAACTTGATGAGAGGTGGCTTTATCTCTAATATAGATATTAACACCATCTCCTTTGGTCCTCACACTTTCATTTTACAGTCTGAAGGTGTGGAAGACATTGCAGCCTTGCAAGGCCAGGGTACTCTCTGAGGCCTTGAACCAGGTTCTGTGACTGCACAGCCATCTACAGCTTCCAGTAATAGAAATGGTTCTAGGTTGTGCAGTTTTGGTTTAAGCTCCTCGCATTTAGCAGCATGACTCTTATTTTGTTATGATTGGCAGGTTTCATGTTGGTAAATTTGTTTTTGAGACTTTGCCTAAAAAAGACACTATGGGGGAGGCAAGAGCCTTTGCCATCAGACGAAAGTTTACAGGTGCCAGACGCAAACCATCTCTAGCAAAGCAGTGAGGTTTGTCAAGCATGGCTTCCTAGGCTAATAGGAACTGGATCCTCTTTGAATGACACCAACAAATGAAGCCAGTTATTGAAATTAGAAACAACACTTCCTGGAGGCATTGCTCAAGTCTGAAGAATCAAAATAGAACACGACAAATACACTTAGCACTATCAATTTTCTGATGAAGTTCAGAGCAAATAAAATGGAATGAAAGCACTAAGTGTATGTGTCGTGGTCTATTTTGATTCATCAGACTCGAGCAGTCTCTCCAGGAAGTGTTGTTTCTAGTTTTGTTAAGTTCTTGGATTTGCTGTTTTGAAATGTATCAGTTATTGAAATCAATCATTTTTTTCTTTATACTGTGGCACCATTCTAGGTGAGGGTAGTATGCTGCTCAAGGCTAGAGATATACATGCCTGTGACACGTACTCAGAGAGCTGAATCATGTCTCTCTTCATATAGTTCAATGAGGTACGTCTCAGGTCATTCACACCCAACATGAACTATGACAGAGTCATAATGGTATACACAATAAGAACACTTGGAAAAAGCCCACGACACTCCTCGGTGTATATTCCACAGTTTATTAAACACTCCACACACTGTAATCTAGCCTTTTCAGGCTACTAAAGACATAAAATAATAATGCTTTCACAACCAATAGTGCAGCGTTTTCATCTACAACCAGACTTCCCCAGATGACATAATCAACTGTCCCTGATTTTGACTCAAATGTTAGCTCTGTCCCTCTTAATCCTTCCTAAAACTAGTGACTTTTGGAGGAAAGGTGGTGAATTACACTTAATGAATAATGACAATAATTAAGAGTTATAGACTTCTTTTACTTCAGAAAATGTGTATTAATTCATATGCTCTGATTCTGTCAATGTTTCAAGTTAATAGCACTAATATTTTAAGTGTCCCTGATTGTCCCTGATTTTTTCTTCACTTGTCCTGATTCTGTTGAAATTTGTCCCCGATTGGTTGAGAGATCTGCCAGATGAGATGCATACTTTCATCAAAGCACTACTTAAATACTCTCCTTTCTAATTAATTAAACAATTTCATTGGCAGAAAACCTTTTTAAAACTTCCCCCATATAAATGCATATATTAAATACATGACTAAATAAAATCCAACAATAAATATGACAATAAATATTATACTTCACTTTTAAATTAATCATTAAAATTCATTAAATAATTCATTCCTAAGCAAATATTTAATTCATAAGATAATAATTAATTCATAAAAATAGTAGTTCATTCATAAAAATATGTTCATTCCCTAAAATATCTAAAGTTAGCTAATGGCACTATCTAGTGGACATAGTGGAAACTACAACTATAATTAATACTTCATCCCCAGATACCTTCCAAACAAGCAAGTTGTCATATTCATCAAAGATTTATAAATAAAATAAAATTAAATAAATGCTTCACTGCTCATAACTTAATAAATATTATAATTTTGCTGCCCTTAATTTCAATACTGACTTTAGGGAGACTGAGTTGTTGAACCATGGAGATTTTGTCGCTTACAAAGTTAGCTACCAGAAGAGTTCCTTATATTCAAGACGGGCCTCACATGGGCCCCTTCTAATGTCCTTAGGTACAACTTCAAGGACAAAAAAGAAAAATCTGGCTTCTTGACAATGTTGAGTGTGCCGGTATAGTGCATTATTTTTACATTTATTTCTTATATCGTAATTATGCTCATACATTCTATTTTTCAACTTTCTCTCTGACTTCCCCACATAGAATGTATCACATTTGTTGCATGCTACTAAATACACTATACCGCTTGTTTCACAATTTGCAAAGCTTTTACTCGTGATTAGCCTATCCCTACTAGCCAGATATACTGTGTCAGTTCTTTGTATGCATACACATTGAGGGCCGTGTCCACATTTAAATGTACCCAATTTAACTTTTTTATAACTTAGTATTCCATTTTTATTACTTTCCAAAATGTTTTTGATACTTCTCCCCTTACAATAAATGCATTTAGATGGGTTCTTAAAAATACCCTCCAAATCTGATGTGGCACTAAATCTAGCCCATTCCTTCTCTAATAATTTTCTTATTATGTCTGAATCGCCATTAAAATCTGTTACAAAATTGCTAACTAATTCATTATTCTCTTTATTTAACGTCATGTTCATTTTCTTCACTTATGGGAATGTCTTCCCCTAATATAGGCTTGAATTTCCCCTTTCTTTCTTGTCTTATTTCTTCCTCTACTTTCCTAATCAAATCCACCGGATATCCTCTTTCCTTAAACATATCGTATAGCTGTTTTACATTCATTCGCAAAGTCACTATCTTTTAATGTCATCCTGCTTCCCCTTACGTATTGTACTTTTATTATCCCTATTTTATGATAGAAGAGGTGTGCACTACTAAATGCTAGATATGAGTTCGAGAATGTCTCTTTTCTAAATACTTTGGAACTAAAACTTCCATTTTGTTTAGAAATATATATGTCCAAGTATTCAAGCCTATATCTATCCATTTATATGTAAATTAAAAAAAATTGCTGGATTCTGATATATATTCAATAAATTCTAAAAAAACACTCTTCCGTATCTATCCATAAAAAGCACACATCGTCCAGGTAACTTTTTTACAATTTCCAACAACTTGCATACTTAGAACCTATAATATACTTTTCTTCCCGAAAAAGAAAGTACAATATTAACGTAGGTGGGGGCACACCTTGCCCCCATCGCTACCCCTTGCTGTTGTTGAAAAAAATTTGTCTTCATAGTGGATAAAATCGTTTCTTAATATTATTTCCATTAGAGTTATAATCAAATAAAAGTCTCAATAAAACTTCTTCAAACCATTTCATCCCTTATTTGTGTGGGATAGAAGTAAATAAATCTACTATGTCTATCATTATAAAAATCATGCTTTCATCGTACATGTTGTCTTTTATGTTCCTTATAAATCCCATGAGTCCTTAACCACCCCTTGGCCACTCATGGCCATCTCTTTTAATTTTGTGTCTAAAATTTTCACTAGTGGGGCAGTTATTGAGCCCTCTGAGGCAACAATAGGTCTCACTGGTGGGTTTTGAATGTTCTTATGCACTTTCGGAATCCCAAATATAGTAGTGGTCCTAGGTTTTTCTACATGTAAGAAACTATATGTACTTATATCGATGGACAGACAAGCAGATACCTGCTCAAATGCAAGAAAAGTTTAAAAAGTTTCAAGAGGACCAATGAGGATGCCTATTCCAAGCCCTAGACCAACCACCAGAGGTCAGACAGTTTCCAATCAACACAATCCTCTCACTAGAGTGCAGAAAGTCCCCTTCCAATAAAAGATGGCATGGAAAATGTGGTCAGAACACCCACTACAAATAGACTCAGATACAGAAAACCTGTATCAGCACTATGCTGCAGCTACTAGCTACCCTAGTTAAAGTTGGGACCACTACAAAATGTTTAACACAACAGAAAAATTGCAGTGAGACCCTAAAAAATGTTTAAAACAGCAGAAAATCAGCAAAGAGACTATAAAGAATGTTTTAAACAGCTAACAAATCAGTTATTATAACACTGCTTGGTGGGAAAACCAGAACAAGCAGAACAGATTACTTTGCAGCAGTGAAAAACACCAGCAAATCCTCAACAAACAATGAAAGTAGCAAAAAGAGTTTAGCAAACATTGAAAACAGCAATACAATTTGATTTAACAGGCACAGTAAGGCAGACAATTGCAGTACAACAGTATAGATTGGTACACAGTATATAAATACAGTGTTAAAGTGGGTGGCAGGCAATAAAAAGGTGCAGTAAATAGTATAAATAAGCAAAAACAGACATCTTATGATTTTTGGAAGCTCAGAAGTCTCCTGGTAATCAAATGTCAATAAGTAAATAAATAATAGTGGACGTTTCTCAAGAGCAATACTGGTTGTATAGATGGGCACTCCATATTTGGATGTATGCAAAATAATGGGAGGGAAGAAGTATTTAAATAGCTTATACAACTGGCAACAACAGTGAAAGAGTAGGTGTGGCTTTTGCAGTCAGATTATCATGGGGTGGAAATAGACACTGACTGTTTAAAACCACAACCGATTGGAGGGAGTCCTGAGAAAATAAAGAAAGAGATTCCCTTATCTGTTGTAGAGATGCTCAGTTTCCGAGTTCTTTTGTTTAAAGACATAACCATGAAGTGTTCACCGTGTAACCAGGATGCAATAGATATTATAGTATCTCCTCACTTCAGGAGAAACAGCCACCTCTTCCTTCAAAAGTACACCATTCATCCTTGAGATGGCTTCTGAAAAGAAAAACTCCTCCAGGGGAACTAGAGAGGACCAACTTTCTACAGAATCAGAGTTTTGGACTTGAGAATCTCCAAGACAAGAAGCCATATCTCTGTCAATGTTTGAATTCATTGACAAACTTTCATCAGGATTTTTTTTTCAGATTGCACTGTGGGAAAGATTTCTAAATTCCAGTATTAATAACTTTCTGAATATTGTATGGGAATCATCTTTAGAAACAGACACAATGTCGTCAGATGAACAATGTCTAATCTTTTTTTTTTTTTTTGCAGGAACCTTCCTTGAAGAAGACTGACGAAGGCTTGGCACTTTACCCTGGGCAAGAGGTCTCTTTCCCTGCCACTCCGCAAAGTACCTCCTGTAGTGTCTACCAGACCCAAAGAAGATGATGCTTCTATGCCTGAATTGAACAGGAGAATAGCTTCAGGGGGTGTGGCTGACCCCTGGTCCATTATGGCTAAAAGAACTACACCAGAGTAACCCAAAGTAGTAAGTGAGAGATCTGAGGAATAACAACTGGCTACTACAAGTCACCCTAGTGGCTGAGATATTGGCTGTAACCAAGGTGGTAGCAAAGGAACCCTGATGTGGTGCTTTTCCATTTTAGGTACAGTGGGAGAAGAGAGAGCGCAAGACCGTACGTACCCATGCAGTAACCAAGGAAGAAGCCTGATTGCCAGTAAGCACTGCTGAAATGAGTTTGTCAGAAGGTAAATTATCAGAAAAGTGTTCACAAAAATTATACATACTTAACCTTCCTCCCACAGTCCCTTTCAAAGGTTAAGTAAAGTTCTACACAATAAAACCTGTCAGAACTCAAAACAAAATTTCAGAATTGTTCTGACAGATAGAACTGAAGGTAAATTGTCCCAAAATATGCATAAACATTCAAGTTAAGTATTTTCCATGCCTGTAAAACATTTCCCAGTCATTAAATCTTGTGCTATAAGTTCTCAAAAGCAGTACCATTTTACCACAAAATTAGCCACTCATACTTAAAAATAAACCTTGTACTAAAATAGTGGTCCTTGACAGAAAACGGCAGATATTATAAAAATAACAGTTTTCCTAAAGTTAAAATACCACTTTCAGTCAGAAAATAAAATATATAAATATTTTCTTAAAAGGGCAATCATTTATGTGTGGAAGAGGTCCCCTATTGGGACTTATCTGCTAGAAAAAAGTTTGAAGCAGATTGCTGTTCCTTTGACTCCTTAGAGCTGCTTCCTCTCAAGGCTGCAAGAAAGAACTGAAGTTGCCTACACTCTGACTGCTCATTTCTCTCCAAGTGTCTAGCCAATCAGAAGTTAGACAGTAGGTGTCAGAGATAGACAGAGGTTTGTGAAGCTGGATTCTTGTTGTATCCTTGGCAGTATACAGCCTATATAGCCAAAGCCCATTGCAGCAGTGAGAATGCTGAACAGTTATAGTACCCAGTACTTGCATCACACATAGTTTCAATAAAACCAAACTTCTGCTGAGACTGAGCTGGGGAAGAAGAATTGCCTTCTGTCAATCTTAAGTTTAAAGACTGTAATGCAGTTCTAGTTCTCAGCTGCTTCCTAGCAGCATTCATATTTTCTTCCACTTTAATGCAGAGTGAATTTCCTTTGCTGCAAGGAAAATGGCAGGGATTCATTCATCCTTAACTTAGTTTTCAGATGATTGTCTTTTTTTAAAAATGTTTAGGATGTTTGTTTTTCTCCATTGCTTCTGTTGAATAGCACTGATGCACTGTGTAAGCATGGGAACATAAGTCCCATATACATGAGTAGTACATCAGAAAACTCGGAAGAACAGAGAAACAATGCAGAGGAGCAATACAGTGCCATTATACAAAAGACATTTTTTAAGAATGGTAAGCAATTTCTTTCCTAAGTTATGTCATTGTATAATAGCAATAACCCACTCCTGTGTGTAGTAATGCTGTATTTACCCAAGGTCATATTTGTTTGATCAAATCACACCAACCATGGATAAATTCAGCATTATCCACACCCAGTCATGGGTTATTGATTAATTATACAATGTCTCCCTGTTAATATTCAAAAACGTGCACACTGATTGGCAAGCCCAACCAGCGTGCCTGTTGTAAATCCCACAATATACCAACGGAAAAATGTCCGGTCATCCAGACTTTTTTTCGTTGGTATAAACTACCCCAAATTTTTTTTTTTTTTTACAATTAAAAAAAAAAAGACTGAAAACGGAGCAACAGAGACTTTCTTTTCTCCATTGCTTCCATTTCAAAGCCTTGATGTACTGGGTATGCATGGGAACACAAGTCCCATGCGCATGCGCAGCACATCAAAACACAGATGCAGTATACCACAACCGGCAGAAGAACAGCAATCTGCCGTTATACAAAGACATTATTTAAGAAAAGTAAGTATTTTTTTTCTTAAATAATGCCATTGTATAATAGCAGTAACTGACTCTGTGGTTGTGGTATATTGAAGATTTACCCACGGTTGCTTTTGTTTAATACACCAAGCATGGGTAAATCTTCAATATACCATACCACATCATCAGTTATTGGTTAAATTGTAGATGTATTGTAATTTGAAGTTAAGGTACATTCAGTTCAGACTGGGGTTTGGAAATTGACAGCATGCAACATATTGAAATCAGTTAGCTGAAAAAATGTGTATCTCTCAATTCTCTTTAGAGTAAATTAAATAAAAATATATAATGATGTTTTGTTTCCTGAAGGGAATGTCAGTTTGTATACAAACCTGATCTTCTATTCTTCATACATCTGTTGAGGCATAAAAAAAAAATCACATCCAAAGTTTTTTTTTTTTCATTTAAATTCAATATGCAACTAATCTTTTGCCTTTGGGGTAGGAGACCAATCAAAGAATATTTTGCAGATAATTATACCTGTAAGATTCCTTGAAATTTTCAAGAAATAGTACTGAACAAGGTTGGAAACATGACTTTGGATACAAAAATAGTGAAAATTGTGATAAAGACTCTGTGATCAAGGAAGAGTTCTTTTGAAAATGGTCTTTTGTTAAGGAGTTAATCTTAATGTAGCATCTATAAAATCTCAAGATATATGCACTATAGTAGAAATAGAACACCACATGTTGCTGTTCAGGTTTTTAATGCAGAAGACAAGGCTGCTGATTTGCAGCATCTGTCATCAAACAGAATGAGCACATTTATTGCTATGACTACAGATTCCATCAGAAAGTTTATACCTCATCTTATCGTGCCAACAATGAAATCATTCATTAATAAAAGAGTTTTAAACAAAAGGATAACTGTGCCAGTGACAGCAATCTCTATTTTCAAAATTATTTACAGTACATTATACAGAAAATTTGCAATGTGGGTTCACCTACTATGTTGCAAGTCCACTTTATTTCATCTCATCCCCTTTTTGGACATCACTTGAAACAATCTACTGCACAGAGCTTCCCAAAAAGTGCAGGCCAAACCAACATTTACCAGCAAAGAATTTTAGACACACGTTGGTTTTGGAAGAACAGAAAAAAAAAAGATAAGTAGGTATTCCTGGTGGAAGTCTTATAACTTGATATTAATGAATATATTCCACCCTCAAATTACTTTATTCATAGTTATGTGTAGCTTATTGACTTCTGTTAGATAGATAGATAGATAGATAGATAGATAGATAGATAGATAGATAGATATACGTAAATTAGCATGATATGTTTCTTCTCCTCCATTCATCTTAAGAGTAACTTACTTCTGATTTTCAAGCAATTGAATAAATATATACAATAACTACTCTATCTGCAATCATCTTTACCTTTCCTACAATGTGTCTAAGGTACCTCTCCTTATGGGAAATTGTATCATGGTTATCTCCAGATCCTATTTATCTTTTTTTCCAGAGTGTGCTTACTATGAAATGTGATTACAAGGAATTATAATAAGAGTTTTCTTTCCCAGAGTATAGACTAGTAGTTCACATATTTTGTCAATGTGTGTCTCTCTATTACCCCTGAAATATTTAAAAGGTATTGTAGATCTCAACTTATAACAAAACGTATAGGCTGCATTGTATAGAAATAGACCATGCCTCTTTCATAAGCCAACCTTTTAGATTCTATAGGAATGAGAAGTGTTCTAATTGGTTCTCTGACAGAGTAGCTGATGCTTGGAACAGACTACCAAATTACATTAAAGCAAGTACTAGTTTAGATATTTTTAAGAACAGCCTGGACATTTATTATGGGAACAAGTGTTTTGGCATATTGGCAAGCTAGAAAGCCTTTAATGCCTGTGCTTGAAACATTTGTATGTATGTATGTAACCATGCATAAATGCACACACATACACAAATCTGCCTGCATATACACTTGTAATAACTAAGGTCTAGCATAGTACATTCTTATTGTATTGGTTATCTGCTCCATACTGCCTGACTCTTGCCTCCACAAGGAAGAAACAGCCTGATTAGACTCTCCATTAAATTAAAGAAAGGGCTGTGGAGGATCTCATCAATAATGTACATGTCCAGCTCCTACCCCACGAGAGGAATACATGCGATGATGTGGCAAATATTCAAGCATTTCAAAGACGTGTATGGAGTGTTTCTCCTCTGGCCTCCACTGAAAATTGGCATTGTTCCAAGTCAGACTTTTGCAGTAAGTAAATGTTAAATAAAAAAAATAAATAAATAGAAGCAATTGAACAAGCTCTAGTAAATGGAAGGGAAAACTATTATAATAATTCAAGTATTACTTTAGCTATTGACAACCTCCCACCCTAGCAATATTAAATAATATACACTCACTTCAAAACACAAAATTCAGTACCTTACAAACAAAAATAAACCTAATCATCCAGGGTGATTTATCATACCTATGTTAAGCAAGAGTATGAGATCCTTTGTTGACTTAGTTCTGGATTAAATGGAAAATGATCTGCACATCCATATCTGAAGTACAATAACTATACCTTTGAGATTCTTCTAATCACTGAAATGGGAGAAAAATATGTTTGATTTACATTTAACTCTCAGGGATTGCTTTCTAGACTTCCTTCTGAAAGTTCAGACTGCAAAATTAAAACTCCACATAATTGCAAAAGTCAAGTTTGCTAAAGTCTGTTTTGTTGCAAGAGGGCTGTGGACTGTCTATACACCCATGCCTCTGTATACACTACCACTGGGAGCAATGCAATCAGAGTACGGGCAAATGCACTTTAAAGTGTGATTTCATAATTAAGTTACAGTTTGAAATTATAATCATCATGCCTTTTGTATAGCAAGTACTTTGCAAAAGCAAACTACTATGTGCATCTTCTGTAAATTCAAATCCTAGGACTAAAATCAAAAAACAAGCAGCTCTTCTCTTGCCCTTAGATTGTTTATCTACAGTCATTCTACAAAGATCCCATTCAGGAGGCAAACCTTAACAATCTTTTGGTCTCTAGTACCACTTTTTAATAGGCTCAGAAAAGGCACTTAAAATCAGTGGATGGCTAAGGAATCAGTGGATGATCCATTCAAAGGCTTAAGGAACATTTGGGATCCACCTGAATACATGTGGTTGCATCCCTGAGAAAAGAAACTAAATGTTCTTTGCAAAAAAAAAAAAAAAATGTTACTTTAATTAAACTTTCATTGTCTTACACTTCACATAAGCAGAACTGTGTTTCTACCAATTACAAGCACTTTTGGAAGTGAGCTAATAACCCAACTGGTTGAACTCCAATTTACACCCGTTCCACTCACATTTAATACCAGCATCCACTGGATCAGTCTGTACAGCTTATAGTTCAATACATTTTTCAAATTACAAAGTACCATTTGTCCCCATAAGCCCTGTTAGGTCACAGCCACTAATACATTCTCTGTCTCCCTTTCCACCTTTCTATATTAGGAAAGTCTTTCAACATTATATTACAGCTTGAACTGATAAAATTCTACATAGTATTTGTGCCAGCTGTGAAATAATTAGTTATTTATATATGTTTAAACAAAGCAAGGTACAAATGGTCTTGTGACTTAGTTGCTATGTATATTCTGTGAGCCTATGATGTGACAGCCATGAGAGAGTTAACACAGGTGACATTGTGGGGGAGGGGTGCTTATAAACATGCTGATTAGCACAAAAAATTGAGACTGTTACACAGAAACAAATTTCACCAGTGATTTGTCTTTATTTATATATATTAGTGGACAGTGAATTAGGACAAAAGGAAAATATGTAAGAAATGTTATTTAAGCTTTCATAGTACTGATGGTATAGTTATTCTTAGTTTGCTTTGCAGAGTTTCTTTTAATCAGAAACTCCATTGGTGTAAATATAGCTGCACCAACCTATTTTGTGCTCATATGATAAATCTAAATACAGATTTGTTTCATACTCACTGTTGCTGTCTGCAATTTTAGAATTTCAAATGGACACCTATGCAAGGAACATTTTTCCGATCAGAAAATCTTACTCTCTTCTTTGCAAATGTATTGTTTTGCAGATATATTTTTTTAACACTTTTTACATACTGGCAATGTTAGGAAGAAGCATGACACAGGCCTGCATTATCCTGTGTTTATTATTGTCAAGGAGGTGAAGCATACCTGCAGAGAATTTGGGATGATTTCTTCAAACTTTTGACTGGATCAGTCATGTAGGATAAACAAAACGATAAATGTTCTTAAGCTGAATAAAAATGTTATGAATATTTTAACCATAGTCCAAAATGGATTACTTTTCCTAGGAAATACTTTGCTGCATTTGGTCCTGAGAGCAGGAAGCTAATGTCTTCAAAGTTCTAACTTTCGTTATTCAAGTACAAATGTGACAGTTGGATGATTAAAAGAAACTTTATATTGATATAAATGTCAGTTCTCTAAATTAAGAATTTTGACTTCATTCAGCAAACTGTTTTAGATGAGGTATTCTACAGCAAATGATTCAGTATGTTATGAGAACTGAATGTACTTCAAAGCCAGATGGGGTCAGGTCTGGTGGTCAGGAATCAATGTTCTTTTTTAACCTGGTCTCCAGAAAACTTGGTGTTGTTTCAATCACTCTGCATATCTACCATGATTTTAATTTTAGAGGACCTCTCTGAATGTTTTTATTATTGTCATTTGATTATTATTACTATTTTCAGATTTTTGAAAGTGCAGTTAAGATATTGTGGCAAAAGGGTTCTAGACTGAAATGTTTTGAAAAAAGTTTCTGTTTTAATAGACATGGGGCATTTGAAGAGACACTTTTTTATTCCTGAGTCAAGCCACTTATTTTTAAAACACAATCCAGTTGTATCTCTTTTGTGCATCTGATGGACAACCATAATTATTTTAATACACACAACATTCTTTTCTGATACTTTTACAAAAACTGACTTAAGCTACTTAATATAGAGATCACAACTGATCAGACTGCTAATTATTTTTAAATGCTAGAATAGGCATACTTCTAAGAAACGTACCTTTAATGTTATTTCATTGCTCTGCTTCTCATGGCCATCTTCACTAAAGACCTCCTCATGTTTGAGTATTTTTCTTGAAAATTCAATAAAGATTCTTCAAAAATAAGAAGCTTAAATGTCAACAAGAGGGAACATTATTATAAATGCCTTGCTAGGAGTAAATCCTGTCTTAAAAATATTACTGGCTCTTTAAGATTCAAGAAAGGTGTTAATTCTCTAATAAAAGTGAAATGGAACAATATTTACTCATGGTTGCGATATTTGGCTTTTATTTAAATTACTGGATTTGTGATAGCAATGCATGATTTTCTCCAGGCATGTATTAGAATGAGTTATGATCCAGATAAATAGAAAGTGTTTTTGTTTTATGTTTTCTTGCAATTCAAAACAATCTATCTCAGTCCATTTTTCTTGACTCAAATACAAAACAGATATTAACACTGGACAGGACATTTTTCAACTTAAAAACTAGTAAATGAAACAAAAATTAGCATCTTGGGGAAATATGTGTATATGTGTATATATATATATATATATATATATATATATATATATATATATATATATATATATATATATGTGTGTGTGTGTGTGTGTGTGTGTGTGTGTGTGTGTGTGTGTGTGTGTGTGTGTGTGTGTGTGTGGTGTGTATTTTATTTTGTGTTGCCTACTTACACTTTTCTCTGAGTATGCATATCACATACAATGGAGCAATGCATTGTGTAGTTGTGTGAGGTCCCACCTATATCACCCTGATATACTTTCTCCCTGTTAAAGCTATGAAAGCATATGCCTTGTAAGCTGAGTCTCAGTTCCCCATTTGGAATTTCTAGAATCTTCTCCCTCAAAAAAGTGAATAAACATGGACATTTATTTCACCATCCCCTGGTCACAACCTGCTAATCAGTCATTGGGTATCTATAGCAGAATGAGATGAACTAGAGTAATAAGTAATCCACTTCCTGGAACTGTTTTTGCATATCAATGCACTAAACATTACAGCAATTAGACTCGAGTTAATGGAGTTTGTCATGCTTATTGTGTGTTACAAAGCACAGACTATGACCCAGTCAACTCAAGTATGATTAGTGCTTCAGGTGATAGAGGGGCTAATCAGAACAGAAAGATGAATGTCAAGGCAAAATTCCTGCGTCACTCTCTCAGGGAGGAGTTTATGGAAGAATGATGGGGAATATTCAAAATATCAAAGGCCAAGCTTGAGTTCTGAGATCACTGCTGAAGTTATCTGCATTCATCATAGTACTGGGTACCATGGAGATAAGGTAGTTTTTATATCAGATCCCTGATGGCATGCCCCCACCAGGACAGTTAAGCAGTTTGAGACAGAATAGAATTCAATCTATAATTTTCCATACAGTCTCAAATCCAGAATGCAGCTGTTCTGACTGCAGTCCATTTCTCCTGGCCACATCCTAGCTTTGCTGGTCCAGCTGATTGGCCCTTTTGTATTGTAGTGGCAGCATTCTAAATAGTAGATTGCCAGGCAACCAGTATTACTGCTGCACAGGTTAAAACAGCACTGTCCAAGGCCATGAATACAGCTTCTATGGGACCTGACAATATCCCTGGCTGTGTTCTACATGAACTACAGAGTGAACTGGCACCTCATCTGTGTGCCTTGTTCAATCACAGCCTCACCTCAGGCTTTGTACCTACTGAATGGCGCACTGCTACAGTCATCCCTCTCCACAATGGAGGAGTGACTACAGACCCTGGAAACTATCACCACATTAGCTTGATGTGCAAAGCTATGGAACGCATTGTCATGGACATAATAAACAAGGATATAGGGACTCTCCAGACTCTGGATCCTACACAGTTTGGTTTTGAAAGGATAGATTATGTCTGCTCAACTTGGTTGACTTCTTTGAGTCAGTCCCTTGAGCTGTGGATGAAGGCAAGGTGATTCATACAGCCTGCCTTGATCTGGCCAAGTCTTTTGATACCATTCCCCACTCAGGAATCAGAGAAAAAGTCACTGAGTTAGGTATCAACCCCTGTATCACTAGGTGGGTTGCAAACTGGCTCACAGATAGAACCCACAGTGTGAAAGTAGCTGACTCCAAGTCAGACTGCCAACTAGTCACAAGTGGAGTCCCACAGGGTTCGGTCCTGGGTCCTCTCCTGTTTGGTATCTACTTCTCTGAATTCCAGGCCAACACAAAGGGACTCTGGCTGACAAAGTTCGCAGACGATTGCAAGTTGTGAACTATTATTAACTCCCCGAATGATGTTGACATCCTACAGAATTGCCTCACTGAGACCAACGACTGATGTCAGAGCCATGGCCTTAAGCTCAATGCCAAAAAATGTGTCGTCATCCCCTTTGGGAAAAACCCGGTTCCCATGAATTACCACATTGATGGTAGTCCACTGAACACAGAATGTGTTATAAGAGATCTGGGAACACAGGTTGACAGCATCCTCTCTTTTGATCACCACATTGCTACTGTGGTCAGAAAGTCCTTCTATGTGGCACCTCTCATTGCTAAGGGTTTTGCATCCAGGAAGAAAGAGGTCATTGTCTCCCTCTACTCTTCCTTCATTAGGCCAGTCATTGAGTACACTGCCCCATTTAGCATGTATCTCACTAGACACCTGCAACAACTGTAGAGGCCACAAAAGTACTGCACAAAGAGGATAATAGGCCTTAAACATTTGTCCTATATGGACAGACTCAAAAAACTCCAACTATTCTCTGTCTCATATCACCTACTTAGAGGCAATCTCTGCTTGACTTACAAAGCCATGTCTGACCCAGCTCTATTAGAAATGCTACAGCTAAAGAAATCCCAGTTCCTCCACACCACACACTATAGAGACCTCAACCTCATTACCACAATTAACAGAACATGCTGGAGGGACAGGTTCATAACCGAGAGACTGCCCATGTTATGGACTAGACTTCCCATACATGCAAGCAGAGCACCTTGCTGACCCTCTTCAAGAGAAATCTTGATGAGTGAATGGAAAACAGAAAATTCACCCTGAGGATAACTCCAGTGGCTATACTCGACAGAGGCACTGGGAACTAAGGTTGGCACTATGCCAGGGTAATCTTATGGCTAGGCTTGTAAAGGCCCCAGGGCAATTAGCCTAGCACTCACCTATGAACTTATGAACCTATGACGTGCAGATCAAATAGGGAGAGAAATGAAAACTGGAATGAGAGACAATGGTAGCTGCTTCTCTGCAAGATTGATCTTACTGAACCACAACTCTTTCAGTGAAGAAAAAAAAATTGTGCATTTGGTCACTGTAGTCACCTGTCATCATCGTATCTTATGAGTATAAACCATACACACTTTCAGGAGTTGCCTAAACTGAAAACTTTATAAGCCTAATCATGCAGTGGATAGAGTCACTGCTGTTTAAAATACCTTTGTAATGTGTGAAATAGCATTCATTATATGAGGCATACTTGTTCTAAAATCTCTGCAACTGAAATTTATGCTAAATGAATACCAAAAAAAAAAAAAAAATTAGCCTAGTAATAAAAGCAGGATAGAAGCTGTTTTTTTTTATAAATACCTCATGGTCAACATCTTACCCTACTGCCGCCTTTAAGAATCATATATGTTATGATAATGTTTAGAGGAGAGGCATCTGTTTTCGCCTGGTACTCTATCTTCTTTAATTATATATCTTTGCATTGTTTGTACAAATTTAGATGCATATAAAATTAATTCACTATATCCCTTTTCTACTAAAAGTTTGAAACACAGTAGTCTGAACCAGACAAATGTCTCATATGAAGGAAAATGGACTGAGTATCATAGATGTCAGAATCAATGGTACTCTGCCTGAAGACAAATTCTGATGCTCACATATTCACTCCTATTCCAGTTGTATAAAATCTTTGAAATATTAATATAACATAGAGCCAATTTGTAATGCATGCAGTTTTGTACAGTGTCTGCCTTAGGCATATTTCTTCACAGGAGATGAATTTTTGAATAAATTTGTGAATATGGCACTTTGTAAGCTGATAACTACTAAAGAAATATTCAACATATTATTAGTACAATCTGTATCAGTGCATCCATATATAAGGCATATATGTTTTGCCAAATTGGATATTAACAGCTACTTAACTTGATAATTCTCATCTTTTAAGTGTATTATCAAAACTACCACAATCTATCCATCTTACAGATAAATGTTGTCTGTACATGGCTCATGCACTGAAAATAGAAGGGAATGGATAAATAGTACAAAGTGTGGAAATTATATGTTTTAAGTTGTTGGAAAATTGCGGAACACTAGAGTAACAAGACAAATCTTTTGACTCCAGTGCTACAAACAGCATAGAAACACTGGATAGATTTGTAAGACAATATTGTTAAGTTGGTATTTGAACAAACTGACATTTTTCTAAGACTTTTTAGAAAACTAAAACAATGATTCTCTTTTATTTATAACTGAATAACTGCATCCATGTACTAGATCTGCTGTGATAAGCTGCTCCTTAATTTCTGCAACTTGATACCAGAAATAGAAATAAGCCTAGTAATAAAAGCTAGTTATATTTTAAAATGCAGGTTCTGTTGGCATGGATTTTCTAGGTTACTGTACTAGTGGATGTACTTTCTGTTTTCTTTGTTTAGTTACCTAGGGCTCTGATTGGCTCCTTAGAAAATTATTGTCAGTAAGACGGACCAGTGCTGATGGCCTTCTTCATGCAGTTTCACTCTTCTTTGAGTTGGAATGTCAGTGGGATATATGTTTGGGGTCCTGAGAGCTTGTGCCCTGCAAAACACGCATAAAGTTTTGTTTTTTTGGAAGGAGTTTTGGGAGGATTAGTGTCCATGGATTCTGATCTCTAGTGGTGTTATTTTTCATGACTTATACTGGAAGCAATTTGCACAATTGAATATCATTTAAAATAAGTGATGCATCTCTTTCCTTCTTTTGGTGTTTTTGGATAGTTATGGTAGGACTCTGTATACAGCTAATTTCAAGCCCACAATCATATAGCTGTCTTTGCTTAAAGTTTAAGGGAAAGGTTCTTTATCATCTATACTGTCCTGATTTGATGACAAAATGCAGAAAAGTAATGTAAGAATGCCTTTAGTACAATTAAGGGAAACATGGTGCTGCGGTAGCGTTGTCGCCTCACAGTAAGACGTTGCTCCGTTCGATTCTCAGTTAGAGCGTCTTCTGTGTGGTGACATGCATGAATGGGCGTTCCTTCGTTGAAGGTTGTGCATCAGGCCCGGCAAGTCAGCATGCAAAAATCTACTGCCAATCATTAGCGGACCGGAGTTCCGCTGTGGCGACCCCCTAACCGGGAAAATGCCGAAAGACTCAACATTTATGTGAGCCTAAATCAGTTTGCGAAAATGATTTTCTTTATCTGCAGCAAATCCAGGTGTAGTTTGAGAAGTCAGTTTATAGGAAATGTCATGTACTATGAAGACTGCAAAAGATTAGTAGTTCATGTTATTGATGACTTAGAAACTACAGTCTGAATTCTAAGATACATGATGGTGATATGTGTTTTAATGTTCTTTACAGTTGGAAGAAAAAATATTTGGGGGAATTCAACAAAGCCTACACTGATTAATTTTCTTTGTAGGCATAGTGGCACAGAGCTTACACAGAAGTAAGCAGCTGTGTGATCCAGTAAACTGAGTTGAGGGGCGTGCATGAGCATGCCAACACTTAAGTGTCTGTGGCATGCAAATCCCCTCATAAGCAGGTGAACTGCATGCAAATTAGGGTGTAGCGCGATTCAGCAAGCATATAGGCAGTCGTGAAGATCCCATGTTGGTGTTAGAAGTGTACATGGACAATTTCCTTGTACATGAAATTAAAAAGTGAACAGTGATTGTTAAAGCCCTCTTAGAAGGTCAGAAATAGCAAAGCAGACACAGATATGTGCAAAACTGTGCCCTGTGTGTCCAAAAAGTAATGACAAATATTTAAAATACATTTTTAATACCCATATTATGTTTGTATGGTGCAGAGCAGTGCACAAACATGCCATTATGCAAAAAATATGTAAGTCTAGAAATGAAAAAAATAAAATATGTGACAATAATGCATTATAGGGCCTTGCATGGACTATGTACAAAGGTAGATGTCTGTGGTTGCTAAGAAGACAGGTCCTGAAATAATATAATATCCAGGTTCTGTACACGAGTCTGTATGCAAATGAGCTGGGGTTACTGAATAGCAAAATTGGGAATCCATGCCTGCAGATCAAACCTGTATAGCCCCAGAACCATGTTGGTGTCCACAGAAGAGGTAGCTGATATCACAAAGTTGTGTGTCTCTATTTCTTTAAGCACATGCACAGCAGTGCCCATTTGGGAAGCACTGAGCTAAGCTGAGGATGGGAGTGTGTCTAGTGCTGCTAAGCTTTGTTTTGCCTTGTGTTTAAGCTGGTTTGAGCTGTGCTGAGCATGCCCATTCATAGGGGTGTGTCGACTGTTGAGCATTGTTTATACTTGTGGTGTGAGTTTGCATGCTGCACTGCAGTGCTTAGCAAGGAAGGCTGTCAAAAAAATAAAAAAAAGAAACTGGCTAAGAAATCCAATCATATATAAATTACTGATGACCCCCTGTTCCACCAAAACTGAGACATTCCAACCCCTCAATGATGTACTTGGCAGAAGGAAAGCATCATAGTTAGCAAATCACACAGTCAACACCTACACTACTACTACAGCAGAGCACTATAAAGTATGCATACACCCTACAGCATGTCTTGGACAGTGGTCAGAGTCATAGTTTTAAGTTTTTCACCCTTGAGTTTTTAGCTGCTAGTATTAGCGATGGGGGTTTTAAAAATAAGACAGAGTTGAAAGATCAAGAGTGGATTATATGACTGGGTGGAGACAGGTTTCCTGGGTTGAATGATTGGGTTTCTGTAAAACCACTGATGAAGGCATGTCAGCTTAAGCAGTGAACCTTAGAGCTCTATATAGGTGATTTAATTAAGAAGATATTGCTGCTATGTTTACATATGACTTTTTTATATGATGTTTTTATATATGATGTTTTTTTCTATATGTGAGATTTTTTATATATGATGCATTTATGTTATTTATTTATCTTATTGTCTCTGTCCTCACTAGCTGTACTAAGCAGGTTGCATTGTGTTTTTAGGTGTGTAGCTAATTAGTTAATTGTTTTTTGATTGGTAGGAGAGAGTTGTTCTTATCAGGTCTGAAGAAGCAGTCGTATTCAGACTTGTGAAAGCACTCACCCTTTTTTGGTCTCTGTTTGTTGTTTTTGTTCTTATGTGTTATTAAAGTCTGTGGAGTTGCTGCATCAGTTGTGGAAGTCTGCTCATCATTTTTTCATTTGTTCCCATACAACTGCAGTAACAGAGTATGTTTGCAAGGATTTATCAGTAGACCACACATTTCCAGGACTGTGACATGCAACCTGCCCACATATTTTACCCACAAAATACAGGGGTCAGTGTATGGCTGTATGCTGTTGATAGTGTGAGGAATTAAACCTCTGTCTCTCTATGGCAGCTGGTTTGGCTCACTGGGCTAAAGAAATTAGCATGGGTGATGGTATTGACTGTTGGAAGCTGAAAGCATCTACAGCATTTGCATGTGGGTTACTCTTATGGTAGGAGTCCCAGAGACTGCCTTAATGTTGCAATCTGTGACTGCAAGACAGCTGGACAAAGCCAGAGAAAATGGGGGACAGAGGGCCAAACCTACAGACAGACATTATACATGGTCTAAGTGACCTAGAAGGTGGCTAGTATAACAGCAGGTTACAACAGGTCAGATGAGCTGCAGGATGTAAAGGCCATCACTTCAATGTCTTAGTAGTTACAACACTTCATTGCCTGCATTTTACAGTATAGTACTGGACAACCACAACTGTATGAGGAACAAAGCAAATACATGGGACAATAAGCCAGCCATTCTGCAAAAAGCATGTACAGTGAGAGGTATGCAATCTGCCACCCTGTATGTGATGTTACAGCATGTACCCCAGCACATCAAACCTCTCTGCCTCTTACAGCAACAAATCTGGCCAAAGCCATGAAGATAAGTGGGACAAAGGCCCAAAAACAGAGGCAAGTGTTAAATATTGCATTTACAAATGTAAAGAATTTGATAAAATAACAGGTCCTGCATTACCATGAATCTCCTGAAGTGTCTATAGTCTGAATCTCAAATGTCTGTCATTATTTCCTAACATCACTCTTTAATAATTTGCCACTAATGTGCCAGAAAACCACAATGTTATGTAACATGGACCAAAGATATGAGGCAAATATCTGGACATTCTGTGCAAATCTGTAGAGTTTATAGGTAAGAGTCACATATTACATTCAACAAACAGCCGGGGAATGCCTTGGACAAAATATCAGGGAGGTGTTGTAGTGAGGAAACAGGTGCAGCAGCCAATGGTCTGCAGCACACAAAATCCCAGACTGGAGTACAGGTAGGTCTGGCCTGGAGTCACCTTGTAAGTACTGACAGTCACATTGAGCATGCTCTTACACTTAGCTAACTTGAGCCAATGTCTCTTGCTTCCTCCACCCATAAAACAGCTATGTGGAAATATGTATGTGCATATAGACAAATATGTATGTCTCACCCTATTCCCCTCACATGATTACCCTAGCTATTAGTATATGGCACATATATATATATATATATATATATATATATATATATATATATATATATATATATGTGTGTGTGTGTGTGTGTGTGTGTGTATGAGTGTGTGGATATAGGAATGTCCCCAGTTACATGCAGAATGCTGGGGTTATCTGCACCTACACATCACAATAGTTGTCTGATGGTGACAGACCAAGGCCACAAAAGGACAGAATCCACACAGACACAGGACCATGTGCCTGTGGAATGTCACCCTGTAGACAAACAATGGTGAGCAGGTGGTGTAATGTGCAATGGTTGTAATGCAGGCCTTGGACAGGCCATATTGTACATGGCTAATTGTCCACTTACCAAACTGTTACCAGCCGGACATGGCCATAATAGGAACTGTACACAGATAGCAGGGGTATTAACAGGTATCCCACTCCTATGACACTAGACACAATAACAGCATCATGCTGGAGTAGTCTGATGGCTACACATGCTGTGTAATACAAGGCAACTTTGTGTAGACCACAAGTACTGTGGCTGCATCCTCAAATGCAGCAGGCGTAACCTGTGATGCATGCAAAAAGTACTGTGAGCTGTACTGTATACAAATCGATGGGTAGGAGTTCTATTCTCACAACAAGTAACTTTCTTTTTGTGTATACAGATATATTCCCTGCAACAGTAAAGACGTGCCCATCTGGCCTATGTCTGTGCAATAGTGATTCATGTTACAGCCCTGTGACTAGCTGCTTTCCTCAACAGTGGCCTCCTTCTTCAAAGCCTGCTAATTGATATCATCCACCTTAACAGCACTGGCTGACAGTCTATTTTCAAGTAATCTCCATGGTGCATACGATAACTACTATAAACTGTAGTGTGTACTAATAGGTAGGTAGGGGTTCTTATCTCACAACAGTCAACTGTCTCTTTGTAAATATCACCCCTTGCAGCAATACAGACATGCTGGTCTCTTAGCATTGGTTATACATTTTGAGGTCCTTTGACTACCTGATGGCCTCTACATTGGTCTCCTTTACAAACCCTGCTGATGACATGCACCTTAACAGTACTGGCTGACTGTTGACTTTCAAGTAATCTCCATGGCACATGCAATAAGTACTGTGAGCTTAAGTGTGTAGTACTAGATAGGTAATGGTTCTACATTCACATCAGCCATATCTCTGTGGGTTTTTGTGTATGTGTAAATGTAACAATCTGCAGCACTATGGACAGGTACATATGTGTAATTTCAATGCAATTATTATGCATTGTATGGGCTTAAGACTAGCTGCTGGCCTCTAAATGTTCTCCCCTACAAGGCCTGCTGATGTCATGCATCTTAAGAGCACTGACTGACAGGTGGATGTCATAAATACCATGAGCTGTAATGTGTAATAGTAATAGGGAGGGGTTTCTAGTCTCCCACCAGCCAGTTCTGTGTGTGTGTGTGTCCATGTGTGTGGTTACAGATATATACCCTAGTATCACTGCAGATGTGCCCATAGGGGCTATTTCTATGCAATAGTTATGCATTTTACAATCCTGTGACACGATCCAGGTCCTATATAGGCATCACTGATGTATGCCACCCTCTAGATTTGTACTGTCAGAAAACTCAGGTGACATGTATAAGGGCAACATAAATTCTCACAAAGTATGAATGCATAATTATATCAGCTGCTTCCCATTGTCCCACACACAACCTTCTACACATATACACCTAGGGAACCATGCAGAAATATTGCCATACCTTGCTGACATCATATTTTTGTTGGGCTGCCATGCCATCCTTTGCTGCTGTACTGCCACCATGTGTCCATAGAATAACCACTCAAACCCCTGGAACAGACACATACACAGGTTTGTGATACACCTGTCATTCTGTCACACTACCACCAGTATAACATCATGAACTTAAGATGCACAAGGTTTGCTGTGTAGTCATGACTCATGTCAGCACACAGTACCTGTTATGGCCCACAACACCTGAACGACATAACAATACTGCATTACACAACTACATTGAAAGTAATATAGTCACTCTGTGCATCAGATACATATTTGTATGTCCCATCATCAATGGCATGGATGGCAGGGATGTGGCACAGGTATCATTACATGCACAGGTTTTGGTGTGGGGGTGCCAGAGGCCTAGACTGTGGCATACAGTTGGCAGCATGTGTGTGAGTCAGATAGGGGTGTTGATTATATGTGCTGTGAAGAGGTGTCACGTGTATCTGTGGGTGACCTGCATGTGACAGTGATGTTTGAGGGTGTGCATGTACACAGTAAAGTGCAGGGCTACCGCTACATGTGTGTATGTTGGGCAGCTGTGGACTGTACATGGCAGAGTGGACAGTTCACCATCTCTGGCCATGAACACAGGAACTTGCTCTGTCGGTAGTGGCACAATGGCACCACCATGCCCAAGGTTTGATGTGGTGCTAGTACCTGATGTTGACTGATGTCTGCTGGGCCAGTTTCCACCACAGGACTTCCCAGGATCATGTGCCCATGGCCTGCCACATTGTGGTTTGGACAGCACACTTCCCTCTGTAGTACTGGAGATACTGTCATTATGGGGGTGTGAGTGTGCATGGACACGTGGTCTCTCAGCAGATGGTGTTGCTGGCCTACATCTATGTGCCCAATGCCCTAGCCAACCTGATGTTCCAGCACAATGTGCGGGCAAAGACAGACACTGTCTCAGCCCACCATCTGTCCACTACATCAGTGAAATGATCCATGGCATCACCAATGTGGTGGAGGCAGTCATGGATGTCAGACTGTGCTGCATCCATGACCCTGAGCATCCTTGTGGTGTTGCATTCAATACATACCTTCGCCACCATGATGACCCAAAACATGCAGCAAGTCACCTGTGATGTGACACCTGTGACAGGAGGTGGATGGACAGCAGTCCCCCTTTAATCACCCCTGTCAATCTGCCTGTGTGGGACCTCACCAGTTCTCTGGCTATGGCCAATATCTACACTCACTGATGCCATAGTTGTCTCACTGTCCTGTTCAATGTCAACACCATGTGACTGTCCAATATCAGTGGCCTCTGGAGACTGGGTATTTGTCGGCCTACTGACTGTGTGCAGGGTCAATTGGTCAGATGAGGGATGTCACCCTCTGGAACAGATTCAGCCCCCAGCAACCCCACATGTGCCTCACTATGGCCATCATTATCATCATCAGAGCCCAATGGGACACTGACATCAGTTTGTGAGGGGACACACTCCACCCCCATTCACCTGTGAGGAAGAAGACAAAATCAGTACATTATTACCTGCACTATTATGTATGATAATCCACACAGACTCAGACAGTTGCGAAGTCACAACTGCATTACCAGTCACACATAGTCTCTTCACTGATCTCATGCACAACACACAAACACACAACAACATACACAGACAAGACAGGCCCTCTCTAACATGCACTTCAGCTACATCCATTGAATGTTGCCAGTACACTACACCTGTAGGGTATGCAATATGACAGTGTATGTGACAGCACTACACATAATACCTAGTATACCTATCCTTAGAATGATATGCCTGCTATAGTATCACTGCCACAGGTATGTACCATCTCCCTATAGTGAATGAACAGGCATCCTGGAGTCGAGTCATTGCCTCCTGTATAGCAGGCTGCATACTTCTTCATGACACTAACTGCAAACTTATTAGTGTTTGGACAAATATACAGCTGTGATTATCCATTGTATGTAGTGTAGTCAACTGCTCCAATATGGAACATGCAACTATTTCACTCTGGCTAAGCATAACAGTTGTGCCTTAGTCTAAATGGCAGTCCTTAATTTTCATATGTTATATATAAGCTGTAAAACAATAGTATCACACTTACCAGGTACAGGACCACAGATTCTTGCCACACTTGATGTACCTATGGAAATGCAAAGGAGAGGGATTGTCAACAATACCAAATGTTGCACCATTAGACGGAAATATGTGCATATATCGACATGTACAGTATCTAATGTGATACTGCCTACATTGCTGATATTCTGAGTGTGTGTGCACAAGTAGGCATTAAAAGACCCCACCCCAATACAGATAGGCCTGACTACCATGTACTGGTATGCAGATCCTGCCACAATGACTGATACAGTATTATACTAGTGAGCAAAGTAAGCTTACCTGGATGCGCCTCTGATGTGGACGCTGTGGCACCCACCTTAAGGATGTATAGGGTGATGGATGCCTGGGAGCTGGTGGTTGATTCTAGGTTTGCCATGGCTTCCTCTGTGGCTATGAGTGGTTGTTATGTTGCAGGCCCTCCACCAGTGGTAGCACAATCACTGATCACAGCAGCTGCCCTTTGATTTGCGACATTGAGCATATCAGTGGCCCTCTATCAGATTTGCTTGTAGGTCCTGTCCTGATGTCTACTTTGGTTAACCACCCTGACAAGGTCATCCCAAAATGCTGCATGCTGGTGATGATGTCGTTGACCCCTTGAAAGCAGAATATGATGATACAGTCTGAGGCCATCCAGGATAACAGCATTTTCAGCAGCTGTGAGTGAGGGGTGCCTCCTGTGATACATTTTTCCTAAAAGACAAAAAGAGGGGGACCACATTACAGGACCAGATACATGGACATCCACTATGTACAGACACTGCACACTAATACAGCCTGCACTATCTACTGTATCATACCCCACAGTGTATCAACACACTACATGTGTGGCTATCACCAGGATAGTAGCAATACTGGGTATGCTCCCATGTGCCATGACAGATTCTGCTGTATGTTTCTACACCTATCACTGCAGTCTTCTGTGGTGTGTCCTCTATGGGCAAACTCCCACTAATATGTCATACAGCCACTGTCAGACAACTAGCTGTATGATATTACAACAACTATATGTGGACAGTCCAGCAACAGCAGTATGCCACAATGAGAGACAGCAATGCAAACCTGCTATAATATATGTTCCCTGTAGGCATCCCATCTCTCCACTACACAGATGCTTGCAGACTGTGAATGTGTGCCTCATGAATGCATTCCTTCTGCCACAAACATATGAATGTCGGACAAATGGTTGGCCATTCATTGATGGTTGTTGACAGACACTAGGGAATCTGGTTGTCACACCCCAGACCCCTCAGAAAACATGCACGCTGCAGTAATATCTGTTAGAGTATTCGTAGTTTTATGTTGTATGCAAATATGTATCCCCTGTCACTGAGGTTGGACCTGTGTCCCCCCATTACTTATGGCTATGGCTGAATTCCTGCTGTAGGAGGTTGGCAGGTATGTTATCCATAGCTCTCAACCAAAGAGGGATGAATGTCAACAAAACAGTGTCCTAGCCAGCGTACATCAGAGACAGTCAGGGACCCCTGTATAATGCTAACACTATTTATGTGTGGCATTGACAGACTGAGAGGTTGTAAATGACACTACATCATTTGATTTTACAGGAGTGCACACCCTGATGTAGTTTCATTATGTCTAACACAGATTCCACTAGTTTCCTACAACAGCTGTAGTTGTAGAAGGGAGTAACAGGGGCAGAGCTGGGATTTGACTCAAAGCAGGGACAGATGTGAGCCATGCCTATAGCTGTTGGACAGCAGACTATCACCGACATGTCAATACCATGGCTGTATGACAGGCCTACTGTTGTAATGCCTATTCCGCAAACCTCCATCCCACCATCTGCCTCCCATTACATGGGGACATCTGTTACATACCTGGCAGAGTGCAGTACTCCTTTTTTGAATTGTTCCTCAGAAAATAGCTTGAAAAACCATTGTCTGTGTGAGCAAAATAACATAAAGACCTGTTTACCATAGGCAGTTGATTGCCTTTTGTAGGTACTGCTCATTAACAGGTATTTGCCTGTGCACCAATCTGTGCCTCACACTTGCTAAATGCATCCAAAACAGTTGGGCTACACTTTCATTAGCCAATGGCATGGCACCACAGTGCAATAGTTAAGGCCTTCACGTAGGCCTTGGCCCCTTTCTTAGACTTTGAGATGAGCAATAGCATGCTCACTGTTGAGATATATGAGGTATGTCCACAGTTTTGCATGATATGTTTGGCCATTGTCCCATGACATTGTGATTATCTGGCAGTTCAGTAGTAAACATTGTGGGATGAGGTCAGTAAGGAGAGGGAGATGTGATTGTGAGATGTCAAACCCATCAGACTATGCATGTTGATGTAGTAGCTGCTATTCTATCAGCTCACTAGCTCTACAGGGACAAACTGTGAATCATGTCACTGCCTGCGGACCCCCCCCCCCACCCTTTATGTATGGTTGTGTCTGGATCCCTTGTTCTAGGGGGTTGTGAGGTATGGTAGGTCTGTAGCAGCTAGCTTAACATGCAGCTGTGTATGTTCCAGGCTGCAACTGCTGCTGCAGCCTAGGACACATAGGGGGAGTGTGACCTCTTTGGAGGACAGCAAGCTAAATATGTAACTGAGGCAGCAGTGTCAGCTGTGTCATCACAGCAGAGCCAGGGTAAGGGTACCATTTACAATCCAGCCTAGGCATGTACGTAAGGTACATCTGTTATGCAACAGTGCCAATCACAGAGTAGTAGACAGCATGTAGCTTGGATATAGAAATAAGTGCAGTGTGTCCCTACCTACAGGCCTTTGACTTGCAAACATGGGTAGGAGTTAATACAGTAGCAACAACCGGTGTGGGTTAAAATTCCATGACTTAGTCATTACTTGCTGTGTTCACAAGAATGTAATTGATGTGCAATACACTGGATTCAAACCCATGAGTGTGGGTGGCAAAATATACTACAAGGAAGGCATTTAACAGACTGAGCTATTGAGACAGTGCTGCAGCAGGTGTATTTGCAAGATTTATGTGCATGCATACAGTCTGTGACACACATTGTCTGCATCCATCATTTTGTGCATGGCTTTCAAAGGCAGTTGTGCAGCAGGGTCCCAGTTGAACACATGAACTTTGCCATTGCTGCCTTAGCAGGTGTGTTTAAAGATGTTGCTGATAAAAGGGAACAATTAACTGCTATCATACCTCTAAACCTCTTAGAGCCAAAAATCTGGACAAAACCATAAATAAAACTGGGACAAAGGCCCAAAAATAGGGACAATCTCTACATAGTGCTCTTACAAACATAGAATGTTGATAGAATAACAGATTTTGCATTAGCATGTGTTTTCTGAAGGGTATGAGGTTTGAAACTCACATGTCTGCAGTGATGTTCTAAGGTCAGTCTCGATGACTTGCCAGTACTTTGCCAGAAAAATATGATTTTATGAAAAACAGTTCCAAAAATAGGGGGCAAAACTCTGTACATTCTGCAACAATCTGTACAGTTGGCAGGTATGCCTGCTATCCCAGGCCTCACGTGCATCCATTAGTATTTATTTGTCTGTGTATTGGTGTGGTGTTTGCATCACAGTCCCAGGTACACACTAATTTTTCTCATTATATCTACTTGCAGTCTGTCCGTGACAATCAGTACATTTTGCTGGAAACATCTATTTTAATTCAGAGCTGAGTGGCCTAGTGGGCATAATGCACTATGCTATAATTGACAATGGCTTGGGCTTGGGACTTGGCAGGGGTGATTATTTTGCTGATCTGCCTAACACTGCAAGAAACACACAAGACCATTAAGGCACTTTTAAGCACTAAGTGGGTTTGCCTGATGGACCGCATCACAGCGCACTGCTTAGCTCTGCATAAACCTATGCTAAAAATTATAGAAGAAAATAAAAGGGGGTGATAGGACAGTGGTGAAATGGGGGCAAGGTTGGGGAAAAACATACTGAAAGCCAGGAAGGGTTGTGCAGGAAGGGTGTAGGAAAGGACCATAGCTTTCCATTTCTTGTACAGCAACAGCTATGCTGGTTTTACAATATTTGTACATGAATTTGGAGCCTCACACCCCAACTAGAGCTAGAGAGGTGAGGACAACATAAATGTATTAATTAATTGATTTCATAAGTAGTTGCGTCCAGTAGACAAATGTGCAAAATGGAGAGCTATGTATGGGGCGATTTTTTTTTTTTTTTTGGTGTGACAGGTGCCCACTTTTTTTTTTAAAAGGAGAGAGTGGAATGCTGGGGGAGGGATGTAGGTACATGTGGGGAGGTAAGTTGGGTAGGGGTGTTTGCATTTGCAGACAGACAAGACAGCTGACAGGGGTGGTGTATGACATATGAGGGGGGAACACCTTGGATGAGGAGGGTGTTGTAGAATCTGAGGTACATGTGCCTCCAGATACCAATAGGTGTGACTGTGAGCCCCACCCATGGGCAGTCGGCACTGCACTTTCACTGCCCCGAAGGTGGCTATGGTGGAGGCTGGGAGCCAGGGACAGCAGGCCTCACCAGGTTGCCCAGTCTGCCTTGAATCTGGTGCAGGCAATGTCATAGTCCCTCTGAACAATCCTGTGCACCATGGCAAGCAGCTGATCCTGAGTGACTACCCCCTCCACCCCCACTCCTGGGGGAAATGGGCCCCATCCCCTGAGCTTTTTGCACCCAATGATGATGCAGGGACAGTGGAGTGGAGCACCACTGGCTTGGTTCTCAGACATGCTGGGACCTGGTGCCATTACTGGCTGAGGTAAAGCACGCAGATCACCAGAACCAGGCTACCCTTATGTGCTGTGGTTATGCAGGCAAACCAATGCATATAGATGAGTTATGAACAAAACCATTGTTAGTAATAACAGCATGCCAGAACATTGAAAATAACAATTCAATGCATGTTACGTAAAACACAACAATAAATAACAGCACAGTCAATATATTAACAGCATGCCAATAACAGTTAAGGCATCAGACCAACAGAATAAGTAATTCAACAAGTTATGTTAATACGCAACCATATTAATACATAACATTAATAAAACACATGCCCCAAAATAAAGTTTATGGAACAACATATGTTAATAGTAAACTGTAACTAATATATAACAATAATAAATTTATCAAGATAAGTGGTGGGGATAGAGAGAAATACAGTCCATTAATACCATCATGGACTACATAGTTGATAACAGTAATGCTATCTATTCTACAGATCTGTCCTTTCTTTATATGTAAATGTGCCCTATAGCTGCTGTAGCATATACATATCTCTCAAGCTATCCACATGGGACACTATGGGCCAAGCTGTAACATGTGCAGGTACATGACTGCAAAGAACACTTGCACATCAGGTGGACCTATACAACTACCATGGTGTACTGTGGACTGATGTACTGTTACTTTTCTACTGACATATAACCATGTAGATGATACACTTGTGACAGTGGGATTATGCAACAGTAATTACATTCCACGACAGTGTGACACTTGAGAGCCATGCATGTGTACAATAAAGAGAGTACACAACTGAAATGCCTTGCTTGGCAGGCATGGGGATAAAAAACAATAGCAGTGACTGCAGGGGACATGTGCATCACATGTATTAATTGACTGCAGCAAACTTTACAAGACATTCCAGGCATACACCCATACTGAGAGTAACGCATTTTATTTTTTATGTTAATATATTTTATTATCATTTCACATATTGTCTTTATTTTATGCATTAATATCACATTGCTGGTAATGATTTTAACAGTCTGTGACATCTGAAAAAAACAATTATGTATACATAATATGAGCTGTCTCACTCATTTACCTGCATTTCTGTGGAAAGAATGATGCCTGTAAGCAACACATGACTGATACCATAATATTTCTGGCAGGCATGGGGATAGAATGCAATAGCAGTGACTGCAGGGGACATGTACATCACATGTATTAATTGACTGCAGCAACCTTTACAAGACACACCAGGCATACAGCCATACCAAGATTGCACATTTTATTTATTTTATGTTAATATATTTTATTACTGAACATATTTCCTTTATTTTATGCATTAATAGCACATTCATGGCAACAATTTTAACAGTCTGTAACATCTGATTAAACAATTATTTACAAATAATATAGGCTTCCTCACCCATTTACCAGTAGTCCTTATGGAGAGATTTTATTTCAGTTTGTTAACCGGGAAAGTCCATTGGACCAAGGTAGCCCGTTTTCAATGGAGGCCCAAGAAAAGCTATAGACAGAAATACTAGTACAATATAATATAACAACTAGTAAAGCATATAAGAGAAACATATTAACTGAAGACAATTTAAATATAAGAACTAAGTCAAACACTTATAGATATTTACAAGAACAAACAAATTAATGCTTATTTAGTGCATCATAATTGTAGACAAAAGAATTTAAGCAAGAGCAGAGTTTAGAGTATGATTAGAAAGAGAAAGGTGTCAGGATTCAGGTAGGATGAGTGCAGGAGCATTCCCAAAGAGAGGAGAGATGAGAGTTGAGTAAGGTTTTAAAGGAAGGGAGATTCTGGGTAGTTCTAATGTGAGGGAGAAGAACGTTCCATAATCTAGCAAGGGAGAATGATAGTAAGAGTTGCCCTGGTGAATGTAAAGGCTTGTAAAGTTCCAAGAGGTTTTGATTTGTGGATCTAAGTGTTCTGTGTGGCTTGTGAAGTTTTAAGGAAGAGGGGAGTGATGGACAACTAGAGGGTTTAAAATGAGCTTGTGTGCTACTATTAGTTGAATGAAAGTTAGATAGCCTGGGTGTTCCAACCAGTTTAGTGCATGGAGGGAGTTACAATGATGAGTGGAGGATTTGAGTAGTGGTGCTCCATAAAAAAGGGAGGGGATAAGGTAGGTAGAAGATAGGAGTTGTCTGGATGAAAGCGAGAGGTAGCGTCTGTGTCGATAAAGCATTCCGAGTGTTTTATGTTTTTTTTTTTTTAAATTAGTTTGTAGGTGGACATCAAACTTTAGCTGGTCATCAATAAGGATGCCCAGAAGTTTTGCATGGGGAGCTATTTCAATAGATGTTTTGTTTAGACTGAGTATAGTGAACAGCAGTATGTCTAGAAGGAGTAAAAATCTTTATTTTGGATTTGGCGGCATTAAGGGCTAGATGGTTGTCAAGCATCCAGGACTCAGTGAAGGAAAAGGCCTCTTGAGTAAGGTTTGTTAATATGGTAGAGTTTTAGCAGAGCAGATGATAGTGGAGTCATCTTCGTATTGCACAAGTTTAGCACTGGTGATCTTTTGGTGGAAATCATTGATAAAAATATTAAATAGTAAGGGACCCAGTATGGAGCTTTGAGGTACTCCTGTTGGGATGTGAAGGAAAGAGTAAGTACAGTAGTTCCATTTTACAGCTTGTTTACTGGGTGAAAGACAGCTGGTGAACCATTTGATAGAAGAAGAGGAAAGATTAAGATGAGAGAGTTTAGAAAGCAGGAGTTGATGGGAGACAGTATCGAAGGCCTTGGATAAGTCTAGGAGGAGGGTAGAAACTGAAGTCTGAAGAAGCCTAATAGGTGAAAGCGCTTACTCGAATCAATAAAAACTCTTATTTTTAATCTGAAGTTCGTTGGATTTTATATGTGCCTTTGAGACATTTTTACATAGCTCCTAGCTGTGTTTCTCTCCTCCGTGCTAGGGTATTTCATTAATATATTTTATTACTGAACATATTTCCTTTATTTTATGCATTAATAGCACATTCATGGCAACAATTTTAACAGTCTGTGACATCTGATTAAACAATTATTTACAAATAATATAGGCTTCCTCACCCATTTACCAGTAGTCCTTATGGAGAGATTTTATTTCAGTTTGTTAACCGGGAAAGTCCATTGGACCAAGGTAGCCCATTTTCAATGGAGGCCCAAGAAAAGCTATAGACAGAAATACTAGTACAATATAATATAACAACTAGTAAAGCATATAAGAGAAACATATTAACTGAAGACAATTTAAATATAAGAACTAAGTCAAACACTTATAGATATTTACAAGAACAAACAAATTAATGCTTATTTAGTGCATCATAATTGTAGACAAAAGAATTTAAGCAAAAGCAGAGTTTAGAGTATGATTAGAAAGAGAAAGGTGCCAGGATTCAGGTAGGATGAGTGCAGGAGCATTCCCAAAGAGAGGACAGATGAGAGTTGAGTAAGGTTTTAAAGGAAGGGAGATTCTGGGTAGTTCTAATGTGAGGGAGAAGAACGTTCCATAATCTAGCAAGGGAGAATGATAGTAAGAGTTGCCCTGGTGAATGTAAAGGCTTGTAAAGTTCCAAGAGGTTTTGATTTGTGGATCTAAGTGTTCTGTGTGGCTTGTGACGTTTTAAGGAAGAGGGGAGTGATGGACAACTAGAGGGTTTAAAATGAGCTTGTGTGCTACTATTAGTTGAATGAAAGTTAGATAGCCTGGGTGTTCCAACCAGTTTAGTGCATGGAGGGAGTTACAATGATGAGTGGAGGATTTGGATCCTGTGGCAAACTTAGAAATTTTGTTATAGCATAAGGATAATTTTGATTTCAGGGTTGATTGGAGATTACTGAGTAGTGGTGCTCCATAAAAAGGGAGGGGATAAGGTAGGTAGAAGATAGGAGTTGTCTGGATGAAAGCGAGAGGTAGCGTCTGTGTCGATAAAGCATTCTGAGTGTTTTATGTTTTTTTTTTTTAAATTAGTTTGTAGGTGGACATCAAACTTTAGCTGGTCATCAATAAGGATGCCCAGAAGTTTTGCATGGGGAGCTATTTCAATAGATGTTTTGTTTAGACTGAGTATAGTGAACAGCAGTATGTCTAGAAGGAGTAAAAATCTTTATTTTGGATTTGGCGGCATTAAGGGCTAGATGGTTGTCAAGCATCCAGGACTCAGTGAAGGAAAAGGCCTCTTGAGTAAGGTTTGTTAATATGGTAGAGTTTTAGCAGAGCAGATGATAGTGGAGTCATCTTCGTATTGCACAAGTTTAGCACTGGTGATCTTTTGGTGGAAATCATTGATAAAAATATTAAATAGTAAGGGACCCAGTATGGAGCTTTGAGGTACTCCTGTTAGGATGTGAAGGAAAGAGTAAGTACAGTAGTTCCATTTTACAGCTTGTCTACTGGGTGAAAGACAGCTGGTGAACCATTTGATAGAAGAAGAGGAAAGATTAAGATGAGAGAGTTTAGAAAGCAGGAGTTGATGGGAGACAGTATCGAAGGCCTTGGATAAGTCTAGGAGGAGGGCAGAAACTATGTTACCAGAGTCGCGAGCAAAGTTGATGATTTTGAAGAAGGAAAGGAGGACAATGGTGATACTATGACCTAGTCTAAACCCATGCTGTGTAAGAGTCAGTAGTTGGTTGTCAAGTAAGTAGGGTAAAAGTTGCAGGTGAATACATTTTTCGAGTATCTTGGAGATAGGGGACAGGATAGCAATAGGGTGAAAGTTGGAGATAAGAAAAGTTGTGACCTCCTTTGTGGAGGGGGACAATGAAAACTTTTTTTTCAGAGGTGTGGTATGTAGGATTCCTGGATTGAATGGTTTATTAGGATGCTGATGGGAAGGGCTATGCCATCAGTGGCTAGTTTGAGGAAGTTGGATGAAATGTCATCTGGGGCATTAGAACAAGGTTTTAACTTTAGTAGGAGTTTTTTTATAGTGTTAGTAGGAATGGATTTGAGAGTGAAAGAGGAGGGCAGAGAGTTATTGGAGGTTAAATCCTTGGTTTCAGATATGTTGGGGGGATATTATTAGGGAATGATGAGGTGAGTTTGCCTATGGAGTCAATGAAAAAGGAATTGAATTGGGTAACTAGGTGGAGGTCAGGTGAGTCAGGGTCAGGGCAGGGGTTCTCTTGTTTGCCTGGGGATAGTATTGATGCAATGCTATTCCAAAACTTTTTTAGATTGGTTTTATGGTTGTTTTGAAGTTTAAGATAGTAGGATTTATAGCCGATGGCTATTTGTTTTTTTTTTACTTGATTTCGAAGCTGCTTGTATTCTGCAAGAGCATTGGGAGTTTTGAATTTGTTATAGTATTTCCAGGTTTTGTCTTGGAGATGCATAAGAACTTTAGTGTCTTTGGTTAGCCAGGGGGCCATTTTGGATTTGAGTATTTTGGTTCTGCAGAGGGCAAAACTATTTAGTAGATCAGTAAAAACTGTACTGAAGTATGAGACAGTGGCGTCTAAAGGAAGGTACTTTAGAGGGTTCCAGTTTATCTGCTGTAAGGCATTAGAGAAGATTTGGGAGTTGAAATTTTACATATTATGGGTTGTAATGTGTTTGTGCTTAAGGAGGAGGTGGGAAGGGGAATGGTATATGTAGGCAGGGAGATGGTCACTAAGGGAGTCGGGGTGAGTACCACTATCAGAAATTCGGGTTGAGTGGGAGACTAGTATCCAGTAAAGGATTCTACCTGTGGTGTAATCTTTATTTGGTCTAGTAGGAGTTTGGATTAGCTGAGTGAATTGATATAGGTTAATACTTTGAGTAAGGGTTGATGAATCAATGGAAGACCAGTTAATGTTGACATCACCTAGGATTATTGTCTCATTATTTATATGTTGGAGGTAAACCAGGCAAGAATATCTTCCAGAATAGGAATATTGTTACCAGATGGTACGTACAGGGAGGCAATGCATAAAGATTTGTTGTTGTTAACTTTGAGAAGGGTCAGGGTTAGCTCAGCAGTGTCAAATGAGGGTATGGGCTTAGTATAGTGTGTCACTGTTAAAGAGTAGGAGAAGAGTAAGGCTACACCTCCACCTTTCTTTTGCGATCTGTCACTTCTTATGAGTTTATAGTTTGGGGGTGTTATTTCGGTATCTTTTATATGTGGCTTTAACCGGGTTTCTGTGATAGAGAGAGAGAAAATCAGGTTTGTTGTGGGATATCCAGGCATGACAGGTAGGTATTTTATTACAAAGGCTCTTGGCAATAAGTGTAGTAAGGAGAAGAGATTCGTGGGGGAGGGGAGAACTATGTGAGTTTGGTTTGAAAGTGGAGTTAAGTGAAGGCCCTGGATTAGGGTGTATATCTCCAGAGTGGAGGAGGAGGGTGACTAATTTAGAATACAGTAGGGATAGGTATCTCTGTTCTAAGGGGTTATGGATTTGGGAATTGGAAACTAATGAGGTTAGTTTGGTAGGTATGGGAAGTGGTTTACTAGGAGTAGGGAAGAGTTTCCTTTGAAAGAGAAAAGATGCATAATGGTTATAGAGGTGGAAAGAGACTTGGGTTATTGAGAGAGAGTCTTTTTTAACATATATTGAAGTTGTATGAAAGGGAGGGGAGTACTGGAACTGTGGGAGACTAGTGAGGTTGAGTAGGTAGAAGAGAATGAGGGTTTGAAATAAGGATTGTAGAGCATGAGCAGGTCTTGTTTGCATGATAAGTGTTAGATGCAAGTCAAGTGAGAGGGAAATGTAGAAAGAGAGACAGCTAAGAATGGGAGAGGTGTAGTACAAAGGTTATTGTATGGGTGTGAAGACAGGGATGTTGCAGGGTGAGGGATGGGTTGAGCAGAGGGCAGTGGGAGGGAGTGTGACAACAGGTTGAAGATAGTGGTAGGGAATAGGAGGAAGGAGGTGCCAAGTCTAATAGGTAAATTATGTGGGAGTGGTCAGATAGGTATAAAGGTAGATGTGTTGGGGTGGGTGGGAATTGGGGGCAGGGTAGGGGAGAGGAGTGAGCCCTTAGGGTGAACGGAGTGGGTAGAGCCACAAAGAAGTGATGAGTACAGAAAGCTATCAGTGACTGGAACACCTAAAATTAAGATGGGCAGCAACTGAGGTGTGAGTTGGGGTAATTGTAGACAGTTTTTAGCATACATTTTGCAGCCCAGGAAAGTAATGAGCAAGTGTGGTAGTACGGAATGGGGGAGAAGAAATTAAAATAACTAATGTATTATAGAGGGGATTTTGGGAAAAAAAGGTATGGTGAGCGAGTGTTTGTAGTGGTGTATGCCACCACCTAGAGGTGAAGGAGATGGCAGACAGATACGAAGGAGAGTCTTCGTTAATAAAAGTAAGCTTAAGATCTAAGCAAAAAACATGAAAACCGGAGGGGGAGAGTGGCAAATGGGCTGCAGTAGGCTGCTGTCATGCACACAGGAGGTAAAATCTAATTTAATAATACCAGCTTTAACTAAAAGTTCCAAGTAGAGTATTTAGGCTGCCTACATTGTGCTTTTCTTTTCTGGGAATAATTTCACTGTGGTAGAGTTCACTCATGCCTGGGTAGCAAGCAGTTCAAGGGTGTCTTCCGTACCTAGCAGGTAGGTAGTTCTTGATATTGTAAAAGTGGGGAAATGGCAGACTGTAAAAGAGAGAGAGAGAAAAGTATTATTCAAGCTGCATGGCAGAATAGGGGAGGTAGGAGATGGAGAGAAAGTTTAGAGAGGTAGGAGGTGGAGAGAAAGTTTAGAGAGGAAGGGGATGAGTAGTAGAAAAGCAATGCTCTTTAGGCCATGAGACACCCAATGCACATTTTCCATAGAGCCCAATGAGAGTGAAAACCCCTCAAGGCTAGTTGAGAAGTCAGAGATAAACTACTATACAAGTACGGAAACACTTGTCAGCACATGCTACATCAAAAATAACAATTATGTAAGGCAAAGATCAATACAGCAATAAACTGATGCAAGGTAATACATGAGGCTGTATAGAAATGGATTAGACATAGGCAGGCATCATGAATAACAAATTAAGTTCACTGTGTTACTTTAACAAGAAACAAACATCAAATCACAGCAGATTATAACACAGTGCTAGCATTAACTAATTGTGCATCCAGTTAAAATTAAGTCTGCAGCAGGCAGTGTTGAGACAATCTATCGGATTATATCTAACATATCTGATTCAGTAATATTTTTTAATACATAGCACTGGATTTGAACACTGGTGTGTGTGTGGCAAAATGTACTTCATGCAGACCATTTAACAAACTGTGCTACTAAGTAACTGTTGAAATCTGACTGACTGATATTAACCTAGAGCGCACATGGAAACAAAATATGACTTTGTACTAGTACTACAGTGTTATAGTACATTGCAGTGACAGTTGAACACACATGCATGCAATGCATGTGTACAGAGATATTAGGTAACCTATACATTACTAAATAAAATGCAGGTGTATACAATATATTGTTGCTGGGTTGCAATATCAGCTCTAATTCCACAAGTATTGCACAACAGTTTATTACAGATGCCTTTATTGGAATAGTTTCAAGTTTTTTCTTGCATAACAGTTGGCATTATACAGCTGTAATTCCACAGTTATTGCACTACAAATGTTCTGTACATAAATGATTCATGATCTACTCTTTCTGCCTTATTTGACTATAAATAGCATAATACATTTGTACTCACCACACTCATGGCTCAACCTGGCCATGTGCTCTGCATGCACCACACCGTTGCAAGCTCTCAACTCTGCAGCTATTGGGAGAAAAGCCTTATGCATATCAGTTTAGCAGACATTCAAGATTAACTATTGGTGAAACACAAGTAAACATGCTTACATACAAATGGAACATCACCCACCTGGAATTCTTGGACTCAGGTATCCAACACCTTCTTTTAAGGTTGGCATGATGGTCATGACACTGCTTAACTGTGCGGGGGATATGACTTGCACTGTTGAGGTTCTTTGCCAGCTGGTCCCAGACCTCCACTTTGTACTCAGAGCCTTTTAAATAAAAAAATCAGAATTCAATACACAGGAGGTTCAGATTCAAAAGTTTACTAGTGTACACCAGGAGGCAAAAAAACATACAAGTACAGAATTTTGTCTGACATGATGCAGGAAGTACAGAATATTTTATAGTGTTTACATTCAAGTTATGCCCACCTTACTGACATGGTTAGTCACAAGGCATCTACATCACATTTACTAACAGTATTCTATTCATCTAATAATACTGATGCAGTACATTTAAAAAAAAAAAAATTTCCTTTAGATACAATACGGCCTTGCTATCCAGCTGGCCAGTCATAATGTCTTTCTGTAAAGTTACTTCTTAAAGGTCTCATATCAGTTCGAATACAATAGCAGATTTAGACTTTAAATTCACCTCTTTGTTCACTGTTTCACTTTCCCACCAGCTGTGTTTTTATCTTTCAGGGACAAGTTACTACATCAGGAAAGGAAGATTTAATTATTTACAAGGACACGTTATCTTATCAGGAAGGAGTGGAAGATTTACACATTTTAATTTCCTGACCCAGCAGATAATCACTTATGAAAAGCATAACATTAAGCTTGCTGAGCTGGCAGCTGCCAGGGTCAGGGGTCAAAGCACACTGCAGTTTCAGAAGCTATTTGCATTTACACATGAATTTTATCCCTTCTGTTATATAATTAATAGAATAAAATGCATTATAAACTACCTTGCTTTTAAACTAGCAGTTCACATATATTTAAATACATATTTTTCTAACATTTTCCCCCTATTAATACTTTTTATTCTATTTTGAAGTATGCATAGTGCCATTTCATCTCCTAGCCTTTCCCACTCAGGATTTTCAGCTAGGTGAGTCATTTAATCTATACTTCAGAAAAAGCGTAATCTGTAATCAATCTTTCAATTTCAATATCTTGGTAGAAAGTTTCAGTAACAGATACATCAACAAAATCTTTGATTAATCTTTTCATGCAGGGAATTCCACAGCAAACACATGCTCCTATTAGGAGTATACTCACACAAATAGCAATTAGAATGTTCATTAGGATGGAACCCCACCCCACCAAACAGATTCTGGAAGAAGTCCATCAGTGGGTTTGGGCCTGGTTCAGTCATGGCTGATACTTGCTGAATTACCTCTAGGTGATTATTTATCTCATGGCGATTGTCAGGGATGAAAGCACAGCATTCTTCTTTGATAAGTGCACATGTACCACCTCTCGCCGCTAGGGTGAAGTCAAGAGCCATCCGATTTTGTAGGACAACAGTTCTCATTGCATTTAGTTCATCAGTCACCAATTCTAGGGCGGAAAAAGTTGCATTACTCATTACTTCGAGAAGTTTTGACAACTTCCTCAGCTCCCAGATCGATTTGACTGCTCCATAGGCTGGTAGTATTCCTTCCCAGGATATAACACTGTCACCTAAGTCCATATGAGTCAATTCACTTTTGTCTTTTACTGAATTATGGTCTTTCCAACCAGCTTCGATCTTCCCAACTGGATTCACAGGTTTCTTAACTGGACCTTCAGATTTTCGAGCTATTTCCCTTACGTTTCGTATCTTACCCAAAGGTAATTCTGCAGTATGTCTTATTGCTGGAACCAGATAACCCAAAAAACAACTGCCGGACCAATTCTCAGGTAACCATTTATATGCCTTTTTCCCACAAATAAAATAACAGTTTTCTACTTTGGTACTAATACGCATCGGCCCTGCATGAAAATTTTTTGATCTATAACTGACAATTGTTTAAACAAAACAGGGTTTTGTCGTACTTCATTCAACGTTGTTTTCATTGTGCTCAAATATGAATCATAGTTAGTATTACAAACAGTACCTCCACTTTTAACTTTAATGTAACACTTGTAGGATATCATAATATTACAATTACTCCATCCTACTTGGAGGGTATCATTTTTAAAAAAACACACAATTCCCTTTTGTGTAACAGGTAAAAATAAAGCTATTTTGTCCTGTGATCTCACAGTTCCTGTGTCGAAAAGTAAATTCTCCCATGTCTCATTTATCCCCAAAGGGACAGCGGGCATTATCAGTCCTCCATATGCTGTTGGTATAGCTGTACAAACCCAGCAATTTGAAATGTTCATAGTCTCTGCATACACACATTTCATGGCCAGGTATGTATTAAAATTTGGATGCCAGTCTATAGACGTTTCATCACGCCTTCCCACTTTCACTTGTGTGGTTGTGTGTAGGATGAACCACAGCAAGAGAAAAATTGTTTCAATTACAGTTAATAAATGTACACACAACAAAATGATTATGCAACATCTCTGGGGTTGATCTAAACTTCTATTCACTTTGCTTTTGGCCATCTCGGTCTGGTTGTGTATCAGTCTCAAAGTTTTTATCAAGTTGAAAGTTCTTTACCAGTTTACAATGCGTCAAATGAACCCAGGACGTCCTCTCAGCTACTCTGACTGCAGTAGGAGTTGCCAACAGAACCTGGTATGGACCTTCCCACTTTGGACTCGCCCAGTTTTTCCTTTTCGTCACTTTCAGCCAGACCCACGACCCTGGGGCCAAGACTGCTTCCTCCAGTCTGGTCTGTTCCTTATCTGAGAAAGAGTTAAACTGCAAAACAGATTTATTCCTTAACAATTTTTTTCATATATTCTGCTAACGAACTGTCAGCCTCCTGCTCTGCAGGCATGAGAGCTTTCCACTGAGGCACATAATATGCTCTCCCAAAAAACATTTCAAAGGGAGTCAAACCCTTTACATTTGGAACCGTTCTCATACTCAGCAGTGCTAAAGGCAGACAGTATATCCAATTCTTTTGGGTCTCCTCTACTAGCTTTCTAAGTTTACTTTTTAGGGTACCATTGTACCTTTCCACCAGTCCTGCTGACTATGGGTGGCAGGCACAATGGTTCTTTAAGGAGATACCAAAAAATCTCCCAAGCTGGTGAATGAATCGTCTGATTCACAAAATGTGTGCCATTGTCACTATAAATCCTCTCCGGAATGCCAGATCTAGGGATTACTTCTTTTATCAGGGCTTTTGCCACTGTTGCTGCATCCGGGTTTTTGGTTGGAAAAGCTTCTACCCATTTAGAAAACATGTCTACAATAACTAAACAAAACTTCTTCCCTTCACATTTATTAAATTCTATGAAATCCATACAAATAGTATGGAACGGGTATGGTGGTATAGGAAAACTTCCTTGCTTGGTTTTAAATGCTCCTTGTGCATGGTGCTTGTAGTTTATGTATCCGTATGTTTGGAATATTCGATTTACTAACTGTACCATCCCCCCTGTTGAGACATGGCACTGCCCATGGCTCAACAAAGCTGCATATCTAAATAAATTAGACGGCAATATCGGTTTTCTTTCTTTGGAAATGTACAGTCCATTCTCAAGAATTGCACCTCGTTTTACCCATTTTTGTTTTTCTGCTTTTGTAGTAAGCATCTGCATTGTTTTTAACATGTCTAAATCTAAAACATCAGAGGGTTGTAATTCCTCATTTAAAAGTAAAATTTCTGAGTCTGAGGCTGCTTGCTTTGCAGCTGCATCAGCTTGTGCATTACCTTTTGAAATCTTATCCTGTTGTTTTGTATGAGCTACACATTTACAAATAGCTACTTTGGTAGGTAACTGAATAGATTCTAATAGCTGCAAAATAAATTGTGCATGATTAATAGGTTTTCCACTGGATGTAATCATTCCTCTATTTTTCCATTGTTGTGCAAATACATGTACTGTAGAAAAAGCATACTGACTGTCAGTATATATGTTTACACACTTGTTTTGCTAAAGTACATGCTCGTCAAAGCTATCAACTCTGCTGCTTGTGCAGATAAGTTGTGTGGTAAGGATTGAGCTTCTAAAATTTCAGTGTCTGTAACTACTGCATATCCCACCAGATTCTTCCCTGTAGGACCCCTTCTGCATGAGCCGTCCACGTAATATGTCACCTCGGCATTATCCAAGGGCATATCTGTAAGATCTTGCCTAGGTAAAGCTAACTGTTCAATTTCCTGCAGGCAGCTGTGTGGTGTGCCCTCCACAGGAGTTTGAAGTAATGTTGATGGATTCAATGTCGTACATCGTTCAATTGTCATATGAGGTTGGCTCAGCAGTATAGTCATACATGAAAGATGTCTAGCAGGAGAAAGGTATGCCATTATCTCTTGTAGTAAAATTATTGCAACTGCATGAAGCACTCTCAATGTGAGAGGGTGAAATAACACCACTGAGGCTGAAGCCTGTACTTCCATTGCGGCTGCAACTACTGCTTGTACACAGTGAGGCAAAGATCGCGCCACTGGGTCTAACTGTGATGAATAGTAAGCTATGGGGCGTTGCTTGTCCCCATGTTGTTGCGTCAATACTGACGTCATGTACCCTTGCTTACAATCTACGGTCTGAAAAAAAAACGTTTGTGACAATTTGGAAGTCCTAAAACTAATGAAGAAGCTATCAACTGCTTCAACCTGCAGAAAGCCGTTTCTGCTTCTGTTGTCCATTGTAAAATATCTTGTGCTGCCATTGGTGTCTTATATATCAAATCAGTCAGTGGAGCAGATTCCAAAGCATAATTTGGTATCCAGCTCCGACAAAAATTAGTTGTACCTAAGAAAGACATCATTTCTTTCTTTGTTGTTGGTCTGGGTGCTTGCAAAATTGCTGTTTTTCTTTCCTCATCTAGTATTCTACCTTCATTGGATATTACATATCCCAAGTATCTAACTTGTTTTCTCCAAAGTTGTAACTTACTTTTGTTTACTTTGTGTTCTTGTATTGCTAAAAATTTCAATAATGCTACTGTATCCTCACTGCACTGTTGCTGGGTGGGGGCTGCTAGCAAGATGTCATCTACGTAAAGTAAAATTTGACTTCCTCCCGGTGGGGTAAACCCTGCCAGGTTGCTAGCCATTTCTTGTGCAAATATTGTTGGGCTCTCACAATATCCCTGTGGTAGTCGAGTATATGTATACCTTTTACCCTGAAATGTAAATGCAAACCAATATTGACTATCAGGATGTATAGGAATTGAAAAGAAAGCATTGCTAATATCTACCACAGAGAAATACTTCTGTTGTGGTTCTAAATCATTTAACAAGGTATGTGGGTCTGGCACCATAGGTGCTCTAGGTATTACTGCATTATTTACAGCTTGTAAATCTTGTACCATCCGCCAATCCCCGTTTGCTTTTTTAACAGGAAATAGGGGTGTATTACATGGTGAATCAGGAGATTCTACCAGTACTCCTTCTTTGAGTAATGCTGCTATTATAGGCTTAATTCCTATTTCTGCATCCTTTCTCAAAGGGTATTGTCTTTTCTGTGGTCTAAAAGCTGACTTTGGGGTAATTGTAACTGGTTCTGCTGTTCGAATAAGTCCTACATCTGACTTGCCTGTTGACCACAGAGTTGTTGGAATTTCACACAAGGCCTTTTCTTCTTCTTCTAATAAAAATGTTTATCAGCTGTCCTCGCTAGATTGCAAGTGTACAGCTGGTGTGTCTGTGTCAACCAGTTCAGTTTTTGTTTTTGTATCCCTTGTCCTGACAGTTCTAAATCAGTCTGTTTCTCCCATCTTGTTACTTTTTCTCCTAAGTCTGCCCATTTAACAGTTTTGTTCTTTGTCAGTCTGACATGTGGCAACCGATTTGATCTATACAATGCAAGGAATTCTTGAGGTAATGAACAGCTAACTACACTGTTCCCCTCAGTTTCCCAGTACAAAGTACGCAAAACCAATCTAGCTGCACGATTTCTAAACAGTTCTTGCTCATACTCTCTATCAGGTCCTGGTGTGGTACAGTAATATAGAGTACAGTGTAACAAATGCTGTTGATCAGTGTCAAGGGAGGGGGCTTTACTGATGGCTACGTTCATCAGCTCCTCGGTCACTGCCCCTGGACCAGTCGTGACTAGGTCCTGGCTGTACCAATAAAAGGTTTCACCCCCCGATCACACTACAAAGGTATCCATTTGTCTCTGTGCCTCCATACCTTGTACAGTTGGAACTACTGCTATGCCAAATATCTGCATAAGGTCCCTGCCCAATAGTTTTGCTGGATACTTTGCAGAAACAACTATTTTACTTCTCTGGGTCCTACCTGAAACAGGGTCAGTTATTGTTATATCATGGGAGAGTGGCTCCCTGTATAGCTGTCCATTTGCTGCTTTTACTAATATATAATCAGGTGATTCAGAATGTTCTGGTAACTTGGAGGGGTGTATCAAAGTCCGTGACACTCCTGAGTCACACAGGAATTTGACTTCCCTTCCCTCCACCAGAAGCGTCACTTCTGGTTTTGTATCTGCTAGGTAGAGCTCCAGGCTCAACAATGCTAAATCTAAAATTTCATTTCCATTTTCTTCTAAGTCAATTTGTACTTCCTCTACTCCTTCTACTACATTGGCATTTGTCTTTTCTATTCTAGCTGTTACTGGTGATTCCTGACTTTCATATGATGTATCCTCACTATCATATAGTCAGTCCTCATCCCCTTAATCTTCTGTAATTACCTTCTTGTTTTGCCTACAATCCCGTGCTAGATGCCCTTTTTTCCTGCATTTGAAACATTCACCTCTCTTTTTCCTCTCTTCAAAATCTTCTGATCGTTTGTCAGACTGCTTGTTTCCCTGGGCATTCTTCTTGCCCTTTTTACCTGACTGCAATACAAATACTTTAGCTCCATCTTCAGCAGTGAAGACTTGCGCCTTCTTTTTCTTTTTACTATTAAAATGTCTCTCAGCATGTCTAGCGTATTCGAGTAAGGCTTGTAGCCTCCCTGTTCGGTGATCTATCATATGCTTCGTAATGAAGCTACTAATAGGTGCAATGCAACCTTTCAAAAATGCATTTTATAATTGTTGTTCATATGGGGAATCATTTGTTTGGTTCTCAGGAATCGACATACCGCTATGATTATTAAAACATTCTAATAATCTAGCATAGTATCCATCTATTGTCTCATTTTCCTGTTGTATGCATTGATTAATGCAAGTCCAGTCTGCTCTAGGTTTCCATTTCTCAGAGATTCTCTCTGTCAGACCTTTCACTCTGTTGTCTAACTCTGCGTCACTATGTGGGAGTGGCCTAAGTTCTACATTATGAGGATTCCAGGTGCCACAAATCATGTGCCAATCTGGACCTATAATTTGTCTTACTACATTTTCTACTTCTTCCCCATTCAAGTGGTAACTTAACCTCATGCCTTGTAAATCTTCTAAAAATTTCGTAAAATTAACTTTCGGATGGGGGATTCCCTCAGTAGCCTTCCGGATATCTTCCGCTGTCCATGGTCTATATACTAAGAGTGTTGGATCCTGCCCTTCCTGTCCTGCCTGAGGATTTGGAACTTCTATAAGTGGGCATATTTCTTCCTCACTCTCATCCTGTAGATTTCTCTCTATCTGGTATGATTCTGTGTCCCTATGTGTTTTACGTGTTCGAGACCTAGTCTCAATAGCATCCCTAACAAATGGTTGTGGTCTTACTGAAACTTCAGGATAACACGGAGGCGGACCAGCCTATCCACTCGCTTCATATCCTGAAAAGGGTAAGGGAGGGGGTAAGGGAGGAGGAGGAGGAGCTGTAGCTATTACCAAGTTATTATCCACTTTGTCTAAAAATAATGTTTTTGAATTTTTAAGCTTCTGTTCCCTACTATTTGCTTCCTCAATCCACCTGTGTGCTTGAGGTATGCCTAGTTGGCGTTGCTTTTTTGCCTGACCTCCTGCATCAGATTTAAGCAGTTTAAGGAGTTCAACTAGTGTAAGTTTATCTAGTTTACCATCAAATTCATATTTGTTAACCCATTTCGTATAATACCTAACATTACCAGCACGCTGTAATTGCATGTATTTTGCGTCTTCGGTTAGGGGCGGATCTCGCGAGGTTTTAGTGCACTGATTACCCATATCAAAGAAAATGTTACGTAACCCTTTTTTATCATGTGATGTCAATTTCTTAGTTCCTGTTTACAGTTTATCTAGAATAACTGTCTACCTTATTCTGTTACCCTGATCTATGACCAAATATACAGTACTTCCTTTTGTCCCTGATCTGCAAAACAAATCTTGACAATAATATACTGTAACCTAGTCCCTGATCTAAAACAGAAAAAAGGCAAATTCTTCCTACCTGAGCCTCCTGGTCTTGAAAATGGTCAAATTCCTCTCTTCGGCCACAGATCAGAAAGTGGCCAGCCTCTTTACACACGACAATTCAGTCGGAGGTCTTTTCACTCAAAAAGAACCATTTTGGTAACTTCTCCTGCGCAGTATTCGACCACCGATACACTCTGATCTGCAGCTTACCAAGGGAATTCCATCTTGAAAGGACCAAACTGTTAAATAAAAAAATCAGAATTCAATACACAGGAGGTTCAGATTCAAAAGTTTACTAGTGTACACCAGGAGGCAAAAAAGCATACAAGTACAGAATTTTGTCTGACATGATGCAGGAAGTACAGAATATTTTATAGTGTTTACATTCAAGTTATGCCCACCTTACTGATGTGGTTAGTCACAAGGCATCTACATCACTTTTACTAACAGTATTCTATTCATCTAATAATGCTGATGCAGTACATTTAAAAAAAACTTTTCCTTTAGATACAATACGGCCTTGCTATCCAGCTGGCCAGTCGTAATGTCTTTCTGTAAAGTTACTTCTTAAAGGTCTCGTATCAGTTCGAATACAATAGCAGATTCAGACTTTAAATTCACCTCTTTGTTCACTGTTTCACTTTCCCACCAGCTGTGTTTTTATCTTACAGGGACAAGTTACTACATCAGGAAAGGAAGATTTAATTATTTACAAGGACATGTTATCTTATCAGGAAGGAGCGGAAGATTTACACATTTTAATTTCCTGACCCAGCAGATAATCACTTATGAAAAGCATAACATTAAGCTTGCTGAGCTGGCAGCTGCCAGGGTCAGGGGTCAAAGCACACTGCAGTTTCAGAAGCTACTTGCATTTACACATGAATTTTATCCCTTCTGTTATATGATTAATAGAATAAAATGCATTATAAACTACCTTGCTTTTAAGCTAGCATTTCACATATATTTAAATACATGTTTTTCTAACAGAGCCCTGGTAACATTCCTGCATGAACTGGACTTCATGGTTTTCACAAGGAGTCTGACCATGACCCTGGATTCTCAATGCCCCACCTCTGCACCCGAACGTGTGAATGCTCTCAAATACCTGCCATTGTAGTCTTCAGAGACAAAACCCCAATGGATTATGGTGTATTCCCACTTATTGGGCTTAATATAACCCTTTCCCCCACCCTTGGGCATTTTTTTAAAAATGTGGCACAATGCTTGACACTATGCAAACTAGCATACCTGAGCAGTGCTTCAACTGGCAATGCTTAGCAGTGCACAAACCAGTTAAGCAGTGCCTAAACAGAGATTGTTTATGCAGTGCTTATCATGGCTTTTCCCTTCCATGTAGTCAAATCCCACAACTACTGCATATAAGGCCATAACCCTATCCATTTGGCTATGTGGATATGTGGAATGCTGCTATACTTTTACATATAACTCTGAGCCACATTTAAGCACTGCTAAGCACTGCACTGCACAAACCCAGTAAGCTATGCTTAAAATTGACCTTTGAATCACATATTAAATGCATCCGGTTTCTATTTTTAGATGTCTGGCACATGTCAATTGTTACATGTTATGCTGTGCAAACATTAAAAAAAAACAAAATTAAAATTAAATACATTGCTATGATGCACTTGGACAGTGCAGGTGGTGTGTTACTCATCTGCAGACACAGTTAGTCACACATTCCCTACACTGATTCAATAACCCTGTTCCACGGCTCTCCCTCACCAATGCACCCACATTAATATGCATTGTGTGCTACTGAGGGGGAACCACATACACAGACATGGTAACTTCCATGTAGGCTCTACACTATGCCTACATGGAATTTATTAAACCTGGGCGATTGTTTTTTTCTGTGAGAAGACTTTGTTTATTTAAACTGTTTATTTTTGTTGCAAGTCTTAAAAATATATTGATGTATGACTGAATTTTTTTGTTTTGTTCTCAGGAAAGATCAATTTAGATTATGTTATTACATGATGACAAAATGAGGCAATGAGACTTTCTGTTCTGATATAGTCATCATTTGTAGTCTCCCATCCTGCCTCCCCCTCACAATTCCTCTCAACCTCTTAGAGCAAGAAATCTGGACAAAGCCATAAATAAAAGTGGGACAAAAGCCCAAAAATAGGAACAATTTTTTTAAATATTGCTCTTACAAACATAGAAAGTTGATAGAATAACAGGTTTTGCATTAACATTAATTTTTCTGAAGGGTATGGCATCTGAAACTCAAATGTCTGTCATCACTTTCTAACTTCAATCTTTAATGATTTGTCATTAATTTCACAGAAAATCACAATTGTATGAAGAATGGACCAAAAATATGAGGCAAAAAGCTGTGCATTTGGTGAAAATCTCTACAGTTGAGAGGCCCTCGCCCATATTTTTTCTCCACCAGTTCTATACTGCCTTGTATGCCTTTGGGGATCCCCACTCCACCAGTAATTTAAGTGGTGAGGAATGCACTTAAAATCCATGAATTAGCTTGTCTCTATAAGCTGCCACTTATGACCTCTCCTTCCTTTTCTAGGTTTACTGTTAGGATGTCCTTTTCACATCATCCTTATATGATGCAAATCATGTTCTCCTATCTGTCTTGGTCTCTTGTGAAAAAAGGTTCACATCCTCTACTCTGATAACATCCATTCCCATAATCTAATGATCACTTTCTGATGGCTTTCATCAGGGTCTTTTCTAGCTGATAGATTTCCCTTTTACTTTATGACCTCTAGGACTACATAAATCACACTTGACTTCTTTGCTACCCCCAGAGTATATACCCAGCATTCCTTGTGATGTTTCCACTCCCTGTCTATTTCCTCCTGGTGAATGAATCCATGAGAGAGCAATATTAATGCATTCCTTTTCCTGCTCTTTCTATCAGTTATACTACCAACATATGCTTCAGACAAGGATGGATGTGGCTCAAATGTGTTAACTGAAGAGCCTGACATGCTGCCTTTCTGCTCACTTGATCAGCCTTTGCTAATTCTTTCCTATGCTCTCCCAACCTCCTCATCTATCTTTCTGTCATGATCAATGAAGCATAGTTTGATCTCTTTTAACCATAATATACTTAAGCACATCCTGTGCAGAGTATTAAACCTTTGACTAATTACTGTAACAGTCCACTTCACTTGGCTGACACCTGTAGTGCTCCACTTTTTACTTTTTAGGTTTTATTTTTATTTATTTTTTTTTATTTATCTTTTTTTTTTTGTGGCTGTGTTAGAAACAGGTAGGTGAAAAGTCCTCAGATCTGTTTCTGCAAAGACCTACACCAGAAGAAACATTTAATTAAACAGTCAGTACAGGAAGATTTAACAAATTGACATATTAACCAATTGTTCAGAGTTTTACAATGTATACACTATTAGATAAAATACAGAAAATAAAATAGTTAAGATAAAAAGTAATATATGCATGGCCTAGTTTTGTTGACAGGCTGAAAAAGAACATTTTTTTTTGCAGTTTACTGACAATTAAAGGTATATAGAGTGGAGCATTAACTAAATATAAAATGCTGCTGCATATGTGTGTAAAATGTAACAATACCGATGACATCTGCTATTGTCTCAGTAATGATCATTTAAGAAAGTATCAAACAAGTACTGATTTAATTTTTCCATGCTCAGCCCTGATATGGATGAAGGATATATCAGTGTGCTAGTGAAATTTTTCTAAATGCCCTCTCTGTTAGGATCAGCAAAAATGTAGGACTCTTCAATATAAGGGCACCCTATTTTAGTAATTAAGAGGTCTGCAATGAGGTTTCTCACTTTTATGCAAGACATAGGCACATAGCCAGCTTTAGGCATCAGTGAACCCTGTGGTTGCTTGGGGCCCCCTGTTGCTGGGGAGCCCCCAACCACAGTAAGTAATCTTATCAGGGTATTTTATAATATGTTTTTCAAGCCAACAAAATATAGTACAGCAGTCTTGTATATTTAGTAAACCAGGTGGGTATAACTCTTATTTATATCACCTTTAAAATACATTTAAAATAAGATATCTCTGGTCATAGTAACAATGTTTTGTTAAGCAACAGGCTTCACAATTCCATTAAATATCTTACTACTGACATAATGCCCCGGGCTTAGTTAAACCCTGCTGGGCATTTTCTCCACTAAAACTAATAATGCTGACAACTTTAGTTACCTGCAATACCTGTGGCTAAAAGGGTAACCTTAATCATCCTCGACTGTGTTGCTGGTTGGGGAAAATGAGGAGAAAATGTGTTAATTTCCTAATTATGCTATTTAACCTAAACAGAGCTGGAATACGATTGTGTTAAAAAATGCTGATAATGAACATAAGCTAGGTAAGCACTAGAGACATCAGTAGTTTAGAGTGATTGATCTCAGTGCAAACCTTGGATTTTAAGAAGAGCTGATGCTTCCCATCTTCAGGGATGCTTTTCTCTTTCGGGGAGTTTTATAAATACTGACAGAACACCAAATACAATAATTCACAACTTTTACTAAAGGATTGCAATACTAATAATAGCTGAATAAAGGTTCAAAATTGGGAACATGTTTTAAAAAACATAATTTCTTAATCATAATTTCTGTTCAAGACATCATTAGATGAAAAAGTTGTGTAAAAAAAAAAAAAACTTTAAAATGCACTGCGGAGCATAGAGGAAGTTATGGCTTCCTGAAAAAGCTGAAGAGTAAGACAAAATGTGAGAAAAGAAAGAAAAAAATAATGTGCATGGTATGGGGAGCCCAAAATGGGGGTGGGGGGGGTGGGCAAGGGAAGACTGGAGTGTATGGTTAGGGTGCCATTTCACTTAAGTCCAGACCTGTACATAGATTTGCTAAAATGTAACAGTGCTGCAACTAAATGTCAGTAACTGTGAATGTCCCTTTGTGAGATGGGCAAAAATAGTGTGGTACACAGGCCTGTTGTAATGTTAAGACCATTGTAGCTACAGGTCAGTCTGTATGTACTTCTCCTAAAAGTTTGCAGCATGAACTAAAAGGTTGCTTAGGAAGGGTGACCATGATTGGGTGATACATAGACTGGAAGTGCATAGAGGCTCCCAACATGCTAATACTAGCTCTGCATAGGCATGTCCTAGCTATTGTAGTTTAACCATGGGGGTATTTAATAGTAAGGTAGAAGCACTTTGCCCTTTGCAGAGATAAACATAGATATCCCATAGGTTCTCATAGGATTAAAAAAGTGCCACACCTTATTAAGCATCATCTCTAATATGAATGTGTTGCCTACAGAATGTAAGGATCAAAAATTTCATAATTGTACTTCTCATGACAACATTCATTGTCCTACCATTCAAGCAAGCATCAATCCCATCAATCAGTCTTGTTTCTGCTCCCTCCTCCCAGACTCCACCTTTCCTATCCATCAGTTATGTAAACTTGAAACAAAGGTCCTGACAAAGTTTGGATAGATCATGATTGCTTGTACTCCCCTCGCAATTTCATCTGTAACCAAGTCACAAAAGTAAATTAAGTCTGTCTGACAGCTCTTCTTGACCATGAAGCACTGGAGTATTTTATCCTGAACATTGCAGTCCACTAAGAAATCTATCATCTGTTTCCTCCAATTTCTGTCTGTGACTTTGTGTGCCACAACTATTAGAACTTATCCCTGTATTCTGTCTCCTGCAGTCTTTTGAGGGGAGATCAATGGCTGGCATACAGGGCATTGTCAGACCCCAATCTGATGGATCTCCTGCAAATCCACAAAGCAAACAGTACGAGAATTACCCATTCTAAAGACTTAAACCTTGCCTGTGATACAAATAGGACCTACTGGAGAGAAAGGTATGTATCCCAGAGATTACCCATCTATGGAACAGGCTCACCATCCATGTAAAGCAGAGTACTTCCTAAACCAGTTCAAGTGCAACTTGGACAGTTGGATGGGAAACCAAAAATTCAACCCTGGTTTGGCACCTGCACCTCTGATGCAAACAGGTAACCTGTAAATTGGTCCTCTCCCAGGCCCATGCTTACACTTATCAAGGGTATCAGAACTCAGCAGAGATTTGGGATGCATGGCTAGGTTTAAAAAGTCCCTTGTGGTCATTAGCATAGTAATCACTTATGAACCTATGAACCTATAATACTCCTTCAGTTCCCCAGATTTTTTCTCTTTCAGTTTTTGCCAACGAGTAACAAATTTGCTGTTCTCTAGTCCATATGCACCTTTGCAATGACCAGTACTAATAAAAGATATCCATTTGGAGATTTGGAAGCACACTACACAAATTGCCTGGGACTCTGGCAGGAAGCCCATATGGTTCTTGTGCTTTATTTTCCCTAAATATAATCTGTCCTCTTTTAACGTTCCCAGTTTTCATGTGGTCCTAAATCTCTGTACCAATATCCATCCAGAATGGCAATCCCAAATTCTTTTTTTTTCCCTATATAGACTAAAGTGAAGCACATATTCAGTATCTCTGTTTTTTCCAGTCTTTGTTGAACTTTTTCCTCTCATCCTACTTTTATATATGTTATACCTATAAATCTATCTACATTTAAATATCTATACATGGATCTACCTGAGAAGAACAAAAGCTGAAAACGCCAACAATGAGAAGACCGACACTGGAAGACTGACAACGTAAATAATTGACAGTCCAGAATCCCAACGCTGAAAACACCAACATGCAAAACGAGCGAGACTGTGTCAGTATGCGATAGTGATGGACTTTAGGGTTAGGGTTCGGGTAAGGTAAGTGTGCATTAGTGACGGACTTTAGGGTTAGGGTGCATGTAAGGTAAGTGTGTGATAGTAATGGACTTTAGGGTTAAGTTGCGGGTAAGGTAAGTGTACTATAGTGACGGACCTTAGGGTTAGGGTTTTGGTTAAGGTTACTGCATAGATAGTTGTGTATGTAAGGATTAGTGTAGGTTTGTAAGGTTTTTGGAGTGCTTGTGTTGTGTGTGTGTGTGTTTCGGAAATGGATTTGTTTTGTTTTGTTGACTGTCAGGATTGTGGTATGTTGGGCAGGTGAACTTCCGTGTTTTTCAGCTGTCGGTGTTGTGGTGTTGGTGATCTCATTGTCGGTGTTTTCACTTGATGTTATGAGGTAGATCCCTATACACATATGCACACATTTGCTCAGATAATCCAACTTAGTTAAAAGCTGAACATCCCCTACACAAACAGAACTGACTACCAGAAGCACCTTGAACCACCTTACTTTTAAATGTAATATAATTAAATTACTGTGCCTAAATCCTGTCTTGCACAAAAGTTGCTAATTGCCTATAACCAGTACACCCTCATGTCAACAGATCAATTCCCTTGGTTCTAAATCATCTGGTATTTGATATGGCTTTGAGCAAAAGAGCATTTAGGAAAACCATGTCAGTAAATTAGGTAAGCCTTACAAGTTAATATCAGAAATAGTAACATTTCTTTTACCTTCAAGGAAAAAAGCTGAAAGAAAACTTTGGAAAATCTTATAGATGTAATTGTTGCAAAAATATTGGTCCGGATTCATGAATGCATGCAGCTGTTATTTACAATGGCACCTGCTGTTTTGCATTCATTAAATGGTTCTTCACTTGTTGTAAAGCCAAAAAAATAAGGGTAAATACAAAATATGCTAATGAAAACATAAGTAGCTGAAGTATATGCTAATTAAGCAATCCAACATGGTGGAGCTGTTCAGGAATTAAAAAAAAAAATAGTGTACACTCAGTGTGGCCATTTGCCCTGAAATCCAAAACTCTTTGGAATGCAGCCATGATTACACACACAAAAAAGTTAGGGGCTGCTGCTACCATCATTAACCTATATGTGCAGCCAGCATTGTTTCAACGTGCTGCTGCTGCTGCTGCCAGACCTTGGACAAAAAGAAGAAAGGAATCTAGACCCTGTTTGATTTACCATGGATTGCATGACATAGAAACTGTAGTGCTATACCAAGTGGACAGGCAAACACTGCTGGAAATATGCAGCCTCAGCCACCTGCCACCTTCACCTGGGACCTCAGGAAAATCATGGAGAAGTCATCCTACTGGAAGCAAAGGTATTCGTAGCTTTACATATACCAGCTACAGGTACTGCCCAGAGACCTACAAGAGATATATTAGGGGTGACACAAGCGTCAATTTCTAGAATATTACTTTAGATTCTAAATGCAATGCTGAAACATATGCAAGGGAGCATATCTGTTTCTCATGCACCCCAGAAAAGAGAGCAAGAACCATGAAGGAATTTTATGTAGGAAAGGATACCACTCTAAAAGTATATATCAGGTTGTCTGTAATGCTCAAGGGATCATCTGCAATGTCTCTGCAGGCAACCCAAGCATTTTTCATGACTCACATATACGGCACACCTGTGAGGCATACACAAAGTTGGTAGGTGTGATTTTTCACAAGGGCATCTAGTGGGGGATGCAAGTTATGCACTGGAACCTTGGCTCATGACACCCTTGAGAAACCCACACAACCCACTAAACAAGGATACAATGATTCCCACATTCAAACTAGAAATATCCTGGAATATATATTAAGCTTGCTCAAATCAAGGTTCTGGTATCTAGACAAATCAGGAAGTGCCCCCCAGCATTACAACCCAGAAACCTCTACTGAAATACTCACAGTCTGTGCCATATTAGACAATATAATTCTCAGGTAGCAACTTCAACAAGGAGAATTAGGGGCAGGGCCACAGTTTCCAGGAAAACAGGCAGAGCCAACAGCTCTATGAGATACAGATAAGGAGTCTGAGGGACAACCACCATATGAAGATGCGGACAGCAGACATAGTTGTGTACAATATCCCATGGGTCTGACTAAGAACTTGGCAAAGGATAACGTGTGCACACACGCACACACACCACACACACACACACACATGGATGCACACAAACACACACACACACACACACACACACACACACACACACACACACACACACACACACACATACACACACACACACACACACACACACACACACACACACACACACACACACCTCTGTCTCTGTCTCTCTCTCTCTCTCTCTCACACACACACACACACACACACACACACACACACACACACACACACACACACACACACACACACACACACACACACACACACACACACCCTACCTAAGTGAAAATCCAGGAGCCTAATTGCATACCATTGTTAAAACTGAGGCCTGCAAAACTACCCAATCTTTACTTAATCATGTAATGGTTGAGTTCTCTTAGCATCAAACAGAGATAACCCCCAAGGACACATCTTATAGCTGCAATATTAGCCAAGTAAGTCTTGAAACTGTATGAAGAAAAGAAAAAAAGAGGTATATTGCTGATTAGTCAAATTCTTACATGTCCCTAAGCTGGAACATGCCCAGTTGTAGAGTAATGTCAGTAACAGCTTGTGACTAATGTTTGCAATATACAACTATGGATTTTACCCAATACTGTGCATCAACTAATGCATTTCAGCTGACAACGGTATATAAACCAGTAAGCAGGTCAATGGTAGTAGCATTTGCATAATCATACTAATATGTAATACGCAAATATCTACTCTGGCATCATTACTAAGGATACTAACAAAAATACAATAAGGGTCAGCAATTACATAAATAATCATTCACAAATGAGTATGAACTATGAATAAATATGTTTCTTCTGCAATACATTTATATTAAATCAAGTTTCTCAGTAAGCAAGCATTAGCTATACACTCTGTGCATCAAAGATATGTGCAAACCAAAGTCACAAAGAAATGTGCAAAAGGCAGGGCACAGTCATTATCACTTACCCGGGGTGTTCAGGAAGTTCAGGAAGGTAAGATGGACACCAAAGAAGTGAGTGTGTGCAAGTAAAACAAAACAAAAATGCATTCATTAAATATACAATTGTCAGGAATAGTAGCAAGATAGGTATTGCAGTTAACAGTACTGTTTAGATAGGGAGGGTGTGTGTGTGTGTGTGTGTGTGTGTGTGTGTGTGTGTGTGTGTGTGCGCGCGCGCGTGTGTGCGCGCGCGCGTGTGTGCCTGTATGTGTGTGTGTATGTGTGCGCGCGCGCGTGTGTGCCTGTATGTGTGTGTGTATGCGTGCGTGCGTGTGTGTGTGCGTGTGTGTGTGTGTGTGTGTGTGTGTGTGTGTGTGTGTGTATGTGTGTGTGTGTGTGTGTGTGTGTGTGTGCATGTGTGGTGGTATGGGCCATTTTGTGGAATATGAGGGTGTCTGCATGAACACAATTAAACATTGTGCTAGCACTACATCCTGGCATCTTGGACATATGAGAAAAGTGCATGGTTGAGCGGTAATTTCATCACTGTCAACCCCAGACATGAGAATAAGCTCTGCCAGGAGTGACACAGATAGTTTCATGGCCCTAGTTAAAAGTCAGTGTTTTATCTGAATGTGTCACTTGTGAAAGTAGAAACAAGGTTTGAAAACAGTTATCATTATCAATATCCTGTGATCTAAACAGTCTCCCCTACTAATATACAAGTTCCTTACCTATACAGTTACCTTTACATAATGCTGATTCAGCCCAATGAGCACTGTAAATATGCAAATTAGGTATGAACTTGTTAGCATTCATGAACTCCACAATCTGTACAAGTGCAGGGCAGGTAAACATGGGGCAATGGACCTACATGGTTCCTTGTACATGCCCTAGCAGTGCAAGGATGAGCACTGAGAAGTATTACCTGTTAAGGGTTACACGTGTGAATTATTAGTCTGACTGCATGAACAATCAAGGTTTCACATTCAACAGACTTTGTAGATGTACACTTACTGATGGTGTGTCAGTTAGAAGAGACTAACAAGAAAGTGTAAGAGTCCATTGACTGACTTAGCAGATAGCATTCTTAAACTGTGTATGAATTATTTCTGACCACACTTTGTACCACAGAGTATCATTTGTTTGCAATTCTAAGGAAGCATACTACTTTGTGAAACTGATATCAAAAGCAATGCAAATCACACAGCAGTCTTATTAGAGAAGCATATCTAAGGAAACAATGCTCACAAAATAGAGAGAAGAAATGAGTTGCAGTGTTGCAAAGTTTTATTTTATATTGAGTGAAGAATGATTAGCTTAGCTGACTAGTTTTGCTATTTGCAGTGTTAAAAGCAGCCACACATCTAAGAGCAAATTACAAATTAAAATTTTCAGAACTTTTTTATATCTGTAGTGTCAATTAATACTCTGTTACATCTTGAATATATGTAACCCATCTTTTGTTCTTCACAATATACGTATGGGAAAGTGGCAAATACTGATAATCTCAAGTGGATGTGAAGGTCCTGGTGTCATGGGGTTCACATCTAGACAAGGTGCTGATTGTAAGTGGAAATATTGATGTTTAAGAAGCATATATTCATGTTGTAAGGCAACAAAGTTCTAAAAACTTCAGAAATATAGATTTGAACTCCTTGTTTCATAATGTTTCCTTTATCACACACACACATATATATATATATATATATATATATATATATATATATATATATATATAGACTCATCATTCTTTCCATGTGATTTGACCCGCGGTGGTGGTGCTGCGGTAGCGTTGTCACCTCACTGTAAGAAGCTGTCCGGTTCGATTCTCAGCTAGAGCATCATCTGTGTGGAGACATACATGAATGGGCGTACCTTCATTGAATGTTGTGTGTCAAGGTTGGTAACTCAGCATGTAAAAATCAACTACCAATCATTAGTGGACAGGAGTTCTGCTGTGGCGACCCCTATCCGGGAAAAGCCAAAAGATGCAACATTATTTCCATGTGATTTGGCATTGAACAATCTTGATTGGCAGGGGTCCCTCTTAAGAAAATATGAAGAATTTAATTTGGCTTACTTTCTGTAGTGCAAATGAGCTTGCGGCTCATGCACGGTCATCAGCAGTCTGGATAGTACTAAATGAAGAAAATGAACCAATCAAGTTTCTTTCTCTATAGCAGAAGATGTAAATGTGGTGAGCTTAGAAAAAGAGGACAGCTGAGTCCAGTTTATAGATAGTTTTATAGAGGGGTTGAGAATACCTATTGGCAAGCATGTTCTTATATCATTGTGGTTTTTGTTTAAAACTTAATTTTTCTCATTATTGGTAACACATCTGACCATTGTCTGTCCCCTTTCCCATTATTTGTCATTACGTAAAGTCCTGATAATGTATTCTAGAAATCACAGTGCTGATGCGGCAAGGAGATGTGAGAAATATGAATGTGTCACTGTTAGGAACTTCTTACTCTGGTCATTTCTATATACACACACTGATTTAATTTTCCTTTCAATCTGTTGCTATATTTTATAATGCCTTTAACAGTTGTGCTCTGCTTGTTAGTGTGCAAACATGGGTCATCTCTTTAGGAAAAACTGAAAATATTAATTTGATCCACCTTCTATAGTGCAAACAAGCCTGGTGATGTGAAATGACCATCAGCACTCTGTGTAGTACTCCTTGAAAAAAATGCACCTGTCATCTTGCTATCTCTGTGGCACAAAGTGTAAGTGAAGTGAGCTTGAAGAAAGAGGCCACATTATGCTGAGTTCATACACAGTTTACAAATAATGTTTCTGATTTGATTTAGAACAAATATTGACATCTATATAAAATAAACAGGTAAAATTCTGTGATAAATGATAAAAAAAATATTTGTAGTATTTGTAAACTGATGTTACAAAGGTGGTATTGTTATGAACTCACCTATTCTCATTATTATTAATACATGCTTTGGATGTTGGAACATAAGACATTTTGCAGAATGTTCTAACACAAATGCAGTAATATGAGTAATGTGGACATATCTATTATATATACTGGAAAACGTATCCATACTTCACAAAGTAATCATCATGATAGACAATATATTGTAAATGTTGATGATATGAGTTATTGTATGTACTATGGCAACAATGACCTCCTGTCTTTGTCTGTATGCTGTCTTTTTTAACAATTACTGTTACATGAAATTTGAATCTGTATAAACTAAATGCTACTTGTCATGCTGTAAACAGATGTGAAAAGGACAAATGTGTCATGCTAATGCAATAAATGCTGTGTCCTTTGCTACATGTATCCATTAAATGTGATAGTCTGCTATACAATGATTTTTTATGCCTTTTGCATATGCACTCTACCTGACAGTATGCAAACATGGTTCACTTGCTCACAGAAAAAAAGTGAATATTTTAATGTGGGCCACCTTCTATAGTGCAAACAAGTCAGGCACTGGTGCACATCAACTGTCAGGTAACGGTATCTGTGGCACAAGATGTATGTACAGTGAGTCTAAAGAAAGAAGACAGAGGGGGTCAGAATGCCCCTGTCACAACATTTTGATTAGGAATGTCACAATAACTGCAAATAAGTATCATAACTATGTTTACTGAAACACTGCATAATTACTGTTTGTTATAGAAGCCCAACATAATGTGTGTAGATTATGTTAAACATGTCAATAATGATATTTAATTTAGAATGCACTTCAATAGGTATGATGTGCACAATATTTTGTTATAAGTATTATTATTATGAGTTATCACATATCAGAAGTGTATGTTTAGAAGAACCTGTCTTGTGTAGTATGTATGTAACATAACCCACCATGTATTACTTAGGTTGTGTTATTGCATGCATCTGATATGCAGTTATAAACACAGATACTCCCTTTTACATAGAAATGCAGTCCCATGATTAAGTAAATCCACAGACATACAGGCATAGATTAAGTACATCTACATGCATTCTTAAAATAGTATACCTCTAATTACCATGTAAAAAAAGTAAGCTTTCCTGTGGCAATGACAATAATGCATAGTTTAATTCTTTATCCTTTTTTATTATGGATTCAATTTACAGATGGTACTACATTATCCTACTAGTGTGTAAGACCCCACATCTCAATATGTCACAAGTATTCCTCCAATCAACCTTGATTGTAACAAACACCATAAAGCATTTTAATGTTTAACATTGGAATATGTGTCATTAGTTTGAACACAACACATGGCCAAATGTCAGTACCATATTTCACACTCTCTGTATTTTTGATGCAATCAGCGCCAATGTGTCTGCCAAGTCATTGCTGTGTTTTCATTTGCACAATTGAAGCTGACAAGGATGTGCATCTTGGTACACAAGTTTTTACATGTGAGATCAGAACTGGCTGCTAATTCAGACACTTATTTCTAGCTTAACTTCTGCAGGCTCAGCTGTTGAAGGTAGGCATGTTGCTCCATTTACAGCACAAAGGTGGGGTGTTGAGGACTCCAGGATTTTTGGCAACCCCTGTGAAGTGCTACAGCTGGGTGCTGCAAGCACATTTTATTATAAAGCATCAATATTGGAATCTCTCAACATTTTGAGAAATTCAGCTGTATACACAGATGCAACTCCTTTTATATCTTAAATTTAGAAAAAAGAAGACTACTTAATACAAAGTTCAAAGTTTTTTCAACTTTTCCCTACATATAAACACACATTTCCAAGGTAGTAAGGAGTAACCAGATAACAAGGTATGTATAAGATAGAACACTTCTTCTGATTCACTGCTTTGCTTTTGACAGGTTAATGCATTCCTTCTCAGCAGACTTATCTACTACATTCTTTCAAGGCTAAATGATTACAAGAAACATTTGCCATCTGTTTGCTAAGGTGTAATGAACTACATAATAAGTGAAATACATATTTGAAACTGTTGCAGTACATTAAGCTAGCTGTGTATAAAATATAAGCATTAATAGACATAATAACATATCTATTTCAATATTAACTGCAATACTGCATGACATTAACAATCCAATAGTTGTAAATGTGGCTATTATCTTTGAAAGCATATATCTGAAATGGGCTAGCTCAATATATGTTTCTGTTTATAATATCATACCATTGCAATTGATTTTATGTCACATTAATGCCTTCTCTTGATAGCTAGATGGGGCAAAGGTGTAAATATTTATTTCTCACATTTGTTTATGCATTTAAAGAAAAGTGATCTAATTCTCTCATCTTTTCTCCCAACTCTCTCTCTCTCTCTCTCTCTCTCTATATATATATATATATATATATATATATTACTACTGAAAACAAAATGATCACTACAGCTGCCATTGCTCTCTACCATAGAACTGGAAGAAGCAACACCTTTAAAGGCTCTTCGATATTTCATTCCGGCATACTTTTAAACAAAATGTGTGTCAGAAAAAAAAAATGCCTAACAGTTTTTTAAATCCATTAGCTGCTCAGAGGGTCACCTTGCTTTTGTCTACTTTCTCTGTGTCAGCACTAAGCATTTTACATCTTTCAAAGTTGCAAAACACTTGGTGTTCTTATGCTTTTTTTCTGTAACCGGTAGTACATGGAGCAGACAGTGATCAATGTACTAAAAGGAATTATGTCTTTGATCATAACATCTATTGTGTGTTCTTGAAATGGTTGTTACGTTTTACCACTCATGCTTCACTTTAATCCACACTTAATGAGATATTTTTGGCATCCCTGTCTCAAGTACATAACAACATGATTATAACCAGCGGCATGATGATAACTCTGTTTCATACTAGGGCTTCCATTATTTTTCCATGTGTTTAAAAATAAATTGAATTGTGCATAGCTACTAATTGTATATAGTAGGCTATTGACTTTGCTTATTGTTCTAATAGAAGCAAATTTTCCAAACTCACAATATCTCAGAAAACCTATTGCATTACCAAAAGATGCATTTAAGAAATTTTACCAGAACTTCCTTCAAAGATTTTTTTTTATTAACTGAGAGGTAATCCATTCCTGAGGCCTTTGCATAATTAAATATTATTTTACTATTTTGTTAGTTATTTTGTTTACCAGAATAGTTCATTGATCACAACAGAGCATTTGCTGGCACAGCCCATGTGAAGAAATTTACAAAAAGCTAAACCAGAGCTAATGCACAAACATGTAGCAATCACAGATAACAGGGAGTCCTGCAAACAACTGAAGCAATGATCAAATGTTACTAACAAAGTAAAAGAACAAATCTGAAATAATTTTATTAGTAAATATGTAAGGAATGCAGCAGGTTATAACAAAAGGTTGACTTGAAAGTGTTATAGGTCAGGGGAGTTATGTGATGTGTCTAGTAGAAAAACATTTGCAGTTAGATTTTTATAGAGTTATCTTTTGAACTGTGCCCTGCAGGTGGGGAAGGTGTAAACTTCTTTCAGGTAAGCGCGGGAAGGATTGAGAGTGTTTTAGTGTATGAGTCGAGAATGAGTGTTCAATATAGTTCAGTTTGGTTTTTGAGGTGTCTAAAGTGAGGGAGTTATTTGGGAGAGGTTGAAGGGGGGTGGAACATTTATTATTATAGAGCATGGCAGCATGAGACAGGAAAGCACCTGGATAAAGCAGTTTAAAAAAAACAAGAGGTCATAGTAGTAGTTCAAGTCCATAGTAGAGTGGAATCATTCTGGCTTTGGAGAAGTTTTCACAGTTGTTTTCCTGAGGATGAAGTTGAAAATGAATTGGATGATTTTGTTTAAATGGGCTGTAGAATTAATTTTTATGCAAGTTGAACAAGGATGACTTCTTTCCCTTTTACAGTTCTAGCTGGTAAGGAGAGAAAGGTATATATATATATATATATATATATATATATATATATATATATATATATATATATATATATATATATGCTTACCTGATTTTCGTGAAAGTGCACTTCAACAAAATTGCACTTTCTTAAATTCCATTCAGTGAACCAGCAAGAAAAAAATTAAAAAAAGCACTTTGAAGTCCATTTTGCAGGGGCGGTGGCAAGTCCCCCTGCACCCCCCACACCCACACTACATAATAAATACTAACTCTGAGATCGCACTACAGTGGGGAAACAGGTATATTCCCTTATTCCCACTGTAGTAAAATTGACTTTAAAGTGTTATTTTTTTATTTTTTATTTCCAGTTCACTGAACCGAACTGGGAGGAGCTATGCTCAAAACCACAAAAAACAAACAAAATACACTGCTGTGGGTGCCAACCATCATTATGAGAGTCCAAACAAGACAAAATGAAGTGTAGAAGAATAAAAATATTTCAATGCATTGGCAGCATGACAGCTTACTTAATATCTAGATGAAAACAAAAAGGTTGTGAGGCATGAAAAATAAATTACTTTTTTAAATACATTAATGGAATGCCAGTCATAATCAAGTATAAGAAAAACAAGCAGCACTCAACTCAAACCACTTCTTACACTGCAGTTCTAATTATAATTTATATTCAGCTTTTTAAAGTACCAAGTAACATGCTGAAAGTAGAAATCTCTCATGCCCCCACTTGTAAAAATGTTCCTTATCCAAAAAAAGACCTACTACCTGACAACCATCTACTTGTTTCATGGGGAAAACATGATCAAAGTAAAAAATGAAAAGCAAACTAGAAATAAGCTCAAGATACATTGCTTAAAAGGATTACTGTACAGGTTATGGACCACGCGATTGGCATTCTGTTTAGTTTATGGGTAAAGCCTGCAGAGATGACTGGAAGTCTCCAAGTGTAATGAGCTTCTTAAAATAATGTAATCCTGTCCTTTATTACAAATACTGTCATATGCATTTCAATACCCAAGGCTTATACATTAGTTAAGTATTCTCTACATGGCAACAACAGAAAGGCTTTCAATGTTGGCAATTCTTTAACAGTATGCTTATTAAAGCTTACTTGCATCTTACAATCTCAGCCAGGCTTACCTGATGGTCATTAAAGTATTGCTACTTAAACACAGAGCAACAGACACTTTGAGTAATAAGCATAAATCAACAGTACAAAAATATGACAGAAACCAGACCATTCTGCAAAAATCAAGGACAGATGAAAAGCCACTCTAGTACTTGTGTCTACCTTGGATGGGGGGATACCCTGCACATTTACACTGCATAACTACTCCTTGCCTTGCTTCGACACATCCAGAGTCACTACATGGGGGAGTGGGGTGCAACAAGTATGTCACAATTTGAAATGTCTCTGGCTGACTGTGATGACCCTGACACATTTGTCATACCTCTCAACCTCAGAGCAAGAAATCTGGACAAAGCCATACAAAGAAGTGGGTCAAAGGCCCAAAAACAAGAACAATGTTTAAAAAATATTGCTCTTATAAACTTAGAAAGATAATAGAATAGGTCTTGCATTAGTATGGATTTTCTGAATGGTATGAAATCTAAAACTCAAATGTCTGTCATTATTTTCTAACTTCAGACTTTAATGATTTGTCACTAATTTGCCAAAAAAAACACAATTTTATGAAAAATGGACCAAAAATGTGATGTAAAAATATAAAATAGCCACACAATACAGCTGGGAACCTGTCAAAGAAGGGACACTTTAATATTAGTACTGCTGACTTGAACAGCTGACAAAATAAAAGAATCTACATGCATTTCTGAAATAAAAGTAAACTATAACTATGATTACAATTATTTCTTAATTGTAAACCCTCCATGTTTTCTTCCAAAATTGCTATTTTGCGGAGGGATTATTAGGGGAAGAGCAACATTTTGAGCCAAAATCAGGGACAGTTGAGAGGTTTGGCTATGCCTAATTCTATAAAGCAATTTATTTGCATGTACCTCTCAACCTGTTAATGCAATAAATCTGGACAAGGCCAAATATATTGGGAGAACGTATAAACAGTACTAAAAATTGCTCTTGTATAAACTGAGACAGTTGATAGAACAACAAGTCTTACTTTTAGCATGCATTGGTTATGAAGTCTGAAACTCAGTGTCATTATTTAATGACTTAATTCCTAAATGATTTGCCACAAATTTTATGAGGAACAAACCAAAAATAAGAAGCAAAAATCTATTAATTCTTTGAAAATCTGGACAGTTGGGAGGTATAGTTCAGCTGGGGCTGTCTAAGTTTGCCGCCCTTCCCCCTCACAAAATCATGGTCAAATGGAGCCTCCCCCTGCAGCCATTCCAATGATCCATTAGTTGGCTATTTCACTCCATTTACCATAAACACTAATGTGCATACTGATTTACTTCTATGATGATTTGGACTTCATTTGAAAGTTTTATTTTGCATTTTACAACACAAACACCAAGCTATCTGCTAAACAAACTTAGCATTAAAACTTCTCTGCCCTTGAAACTCACATTCATTGAAACAGCATTGAAACCCACAATCAAAGAAAATACATTTTACCAGTGGCAGATAAAGGTAAATTCTGGACTGTTTTCAAATCATAGGCCCCTTGCATATGAAACACACATATGCTCTTTGATACACCTTCCTATTGTTTTGAATATTTTTCCAGTAAACAATGAAACAAAACGCATGCACCAATAATGACAAAACTGCCCAATTCAGAACATTTTCTTCATCAAAGTCTACTCAAACTTCTACAGTCCACCATCAGTAAATATGCACAATTCTACAGTCCACCATTATCAGTAAATATGCACAATCTCTGAAGTAAAGAAAGTCATCTAAATAATTCCACATTAAATCTGTAACTAATGAAGAGGTTGCTGCTAGCAAAAACCTTTATATTTCATGGTTTCATCAAAAAATAAAGTCTGATGCCCCTGAGGAATAAATTGCCTATATTATATTAAAAATAAGCTAGTAATATTGCAATAGGAAATGGATGGCAAACAGATAACAGGCTCATAGTTAGTTAGTATCAACTTTTTCAGTACAGCAGCATTCACTCCTTGTGGGAGTAGAACCAACAACCTTCTGCATCAAAAGCAAGTACACAACCTGTTGTGCTATTAACATTGCAAGCTGATTTTCATAAGCAGCACTAAACTTCTCTTTCCCTGCAGCTCTCAGCTCCTTGTAAAATCTATTCAATACTCAACTGCATCTCAACTTTGCAGCACAAGAAATCTGGAAAAAGCCAAATTTATTGGGGGGGGGGGGCTCAAAAGGCCAAAAACCAGGGGCACATTAAACATTGCTTGTATAATCTTGGAAAGTTGTAGAAAATGCTGTGTTACCACCACACATTTTACTGCCAAGATCCCTGTGCAAAAGAGTCAGAGCAACATACCACTACGCCATATCAGCTGCTTTGTGAAAGAGAGGAAGACTGAAACTTAAATGGCTATCATTTAATGAATTCAGTTCTCACCATAGCATTCAACCTCTTAGCGCAAAATACCTGGACAAACCCAGTAATGAGGGAATACAGCCCTCAGACATATTCAGAGAATTCAGTTCTTGCCATAGTTGTCAACCTTAGCACAAAAAACCTGGACAAAGCCAATAATGGGGCAATACAGTCCCAAAAATAAGGACACATTTCAAATATTAATCTTATAAACTTAGAAAATCGCTAGAATAAAAGGTCGTGTTACTATGTATTTTCTGAAGAATATGAAGTCTGAAATTCAAATGCCTGTCAATTTTATTTAACATTTGTTAATCAGGACAATCTGACTTGAACAAAAAAAAACAATTTTCAGCAGAGGCCCAGGAAGAAATAATGCAGACATATCTTTATAACATGGGAGGACACAAAAGCAAACCAACACAAACACGGAGAAGATGCAGAACGCACACAGAAGGCACCCCAGCCAAGAATCAAACCCAAGAACCTGCAGCCGTAAAACAACAATACTACCACTGCACCATCAAATATCAAGCATTGCAACATTTAGAAACCAAAGATATTATGAGGAACAGATCAGATCAAATAGGAGGCAAAAATCTGCAATTTGTTTTACAAATGGTGGTGGGTAGGGAATTCAGGTCCTTAACACCTGCATACAAGGTACAGGGTTCAAGTCTGAGTATCTCTACCCAACACCATTTGTTCTCTAGCCACCAGTATATAATAACTGGGGCATTTTACACACACACACACACACACACACACACACACACACACACACACACACACACACACACACACACACACACACACACACACACACACACACACACACACACACACACACCATGCTTCCCCCAACATAAATTCAAGCACACACACCATGCTTCCCCCAACATAAATTCAAGCACACACACCATGCTTCCCCCAACATAAATTCAAGCACACACACCATGCTTCCCCCAACATAAATTCAAGCACACACACCATGCTTCCCCCAACATAAATTCAAGCACACACACCATGCTTCCCCCAACATAAATTCAAGCACACACACCATGCTTCCCCCAACATAAATTCAAGCACACACACCATGCTTCCCCCAACATAAATTCAAGCACACACACCATGCTTCCCCCAACATAAATTCAAGCACACACACCATGCTTCCCCCAACATAAATTCAAGCACACACACCATGCTTCCCCCAACATAAATTCAAGCACACACACACACACCATGCTTCTCCCAACATAAATTCAAGCACACACACACACACCATGCTTCCCCCAACATAAATTCAAGCACACACACAGTACTGCCATGTCTGCGACTCCTTAAGCACACACACCATGCTCCCCCCAACATAAATTCAAGCACACACACACACACCATGCTTCTCCCAACATAAATTCAAGCACACACACACACACCATGCTGCCCCCAACATAAATTCAAGCACACACACAGTACTGCCATGTCTGCGACTCCTTTTCCATATTAGTTAAGGTAAGACATACCCATAAAGGCATGGAGCCAAGGCTAGGGTCCACTGCACCACACACCAGTTTGGTAACAGTGTAAATGAGGCGTGCTAGAATGACAGAAATGTGCATGGTTTATGCCGTAGACTCTGCAAACAGAGCAAAAAAAAAACAAGTCCTTTAAATTCTAGTGTTTAATGTCTCAATCATATGGCATTACTCTTGTCTAACTTCTATCTAGCAACAGCAAACCAGAATGCATCAAATTTTACAGATGAAGTCATTGAAACACAGTAACAGAGCTCTGATTTATTGGACAAATATGCTACAGGAATGTTCATGTGTTTTCCTTTAGCTGCCAACAGTTCAAACAATGAACAGATTTGGGCTTTGAATGTCACCAGAAGATTACTTACCCAAAATGAGAAGAAAGAACTCCACCTAGACTTGATGCTGTTTGTATCATTTTGGATAGTGGGCTGCAAAAGACCTCTATGCTAATGTACCGATAAACAGAGTTTGATAGTTACTATACAAAACAACCATACCAGCAGAAAAGACGTTAAGGCTAACCTACCTATGTTTTAAACAAAATTGCACTGCAGCACTGATACATGTTCAACATTTCAAAGTGAAATCAAATGAGAGACAAATATATCCCTCCCTCATTATTACTTACTTAATTCTGCAGCACCCGTCCTTCACTCTGTACTTTCTTTCTTCTTCTATCTTCTTCTTCTTTCTTCTGCTCTTCCGCACAGGCGCTGTCCACTCCAAACGATAATCCACCCAAAAAAAAGATTCCAAATAGAAATGAAAAAAAAAAAAAATACAATGATGATCACAATTCCCAAAAAAGAAAGCTTGATTCCTAATCCTAAACTAAACTGAACTGACTGATTTTTGCTCTCTTCCCAGCACATAAAGCCCAATCAGCAGCATTTAGGCTTTAGCCCAGCAGGCACGTCATGACTGACGTGCCTGCGGATGTCGCAGTCCGAGCCCCTTCCATGTCTTTGCGGTTTGGAACCGCTGCCGCATAGACTTCTGGGCATCACAATGATGCCTTAATTGCTCCTCCGGGCTGCAATGAAAACAAAAAAAAAAAAAAAAAAACTGTTTACAACCGCGGTTAAGGTGCGCAATGCGCATGCGCGTACTTTCGAGTCGCGGACTCGAAATTTAAAGTACAAAAAAAATATATATATATATTTTTTTACATTAATTAAAACATATAAACAAGACCAAAAACAACTGAGGGGGCTGCAGTCTAGCAGTCTGATGCCACGAGCCGCCCTGTATATATATGTATATATACGGGTCTAGGACTGTTCACTGAAAGCACATTTCACTGAACGTCAAATGACTGTGCACAAATCACTGAAAACACAATTCACTATAAACACAATTCACTGAAACACATTTCACTGAAAGTTAAATATGGCCTTTTTCCCACTGTAGTGTGACCCTGGAGATAGAATATATAGTAAGGCAGGATGTGGGGAGCACCTCCCCCCCACATTGAAGGGTGGGGGGTGTAGTCCCCCCATAGTTATGATATATATTAAGTTTAGGAAAGAGTAATGTATTGAAATTGCAAGTATCCATGTGTATAGTTCAAAATATTTAAAATAGGTGGGGGGCTATGCCTCCCACACCCGCCAATGTGGGGGACGGTGCCCCCCACACACCCCCTTCCTATATATTCTAACTCAGAGGTCACACTACAGTGGGGAAAAGGCCATATATAACTTTCAGTGAAATGTGTTTCAGTGAATTGTGTTTTCAGTGAATTGTGCACAGTCAAATGTGTTTCAGTGAAATGTGCTTTCAGTAAATAGTCCTAGACCCATATATATATATATATATATATATATATATATATATATATATATATATATATATATGAATAATAGCCCAAAACTTCGCTGATGGATGCAAAAACAATGAGATGAAGCGCAAATTAAAATCCACAATAAACTTTATTCCACGTAAGCGCTTTCACGGTATAAACCGCTTCCTCAGACGTGATACAAGTAATAGCCTAAAAACAAGCATTTAAATAGACTGACATCACTTCCTCAATTAAATTAGACAATCAATTCCATAAATCCAATTAATTACAGAACATTCATTGCAGAATAAAATCTAATTGAGAAATCTAGAGAATCTAAAAAATAACAAAAACAAGATAATAAATGTAAAGAAGTAAATATTAAATAATGAACAGTAAAAACAAACATAAATAACTAATCATGGTCTCAAGAAATCATCATTTGAGTGACCTTGCTTTCAACACAGGTTTCAATGAGACACTCTCATTGAGTCCCCTGCCTAAATGTGCTCCCAAGCGGAAAATCCACTTGAGTTCAGATTCCTCAGTTGAATTTACTATATCCCCACCTCTAATACTAAGTGTTTGCATATGTAAAACTTGGAATAAAAATGCATGTTCTTGACCATATTGGATCATATGTTTAGCTATGGCACTGGTCAGTTCACCCCTAGTGAAACAATAAACATGGTCCCTTATGCACTCACGGAGCGACCTATTCGTCTTCCCTACATAAAAATGATAGCACATCTGGCATACAGCCACATAAACAAGATTCCTACTGTGGCAGTCAGAATTACACCTAATCTGCCAGAGACGGCCATCATTGGGATTTCGGAAGAACCTGGACATATCAATATAGTCACACTGGGGACATGAACCACATTTACGGGTTCCATAGAAGCAGTGTACTGTTCCAGCACTGTTGTTCAAAGTGAGATTGGGAAAGCACAACTGTTGCTTGAGATTCTTTGAATTATTGTAGGCATAAAAGGGGCAATTGCCAACTACAGATCTAATATTGTCATCTGTCACCAACATGTTCCAGCTATTCAAAATCGTAGATTGTATCATATGAATATTCTTACAAAAGGGTAGTATCAAGGGCAAACGAGAACTCCCAGTATCTGATCTACACACTAAATCATTGGGTGCAGAATAAAAAGGTTTGCCCCTGGAAGATCTAAGTCCAGATACATTAACACAAGTGTGGGTAACCCTGTTAGGTGAATAGCCCCTGTCCAAAAAGGCTCTCTTAACATTGTCTAACTCCTTATAGAAGACGTCGTCTTCAGAACAGAGACGCGAAACCCTGAGGGCTTGACCTCTAACAATATTGTCGAAGGTTCGTGGATGATGCATACTGAACAACAAGGAAATAAGCCAGCAACAAGTAGACTGTGATGAAACAAAAGTAGTTTAATAAAAACTACTAAACCAGCATAGTAGCATCCTAACACAAACCGGTTTCGGCCTGGGTTTTGAACCTAGCCTTCTTCAGTGTACAGCAAGGAGGCTTGTCAAAAATGCTGAATTTTAAACCAGTAAAGCCATGCTGATTGGTTAAACAATAAACATGTGCTGATAAATATTCAGCAGATTATAATTGATACATTCAAATACATTTAGGACCAAAACTTTATCAAATATACAAAGAATAACTATATATATATATATATATATATATATATATATATATGTATATATATTGTTATATATATTTTATGCTCCAAATATACAACAAGGATATATGCTATATAAGGATGTTTATTTATAAACATTCATTTAACCCTGGATTGAATAATGCACCCAATTTAGTTATCCATTTCTTTTCTTTTAAGTCAAGTTTTTTATGCCAGCCGCTCTTAGGATGCTACTATGCTGGTTTAGTAGTTTTTATTAAACTACTTTTGTTTCATCACAGTCTACTTGTTGCTGGCTTATTTCCTTGTTGTTGATTTACGTAGAGCCGGGCAGCTCCTTACGCGCAGGGGACACTTTTGAACGTTGATGCATACTGTCCACAGACAAATATGCAGCTCTGTGGCACGGTTTTCTATACACTTTGCTAGCAAACCCACTAGGTGTCCTATAAATAGTTACATCTAAGTAATTGACAGAAATAGAAGACATATCCATCGTAAACTTAAGAAAGCTGTTGATACTATTGATATTATTGAGAAAAGCTGGTAACAAGGTATCCTGGCCAGACCATAAAATAAACAGGTCATCTACAAAGCGTTTATAGAAGGCCACATCTGGATGATTCAAGATGTATTCCTTCTCCCACGCGACCATGACCAGGTTCGCGTACGAGTTGGCACAGCTAGTGCCCATCGCCACACCCGTAGTCTGTCTGTATATGTCATTCAAGAAAATAAAATAGTTGTTCTCAAGAACAATCTCAAGGAGCATGCATAAAAAGTCTGCTTCTGTTGGAACCATAAACTCATATAAAACATTTTTAACCATCTCTAAACCACTCTGGTTAGGTATGCAAGTAAATAGCGAAACCACATCTAAAGTCACAAGATGAAAAGTTGATGTGTTGCTATTGTCTACAGTGAATTTATAAAAATCTTGTAGGAAATGCCTAGTGTCCCTCAACACCTGTGGAAAACGTTTTAATATTGACTTGAGCCTGCTATCCAAATAAATGGAAACTGGCTCAGTAAGCCAACCAGCCCCAGCCACTATAGGTCTAAGAGGTGGGACAGTACTGTGTTTATGAACCTTAGGTAGCCCGTTAATTCGGGGTATGACAGGGTGCTCAACTGAAAAATAATCAAATAAATCATTGGTTAGAATATTCAGAGCCCTACATTCTATCAGTGTGTCAACTACTCTGCTGCAGGAATTCTTCAAGTCTAACAGAGTAACAGGGGTGTACGACTTACTGTTCAACATTTCTAACATTGACTCAACATAAAATTTGCGATTCATCACGACAGTTAAACCACCCTTATCAGCTGGACGAATTATTATGTCATTATTAAATCTCAAGGAATTAAAGGCAATGCGCTCTTTATCTGACAAGTTCTCTGGAAAATCCTGATTAGAGTCACAGAAATTGGCATATAAATCTTTTTCAGCACTCTTAAGAAAAACATCCAAATTCGGATGTAAAGGTGGATTAGCCAAACTCCGTTTCTTAAAAGAGTTCTGGTAACCAATTGGTTGTTTGTTAAATAATAATTTGAAATTAACATTTCTCACAAACAATCTTAATGCAACTAGCACTTCACCAATATCAGTACCAGTTTTAGGTATAAATGTCAAACCTTTATCAAGGAGGTGCAGCTCATCTTCAGTTAAGACATAGTCAGATATATTCAATGTTAAAGATTTGTTTTCCAACGCTGTCTCTGTGGAAGCTGTTGGGCCTCCGTATAAGAGTCCCTGCGTTTCGAACTCCTGTTCTGTTCGTGTTCGATGGGCCTCTTCCTCCCCGTCCTGATTGGTAAAGGGATTTGTGGAAAATCCTGCGGTTCTTCCCTTTGTAACCTATCTAAATGTATTTTACGGCGCACCACTGTGCTGGTTCTCATGGCAGCCAAAGAACCCGCCGTAGGAGAATTAGAAGGTGCCTCGGCTGGAGTGAAATAAATGGAAGTCACCAATTGCGAGGTATTAGGGCCACCAGATCTAATATCTGTAACTGGATTGGCAGCATTATCAGCTACAGAAGTCACCAAGTCTGCTGTATCATTTTGGCCGTCCACCAATTGCTGCATGGCAGGAGAAACAGCTGGCTCTACTATAGAGCGAGCCCTATCCAAGTTTCCATTGCCATTACGATTCACCACATTGGGGAGTTCAAGACTAATAGTTTTTCTGGGCCAGACGAAAACATTGTTGTTATCAAAGTCATGTTTGTCACGTGACAGTTTCTTTCTTTTCTGTACCAAAAGGTTGTTTTCATAACAAACTATTCTCTGACTTAGTTCATGTAAAAAGATGTCAGCACAATCATTACCCAAAACATTAGACAACTGCTGCTGTTGTTCATTCGCCTTGACTCTCAATTCGATCTCTTTCGGTTGAAAATACTCAAGCAAAAGTTCAATATAAGCCTTACTTGCTTTCAGGTTAATCTGCTGCCACCTAGCTAGCAGATCTGGGTACGTACTGCCATAAGTCGGCATATTTAGAATTCGGAGGCCCCTAGGAATCACTCGATACTTGATGCTGGCTTCAAGATGATATCGTTGACACTGAAGCCTCTTGAAGCTGAATAAATTATTTTCTAAATCACGCTTCAGTTGTCTAACTGAAGCGCTATTGACCATGTCCATATCTTCCATGGAAGGCGTAGGTAAATCCTCCAATTGCAGAAGCGGATTGATGCCTTCCGCAAACACAGTACTTAATACATCCAACTTTTCACAGTTAACATTCGCCCTGCTCGGTGACACAGCTCGGTCAGTGGTATTGTTATCCATCAGTAAAGCTCCCCAGAGAACGAGTAACGTAAAGCCAAACAAACACCCTGAAGACAGTTGTATATATGAATAATAGCCCAAAACTTCGCTGATGGATGCAAAAACAATGAGATGAAGCGCAATCAATCCATTACAATCAATTCCAGTAAATATCCAAGTTTTACATATGCAAACACTTAGTATTAGAGGTGGGGATATAGTAAATTCAACTGAGGAATCTGAACTCAAGTGGATTTTCCACTTGGGAGCACATTTAGGCAGGGGACTCAATGAGAGTGTCTCATTGAAACCTGTGTTGAAAGCAAGGTCACTCAAATGATGATTTCTTGAGACCATGATTAGTTATTTATGTTTGTTTTTACTGTTCATTATTTAATATTTACTTCTTTACATTTATTATCTTGTTTTTGTTATTTTTTAGATTCTCTAGATTTCTCAATTAGATTTTATTCTGCAATGAATGTTCTGTAATTAATTGGATTTATGGAATTGATTGTCTAATTTAATTGAGGAAGTGATGTCAGTCTATTTAAATGCTTGTTTTTAGGCTATTACTTGTATCACGTCTGAGGAAGCGGTTTATACCGTGAAAGCGCTTACGTGGAATAAAGTTTATTGTGGATTTTAATTTGCGCTTCATCTCATTGTTTTTGCATCCATCAGCGAAGTTTTGGGCTATTATTCATATATACAACTGTCTTCAGGGTGTTTGTTTGGCTATATATATATATATATATATATATATATATATATATATATATATATATATATATATATATATATATATATATATATATATATATATATATATATATATATATATATATATATATATATATATATATATACACATATAGATATAGATATATATTTATATATATTCCATTTCCACAATGCAAGAAAACTGATCCTTTTCCTGGTGATTTTATTGTGGTTATAGAAGTTAAGTGACTGTTTCTGCCATAAACCTAGGTATTTAAAGGAAGTTATTGTTTCTATTAGGATGCTATTGCGATTGATGATGCTGATATTTTTAAGGAGTGTTTTCATATTGTTGAGGTTTCAAACATCATATGTTTCTGTTTTGCCAGGGTTTATGGGTAGCTTATGGTTGTTTAACCAAGAATGGAGTGGCAGTCAGAATGAGGCTGGGTTTGAATAGTTGAATGTGAGTGACTAGATCAAAGGATAACCACGTCATCCACATAAAGAGTGGTTGGAAGGTTTGGGGGGTCAGAAGGTAGCTTGCTAATAAGGACTGAAACCAGCAGTGAAACGATTATGGAGTCCTGGTGGTCTACTTTAGAAAGGGGTGCTAGAGGTGATAGAGATGAGCTGTGTTTAACTCCGCGATATTTATTTGTTAAAAAATCTTTGAATCAGGTGGTAGGGCAGGAAAACTTTGATTTCTTTAAGGGAGTGAAGGATCATTAGGTGGTCGATAAGGGCTTTGGTAAGGTCGATGAAGTGTGTTCCTGAAAGGTTTCCTCTTTCCATGTTGAGAAAGTTCTCTCTTGTTTAACTTGAAATTTTACCATTAATCTATGTAACAAATGTATCAGGCTCTTATCGTTTTCCCTGTGCCTAATCCAGAAGTAAAAGCAAATTGTTATACTAGAACACCATCTCACTTTGTTAATTTCTCCTAATCTTTTGGGTTTCTAAAACCATGATGGGAATGAACTCCATTCCTAATTCAAATTATGATTAAAGTTCATGTTGTTTCAGTCTTTGATGTCAGCTAAAAGTGCTTGTTGCAGCACCTGCAATGTGTCCAGTAATGACTCCTTCTGCAATTCGTACGGAGTTACGTTTATTGGTAACATATCTAAATACAATTGTAGATTCAAGACCCATTGCTCCTACTACTATTGTAACTGAGTATCTTTCTTCCACATTGCTCTCATTTCTACCTGCAAATCCTGATTTTTATGACTTTGTGTCTCTCTGTATACAAGACACTATAGTCACTGGGTGTAGCGATTTCAATGATCAATGCTACTTTTTTCTTTTTACAGACCACTGTATCTGGTTTTCTCACATCTATCTTTTGAACTGTTGAAAATGGGCGATCTACTGTTTTTCACCTACTTCAATATTATAATGTTTGCACAATCCCCAGTGCAAGAGTCTTGCCAGATTATTATGCCTTTCAGCATACAGTCCTTCTGCCATTAGTTTATAACAACCAACAAGTTGTACAACTGTTTCCAATTCTGTTTTACAAAACCTACATTTGTCTGTTTCTTTCACATGTGCAGTGGACTTTGTAAACCAACATGTATGTAACGCACTATCTTGGGCCGCCAATATTAATTCATCTTTTGGTTTGAATTTGCCTCTCCTTAACCATTCCTGCTTTTGATCTGGATCAACATGAACTTCTTCCAGGAGTTTTCAATACTTGCAACTATATCGATGCATTTTTGACATTTCTTGCATTCTCATCTGATCTTTCACCTTATATTCTTTCTTTTGTTTTTTGGCACTTTCAATTACTGCCTGATTTTTATCTACTTCTGGTTTAATTTCCATTCCTGCTTGATGCCGATATGCTTCTGCTAGACTAAGAAGGGAAGTCATCTTAGATTTATTCTCCTCATGTTTCAAAACTTTCACTATGTTTGAGTCTTGTGAGGGCAGCAGATATGTATGCAGTCCCATGATTGCAGATATATACATGTAATCAATTTCAAGGTGGCCCATTCCTCCTTCAGAATGGAAAATATATAATCTTGGTATGCAGTGATTTTTATAAATCATTTGAAGCATCCTTCTTATTTTCCTGTCTCTTCTATGTGACACCTTTTGGGGCTAGTCAATCACTCCAAAACTGCAAGTTACGACAGGAAGAGCAAATTTGTTTATAGCTTGAATTTTGTTTCTAAATGTCAATGCTGTTTTCAGCATTAATTTAAGTCTTCTAAAATACTCTTTACAAAGTTTTATTCACATTTGCACGTTTTATTGTTGATCCATCATCAGTTCCCAAATATTTATACACTCCCTCTTGCTCAAGTTCTTTGATATCATGTTCTTGTCCCAATCTGATGTTTTCTTGGTGCTGTAGCTTTCCGGCATTAAAGGTTGCTTTTGCACATTTATTTAGACCAAATGACATTCTTATATCATCTAATAAAGTTTTGACAACCTGCAGCTGTGCTTTCAGTTCCACATCTGATGAGTTATACAGTTTTAAATCATCAACAAAGAGAAGATGATAAGTCTTTACACTTTGTTGTTTTCTAGGAGCCAAATTGTAAACATGGCCTAAGCTGTTATGTAAACAGCTTAATGGTTTAATGGCAAGGCAGAATAGAAATTGTGATAGAGAGTCACCCTGGAATACCCCCCCCCCTTTGGATTTTTATTCCTGGAATAATAATTTGCTGTTTATCATGGTTTAACTACAAAGCGGTTTGCCACTGTTTCATGGTTGATGTGATGTAGTTCATCAGTGTAGGGTTTATCTTATACATTTTAAGTACTCTTTTATTGATAAATTTGGGATACTGTCAAATGCTTTTTTGTAGTCATTGCATGCCATACTTAGATTCTTCCCCTTTTTACAGTTTTCCACTATGACTTTATTTAACAACAAATGATCCTTTGTTCCATATGACTTTCTTTTATTGCCCTTTTGTTCTATTGCCATAATTGAGTTTTCTTCTAAATGATTATAAACTCTGTCACCATCAATTTCAGTGTATAGTTTATACATCGTCAGAAGGCAAGTTACTGGTCTATACATTTTTGGGTAGCTTGCAGGTTCACTCTTAAGTAAGAGCATTGTTTTTCCTGTTGTTAGCCAGGTTGGTGTCTGCTTGGGGTGAGCATATAAATAGTTCTTATTTATGGCTACATCTTCGAGCAAAGATGCTAATACTTTTAACCGGAAGTTAATTACTGCAGCTGGGCCTGGGATTTTCCACTTAGAGGCTTTTCTTAACTTTGTTTCAATCTCTCTGTCTGTTACTTCATCCCATTTCATATCCTGTACCTTTGAGCTTCTTATTCTTTCTTTTACTTCTTCTATGCATTTAGCATCTCTGTTATGTTCCACAGGATCTTATTAAATTCTTCTCTAAAATGTATCTATTTCTTCTTTTTTTGGTGATGCTTCAATTACTATTACCTAGTTTTCAAGTTCTCTATAAAACCTTTTGGGTCATCAATAAACTGCTTATTTTGTACTTTTCCTTTATATTTATCTGTATATCTTTTAAGTTTTTCTGCTTGTGTTGATATTTTTAGTTTATTACTTGCAATAGTGCATGATAAACCTGATCTGTTGTAATACTCTACATTGCTTTTATCATGTCTCTCTTTCTGAGTATTTTTGTTAATTTATTCCTTCTTCTATACTCTTCTAAAAATGAGACTTCTTGGCCAGTATTCATGAAGGCTAACATGGAAAATAATACCGTGTTAGCCTTCATTACACCATTTTCCCCAAACTAAACTCTGTTCCCTATTCAGAAACAGGGCTTAGTTTCCATGGCGCAGTGCTGCATGATGCACACACAAGTGCAAATGTACTGAGATCTGAAAACCCATGGTGGCATGCAAATGAAGTGCATGCCTACCACCTCAGCCCATTGTTACCTAGTAATAAAACCAGGTTGTGATTCAACAACTGGGTGTGAGTCTGTGTTAGCTCCATGTTATGTATGGGGAAATTTCCCCATACATGAGCTAACACGGAAGTTGAGCAAGATGAAAACCATTAAAAGTTGGCTTTCTTTAATTATATTTAAATTCTAGTTTGTGCAAAGTGGCACGGAGCTTCAACTCGCGCAAACATGCCTTTTTAATATATATATATATATATATATATATATATATATATATATATATATATATATATAAAATAAAATAAAAAACTGTTAACAGGGAAAAATCCCCTTTAATATGTAAGATCTGTGCTATCCACCGTCAAACCATCTGGAGCCATGTTGAATCCCTGTGGATAAGATGGAGTGGACATGGTAGGCAGTAAATATACCTGAATTGATCTGAAGGTGTAGAAACTAGTGCTGCACCACTGTGTAAGCTAACACGGTGGTAGGCAGCCATATAAGGAGTATGGGCAAATGTTATGTTATTTTTACTGGTTGCATTCTGGACAAAGGCAATACAAAAAATGTGGCAAAAGGCCAGGAATAGAGACATATTCGAAATATTGCCCTTACAAACCTTGAAAGTTGATAGACTGACAGGTTTTGCATTAGCATGGATATTCATGAAGAGTATGTGGCCTGTACCTGACATGCTAATATTTGATATAGTGATATATATAAATGTAAAATGGTTGCACATTTTTTTCCACTGTATTTGATGTTTAAGTGTAGCTGAGCAGGTTTGCATGACTCTTTGCTCAGCACTGCTTAAAATGGTATGAAGAGCTATATAGAAATGTATAGCTGAAATCTTCACTGGAGATGTAGCTCAGTGGTTAAAGTTTTAGCTTTGTGTGCAGTAGGTACACGGTCTGAATACCAAGACAGACAATTTAGCTTTTACATGGGACAGTATTGTTGCATTATTTAAAATTTTTAATGATATAATAATTGATATTTGTTAATCAGTGTAGTGTAGCTGGCCAACCTTCCAGTGTCAGTGGATATGTGATGTGAAATCCCCCATTTAAACACAAGTGTCCCAGACAGTACAGTCTCACCCCAAAGTAATGAAATCAAAGCACATAGCGGGATGTCATGTAAAGTAAAGTATATGCACTTAATAATATGTCTGCTAGGACTAATTAATGTGCAATTTGTTAATTTTCTTGAAATGAAAACTGAGAAATGCGTAGCAGTGCATAACTCTGCCTAGCTGGTTTAAGCATTGCTTAGCAGTATAACTGTAAGCAGCATTCAGCCCTGCTAAGTGGATTTGAACAGTGCTAAGCACTGCTCAGCATTCCAGAAACCAGCTAAGCAAAGCTAAGCAAGGGAGTGTGTCTGAGGCTGCTTACCTATGCTTAGCTGGTTTCAGGAATGCTCAGCATGTTCGTATCCAGGGGAGGGTTCTTTCTACTCGGCAATGTTCATGATAGCTGCAACAGTTTTAAAAGCCTATAACTGGAGGAAAAGTGAAAAAAAAAATAAAATAAAAGGAAATACCAGACAAAAGACAATTAACTAGAAATTACCAATAAAATGACTAATAAGGCCTCTGCCACTCACAGTGGCCCATTCAAACCCCTCAATAATGTAGCTGGCAGGTGGAATGTATGATAGTCAGCCAATCACACAGGCAGCATCTGCAGCACACCAGCATAAAGTATGCAAACACCCTTCAATCTGATTTTCCCACATATACAGCAGTATTGGAGTACACAGTTGGAAATTTAAACTGACAAAATGATAGCTGCTGCCACTTCTTTGCTACATCTGTACATGCTACAGACTGAGGGTGCTGATGACGATGATGCTGACAACTGACCCATACTGAGGAGGAGAAGAGTATTCATACCCAGGGTAACCTTTCAGGGGCTACATGAGCTGGAGATAGTAGACCACTACAGGGTGGACAGAGACATACTTCAGCAAATCACTGAGCTCTGCCACCCTCACCTCAGACCCAGCACCAACAGAAGGGAGCCCATTCCAGTGGAAACAAAGGTATGTGTAGCCTTAAGAATACTAGCTACAGGTACTTTCCAAAACCTACTGGGCACATCATGGGGTCTCACAGGCATCCACATACAAATTATTCCACCAGTTCCTGGATGTCATACTAACACATGCCAATGAGCACATTTATTTCCCCAACACCCCTGAGGAGAGGACCAGCAATATGAATCTCTTCCACTATGTAGCAAACTATCCTGAGGTACTAGGTGACATAGACTGCACCCAAGTCCACATCAAAGCACCATCCAGTGAAGAGGGTAGAGTGTATGTCAACTGCAAGGGCTATCACTCCATCAACTGCCAGGTCATGTGCAATGTCCAGGGCATTGTCATCAATGTATGTGCTGGCAGCGCTGACAGTTATCACGACTCCCACATCTGGCATGCCTCACAGCTGTACCAGGCATTTACCAGGGGGGACATCCCATATGACCATTTCATGGGGAATGCTGGCCATGCGCTGGAACCATGGATGATTACATCCATCAGAAATCCACACACACACACACACACACACACACACACACACACACACACACACACACACACACACACACTGAAGTATGCCATAATGAGGCACAAGCACAAACTAGAAACATTGTAAAGCATGTGTTTGGTCTGCTCAAGTCATGGTTCTACTACTGTGATATACCTGTTGGAGTCCTGCAGTACTCTCCAGCCACATGTGTACACACGTTCATAGTATCTGCCATGCTACGCAATATGATTCTGTAGGAAGAGCTGTGGCAGGAACAGCACAGGGAAGGGGGACACAGCTCCCCACCATTGCTAAAGTCCCCACAGGCATAGGGTGACTCGGAGGAGGTACCCCAGGAGCCTATCTCTGTAGACAGATGTAGGTATGCCAAGTACACCCTGGCCTTAGCAAAGAGGCAACGCATAGCACATACAGTATCACCGTAGGGACCCAGAGACTGACACCTCTCTCTGACTCGCACACACAGTAAAAAGAATGCCACACACATCACACTACCTGTACCTTACTATGTACAGGCTGTGTACTGTGTGCACCCAGCAAAGTCATTCCTCAAGCAGTGTCCTCATAACTGCCGCAGGCACAAGGTAAATCACTCTTCTTAACAGCAAATCAATGCTGTATTATGTTGTGCTAGCATATATATAGTATTGTGCGTCTATATTACTGACCGAATATTTAGGTTAGCGAATACCTAAATGTCGAACTAGTAATTTTGAATAATTAAAACAGCAAATGGCTGATTTAACATAGGGAATGAATTCTCTCGGCCCCCAAAAAAATGTAAACTAAAATTAAGTGGGGGAGCTTCACCCAACACATCCCTTGATGTGGTGGGCTGTACCCCCACACCCCCCTAACTAAATATACTAACTCCAAGATTGCTCTACAGTGGAGAAAGGGGCAAATTCTGCATAACAGCCAAGGAAATTCTTTCCCCTGTGTTAAATCAGCTGTTTGTGTTTTTTTTTGATTTTGCTATTACCAGATCGACGTTTAGGTATTTGCTAACCTAAAAGTTCAATCAGGTAATAGGAACCCATGGTATCGCTGCATGTATGCAAGGGAATGGGATGGCCACAGGGATAGCAGCAGACAACTGAGAGCTATGTGGGATCAGAGGAAATTTCCATTAAATACTGGCAAACCCAGAATATGCAGTAGTCCATTAGCTGACAAAACTCACTGCAGTATGTGTGGGGGGCTAACAAACTGTGGGGTCATAGGTCATATGCATGGATGTCAATGTTGGCATCCGATACACACCTCATAGCCTTTCACAGCAAGTCAGCTGTGCAAAGTCAGAAATAAATGTGTGGCAAAGGCCCACAAATAGGGGCAATGATGAAATAGTCCATTTACAAAATTACACAGTGAGATCACAGCAGGTCTTGCTGTTGCCTTAACTCTCAGAAAGGTAAGAAGTCTGAAACTCAAATTTCAGTTGTAACTGTCTAATCTTAGTCTCTAGTGATATGCCAGTATTCTCCAAGACAAGCACTATACTATGCTAAATGGAACCAAATGTAAAGCAAATATCTGAACAGTCTATGGAAATGTGTATGGTTGAGAGGTATGCCCCCCCCCTGCCAAACACACCTGTCTTTCCATAGCAATGCAGGAACATTCATGCTTGCCTGATCTGAGGATTTCTGTCAGTAAGTAATGAAACAATACATTTCAGTGTCAGATAGCATATATGTCAGTAAAATGTCTGCTACAACAAACCCTGTTACTCAAGCAACTTTCTAAATTTGTAAGAGCAATATTTACAGTATCTCCCTATGTTTGGGCTTTTGTCTCCCCATTTTACCAGGCTATCTCCAGACTTCTTGAACAAACAGGTTGAGTTGTATAGCTGTGACACACAAAACACCAGACCGGAGTACATCTATCTCTGGAATGGAGTCCCACTTTTACTATAGAAGGTCATAATGGACATGCTCCTACAGTTAAAGAATTATAGCCCATGTCTAAAGCCACATCGGACTATATAACTGTATTATGCATGTATGTCTTTACATACAGACAACTATGTACACCTTAACTGTCTCTACCCAGACCCATCACACAGGATGGCCCTTAGCTATCTGTACGTGGCCCATATGTGATATGTCTGCATCTGTTGAGTGTGATACACAAACGTATATATGGGCAACATATAACAATATATTAAGCATACACACACATAGACATGGGGAAGAGATAGACAGACAGAGATAGAGAGAAAGAGAGAGAGAGAGACAGGGAGACACAGACAGAGAGTGAGTCATAGAGAGGGATACATTTAAAGGCATAGAGTGATGTCCTGCTGTGGACAATTGCATGCCATTTGTAACCAGTTGCATGTGCCAGCAGGAAAGTAAGCTCCACTGTGTAAAAGTAGTGAGGTAGGGATTGTAATATCACATCACCTGCCTTTGTGTGTGTGTGTGTTTGTGTGTGTGTGTGTGTGTGTGTGTGTGTGTGTGTGTGTGTGTGTGTGTGTGTGTGTGTGTGTGTGTGTATGGTGGTGTTTGTAGGTTAAAGTATTATGAGGCATGTTCCACTCGGTACACTTCCCATTGCCCTACTCTACAAGACCTGCTGATGACATTCACCTTAGATGTACCTTTGGACACACGTCACCCATATAAGCTCTTTGCCACATGCAAGAACTGAATAAAACTGTAGTAGAAATAACTCGATAGGTAGGAGTTCTAATCTCAGTCCTGGCAAATGTGTGTCTGTTAGTGTGTATGCATTCGTGTTTGTAGTTGAAAGCATGTTGAGGCTTTTTCCATCCAGTGCACTTCCCATTGTCCTACTTTAGAACTCCTGCTGAAGTAATTTACCGTAGATGCACCTTTGGACACTTGTCAGCCCAATAAGCATCATGGCACATGCAATAACTGCATAACACTGTAATGCAAATAACTAGATAAGCAGGGGTTCTAATCTCAGTCCTGGCAAGTGCGTGCATGCACGCGCAAGCGCATGTGTTTGTGTGTGTGTGTGTGTGTGTGTGTGTGTGTGTGTGTGTGTGTGTGTGTGTGTGTGTGTGTGTATGTGTGTGTATGTGTAGGCATGTTTATAGGTGAAAGAATTTTGAGGCCTTTCCCACCAAGTGCACTTTCCATTGCCCTACTTTAGAAGACCTGCTGATGTCATTCACCATAGATGTACCTTTGAAGCAAACAACTCTCTCGCTACTAAAGGTGAATCCTAACATTGCATACAACAAGAAAGTAGGTTAAGATTCACCACCACCGGTATATTAAAACGTGACTTTTATATCCAATATAGCTTTCTGCTAAAGCTCCGGTAGAAGTCAAATGAATTAAAATAAAGCAAGATAAAATGGACGTCCCTCTCAAATGATAAGCTCTTTCAACTAAGTCTTCATCAGATCGATATGTGGGTGGGAACTAAAAGGCCTTTTTATATATTCAACAAATGAAAAAAGTCTTATTTCAGTTGCAATTTAGTATTTTGGCGCTTTTGGCACGCTTCACCAATGTTAGTCTCCAATATGTAACACACCTCTCTTCTCAGCAAATGGGTTTGAGACTTGCAGACACACCTTTCTTTAGGAGCCTATTCTAGTTCTCCTTGCCTTCAGTATGGGTTTAAGTGGAACTACCGCATTAAGTCCTGGTGAGTGATCCGCTCTCAGGTTTATTATCCACTTCGTTTCTCTTTGTTCATTGATATTACATAAATCCCCTTTCCTTTTATTGGGATAAATAACTTCTAAGGCTTTAAATACAAATGATTGAGTGATGTTCTGTTTTATGTGTACCGCAAGGGCATTGTGTTCATCTTGATCATGAATATCCTATACATGTCTTTGAATCATCTGTTTTAACATCTGATTAGTCTTGCCTACATATATAGGAGAGAAAGTTAATGTCAAAGAGACTGGAGCTAGACCTACAGAAGGGAGTTCATATGCTAATGAAACATATAGGTTACCGTTTTTTCTAAATCAAACTTGGAGGAGACAACCCAGGGATCACAGTCAGGACAGAAAGAGGAAGAAATTAACCTAGATGTACAAGATTCTCTGGTGATAAATCTATCTAAATTGATATTAACTGATGAGCAGATCAAATTAATGGAGAAAGGTTTATCATTTATACCAACATTTTCATCGGACCTAAGTGAGTTTGTAACTGACCTCAAATGTTTTGGCAGGAAGATCACATTGAGAAGTATCTATGGGAATAAAAACAATGATTTATATGGTCTAAGAAAACCAAGCACCTTTGTCCCAATCAATCATCCCACAGTTGATTTGTTTATTCGCATGTGTGAAGATGAGGTATTAAAAATAATACAGAACAAACACCAACAGAAATTATTTACCGATATAAATCAAAAAGAGAAAAAAGCTCTTTTGAAACTCCAAAAATATCTGAATATCATCCTTAAACCTGCAGACAAAGGACGAGCTATTGTAGTGATGGATTCAGTGTGGTATAAGCAGGCAATGGGAAGATTGCTACATGATGTAAAAATATATGAAAAAAATAGACCATTCTAAGCTTGATAGACAAATTAAGAAGGTGAATAATGCCTTGCAAGAAATGCAATTAGATAACATCATCAATCAGTCACTACAAGAATTTTTTTACACCCCACATCCTTGAATTCCAATTATTAGCGGACTTCCCAAAATACATAAAAAATTTACGAACCCCCCCATTACGCTCTGTAGTCACAGCTCAAGGATGGATAACTGAAACTCTATCAATGTATGTAGAGTCAGAATTAAGAGGTTTACTTCTAAGATTTGAAACCATATTACAAGATACAGGAGACTTTTTACGAAAATTACAGAATACTATGGACATATTGACTTGGACATAAATAGCCTATTCATGTGTATTCCCAATTATTATGGGATTGAGGCTATTAGATCCACTGTCACCTATGAAGTCTCTGATCAGAAGGCATACGAACTTTGTGAATTGTTGGAATTAATACTCAACACAAATATATTCATATATGGAAATGATTTATTCCTACAGAAATGGGGGTAGCCATGGGCACCTTCTGTGCGAACACCTATTCGAATTTGGTACTTAATGAATGGGAATCAAGGAAGGTATTCTCAGCTCAGAATTCCTGGAAAACAAGAATTTTGTTTTATGGTCGTTTTGTGGACGACTTGTTCATCATGTGGCAGGGTGCACAAGAAGAAATAGTGAACTTCATGGATTATATAAATCAAACAATGGACTTCTTGAAATTCACTGGCCATTGGTCACAGACTCATATTGGTTTTTTTAGATGTTAGCATTAGTCTATCTGAGCATAATATATTAGAAACAAGCATACACAGAAAATCTATGTGGAAAAATCACTATCTCCACAAGAGTAGTATGCATCCCCGCCACATAGCCAAAAACATCTTGCATAATGAAATAACTCGGATATCAAAGTTATGTACACAGGACAAAACTTTTGTTAAGGAAGCTGAGAAATTCAACAAATGTCTTCAGCAAAGAGGTTATACACATCATGATTTGCAGTTATCAGAATGTGATCTTAATACAATAAGAACAAGTAAAGGGATACCTTATTGTAGACATCCTGTTATTAATCAAAAGAAAGATTTAAAAACTGAGAATAATGTGACTAGAATCCTCCTAACTTATGCTACGGACAATTGAGAAGTGAGTGAAATTATTAGAAAACATTGGCCAATACTAACACGGGATGAAAAGTTGCATTCAGTAGTTGGAGATTTTCCACATTTCACCTACAGGAATAAGAAAAATCTGAAAAGATTACTCTGTTATAAAGATGGCTTTGAAAAAAAATACCTGAACTAAATAAAGGCACCAAAGCATGCGGGAAATGCATAACCTATCATCTTATAGACCACCAACGAGAGTTCATACATCCTGTTACTGGCTATAGACACAAACTGAATTGTACAGCCACATGCCTAATGTCTAATTTAGTCTATTTAGCCACTTGCAAAATTTGCTCTGCATTTTATGTAGGCAAGACTAATCAGATGTTAAAACAGAGGATTCAAAGACATTTACTGGATATTCATGATCAAGATGAACACAATGCCCTTGTGGTACACATAAAACAGAACATCACTCATTCATTTGTATTTAAAGCCTTAGAAGTTATTTATCCCAATAAAAGGAAAGGGGATTTATGTAATATCAATGAACAAAGAGAAACGAAGTGGATAATAAACCTGAGAGCGGATCGTTCACCAGGACTTAATGTGGTAGTTCCACGTAAACCCATGCTGAAGGCATGGAGACCTAGGATAGGCTCCTAAAGAAAGGTGTATCTGCAAGTCTCAAACCCATTTGCTGAGAAGAGGTGTGTTACAAATTGGAGACTAACATTGGTGGAGTGCCAAAAGCACCAAAATACTAAATTGCAACTGAAATAAGACTTTTTTTCATTTGTTGAATATATAAAAAGGCCTTTTAGTTCCCACCCACATAACGTTCTGATGAAGGCTTAGCTGAAAGTGCTTATCATTAGAGAGGGACGTCCATTTTATCTTGCTTTATTTTAATTCATTTGACTTGTATTGGAGCTTTAGCCGAAAGCTATATTGGAAATATAATTTACTTTTTAATAAGCCGGTGGTGGTGAATCTTAACCTACTTTCTTGTTAGATGTACCTTTGGACACTCATCAGCCTTGTAAGCTTTGTGGCATATGCAATAACTGCATGAAACTGTAGTACAAATGACTAGATAGGTAGAGTTCTAATCTCAGTACTGACAACTGTGATACTGCATGTGTGTGTGGGTGAGAGCCATATCCTCTGTGTGTTTTGGTTATACCCTTTTGAGGCCTGTTCCACCTAGTACACTTCCCATCACCCTACTTTACAAGTGCTGCTGAAGTCATTCACCTTAGATGTACCTTTGGACATGTAGTGGCCCTATTAGCATTGTGGCGCATGTGATAAATAGGCAGCACTATGTACATGTAGATTGGTAGGTGTTTGAATCTCAGTATAGCCAAGTATAATACTGTGTGTGTGAGATGCATTTCCCCTGTGTGTGTTAGTTATACCATTTTAAGGCCTGTTGACCCCCTCTCCATTGTATTTCTTTAAAGATCCATTTGATGGCATTCACATTACAAGCACAGTCACACATTTTCTAACACTAAGGCATTGTGGTGCATGCAATAGTCATATCAGTGAGTATTGTACTTAACTAGGGCAGTAGGTCATATAATAGTAAAAGTGTCAACTTTTTGTGCATGTGTGTTTTAATGCATGTCCCAATGCAGCTCTGTGTCTGTGTTTCAGATGGCTATACCATGTTAAGGGCCTGTGAACCCACCACTGGCAATCCTAGCAGCCAATGCAATTGCCACCCACTAGAATAGTATTGGCAGACACTGCAACAATATAGTAGCTCTGTGGTGTTTGTGTTATGTATACAGCAGTATCATTTGTACAACTAGGCAGGTTCAGGTTCTGCTATTAGCAAGGGTAGGTCATGAGCGTGTGTGTGTGTGTGTGTGTGTGTGTGTGTGTGTGTGTGTGTGTGTGTGTGTGTGTGTGTGTGTGTCTGTGTATCTATGTACATCCCCTTGCAGCAGTCTACCTGTATTAATGGCCACCAGCATACCTCTCAACCCTGCAAAGAAAGACATCTCATTAGATCCATATTGAAAAATGGGGCAAAACCAAACACTGAGCACAACCTTCACATATTGCTGTGACATGCATGGAAAGTAGATACCAGAACAGGTAATGCATGTGAACACACTTTCCAAATGGTATGTGTTGTTACATGACAATAGCGTTCATCAATCTGCAGTGTTAGTCTGTCATGATTTTCCCACAGTTCACCAGAAAACCACATTTTATGACAGATGGAAAGAAAGTATGTGTCAAACATCAAGACAATCTGCAGACATATGCAGAGGTCACAAGTATGGCCACCATCTGTACCACCTTGCAGGCTGCAGTCAATGTTTGGCAAGGTGTGACCTGTGACAACTGAGACAGTAAATAGGTCCCAAGAGTGTAGGACAATAAAAATGTCACACGGTCCTTTACTGATTGCATAGAGCAGTTATTGCACAGCAGAAGCACCTCAATGTCATGACACATAGTGTAAGCTAAGGTAATGTCACACAAAGTAGTTGTCATAATAGCAAACTAGAGGAAGTCCTGTATGTTGCACTTTCCATGGCCATGGCATGTCTTGCCAGCTGTCATGTTACTAGAGGTCGTGTCCCACACTTCACATTTGATAATGTTGCAAAGCCATTCATTGTCACTTATGTGTGTGCAATATGTATATATATGAAGGCAATGTGACTACCTGGTGCCCCCAATAACCCACAAGTATATAGACATGAATGATAATTGTCTCCACTCACATATGTAGGTACAGCCTAAGGCTGTGGGAACTGTAAGTATTTTGCACTCTGTCATTGAACCACAAACTGCTGTTAACACAATGCAATGAGCCATACAGTGGGTATGGGATTCTGTCAAGTCCCAGCCTCAAGCTGTATGCAAACAACAGTGTTAGCATGCCATATAGCAAGTACATGCCGCCACCATGTCCCACATCAGCGCCAACCCCATAAACACACAGATTGCAATGACAGGCCTGGGTAACATAGTTGCATTCAGCCACAAACTATTGGCAATCATCAGGAATTTCTTGTATGTGGTTTACCACATAGGTGAATGGACCACATCCAGCCAAAAGGTGGATATTACCTCTGAATTGTCCTTAGTCAGTAAAACAAGAAATTACCAGCATGGCCAGTCTACTATGCACCTATGCAGACATCTGCTGAATCTGTAAAGTCTATGGTAACTCCCACAAAGGTCAGCCATGTCCCTCAACAGACATGTGGTATTGGTACAGGATAATATGTGCAGTTATGAACATGTACAGTACAAGCTGTGATACTCCCCAAATCACTGACAGTCACAATAGGTGTGCACTTGTGTGCATTACAAAAGCCCACCCACAAATGCAGTTTGACCTGACATATGCATCCAGATATGCAAAGGCTGCCTCCATGAATGCTACCATATTGATGTGATGACCACTGGGGCCTTACATTTACACTCCTCGGCTGTTGACTCTGTGCCACCAACCTCCATGACAAATGTAGGGATGTGTGCCTGGGAGGTGGTGGCTCCACCAAGGTTGGAAAGGAACACCTCTGTTGGTGTCAGTGGTCCTTCTGAAGAAGGCCATCCCCAAGTGCCACCACAGTCCCTGGGCACAGCTGCAGCCCTTTGATGTGTGTTGTCTATTACATCTGTGACACGGTGTTGAACCTGTTCATAGCCCTTGCCGTGGTGTCCAGTGTTGCTGACTGTCCCCAGCAGTTCTGCCCATGGGGCACTTCATTGCTGCATGTGCTGCCAGCTTCTCCTCAACAGTACCCTGTGATGCTGTCTCAGGGAATCCAAGATCGCCACAGTCTTGGATCCGTGTATGGTGGGTGACATCAACGATATATCCCACCTGGATGACATGAACAGGGGAACACATCCCAGGACCACATACATTGGCTACCATCATGTACAGACCACATTTGCTAGCACTATCCATCGATAGCACCCACATTATACCCCTGCCATCTATCAGTACAGTATGTGTGTGAGTATTGTGAACATACCAGCATTACGGCATGCATTGCTGTCCTTATCCTGATATGTCATGTTCCCCCCACTGTGGACCATTAAGGTGTATAATCCACCATTCATCATTCACATCACACAGCACATGAAGCAGCTGGGGACATCACTGAGGTTCTCTACCAGGAAATACCAGGCCATCAAACATCTACTGTACACCTATAGGCTGTAATACCAAGCCTCTACCCAGTGTCATACATAATCCTCAGGAGTGACCTTACTGTGGCGTGCAAGTTAATCACGGTCTCCACATTGCTGGGACTGCTGGCTGCACAAGTGCAGGTCATGCTCCACTGTGTTAACACAGACACACACACACACACACACACACACACACATGCACACACACACACACACACACACACACACACACACACACACACACACACACACACACACACACACACACACACACACACACACACACACACACACACACACACACACACGCACACAAAACCACCTGGACTGGCCTTGTTGGCAGCTCATGTGTGTGTCACACACAATCACCCTGCAGTGGAATAGGCACCATGTCCACATCAGGAAGGGTAGCTACCAACACCTTTGCATGTGTGACCTGGTGAAATGGATGGTTAACAGCACATACACCCTTGGGATACCATCTGTGTCCCTGTTGGCTGGGGACATCTGCTTCTGCCTTGCATATACATGGGCTAACTTGTGACCTAGGCATATGGCTGTTCATGGCTCATAGTCTAGTAATATGGGATGGTAACAGGACTACCAGAAATGGCCTGACTCCTGTGACAGTCTGTGTTATGTGCCCACACACATCACTGCCATAGACTGCTGGGTGCCCTCTATGGGCAACATTACAGTACAAGGTCATGCAGCCTATATTTGGCAAATATGTGAGTGGTACTACAGGTGCATGTGGATATTCCCGTAACATCTGCAGTACACAATAACAGATAGCAGTGCACATGTGGTCCTGGGTGACCTACTCACAGGTGTCTGACATCTGCAGTACAAGACGTCATTATTTTCTGACTACAGTCCTTCATGATTTGCCACTAATTTGCAAGAAAAACAAACTTTTATGGAAAACATGGTCAAAATTGTGAGTCAAATATCAGGATTTTCTGCAAGACCGTGTACAATTCAGAAGTATGCTGCAGACATAGCCATCAGGGGTCACTGTAGGTGCTGGACAGCAGACTAGCATGCAACATGACAGTCCCAGAAGTTTTGTTGATAGCTACTGTTTAAATTCCTTTTTCTCATGACTGCATCACCCATCTGCATTCCATTACATACTTAATTGTTTGACTTACCTTGTATAGTGCTGTACCCCTTATTCAGAACAAATCCACAAAAGGTGCTGTGAATAGTTGCAGTCTGTCTTTTTGACAAAAGTATCAGACCTTTTTTTCATAGGTACCAGCTTGCCTTTTTTAGGTAATGCTCATGAAGAAGTGATGGCCTGTGCACAAATCTCTTGCTCCCATTTGCTAATTGCATCCAGAACAGCTGAGCTGTTTCCTTTTAGCCAATGTCATGGCAACACAGTGCTTTAATTAAGACCTTCATGTGGACCTTGACCCTTTTCCTGGCCTGTGATGGGGACATTATGGAGGTGTTGGAGCTACAGCATCACAGTGGGTCGGTGGAAATACTGTCCACTGTTTAGAGTGATGTGTTGTGTCCACAGTTTTATATCCTATGTCTGCATACCTCTCAACATCTTAGCACAAGAAATGTGAATACAGCACAACAAATTTTGTGGACAAAGGTTCACAAGTAGGGAGGGATTTTAAATATTGGTGTCATAACCTTAGAGATTTGTAGGACTAACAGGGTTTGTTTTGACATTCAGTTTATGAAGGATTTGAAGTCTGACACTCAAATGTGTATTATTATTTATGTATTTATTTATTTAACATTTCTTTTACCAGGATAAAGCCATCTAGACAACAGGTGTCCATTTTTAGTGGAGTCCTGGGGAGATTAATGACCTCCATGCTGATATCCCAGTGATTTAGCAGAATACTATAAACGTTATGAGGAACAGGCCATAAATATGAGCCATTACCCTGGGAATTCTGTGGAAATCTTTACAGTCACATGTGACACTTGCAGTATTTATTGTTCTACTTACTGGTTCTGTGTCTGTGTCAGAGGCCCAAGTACACAGTGATTTTGGCCACTATATGTTGGAGTACTTTGTGACTGGCTATCAGGATGTGTTCATATAACTCTGTTGCTGTACTCGAGGTTGGCCTACTGGTATGTTGCCCTGACTGAGGTTCAAATGGTTCTGAGTTCATAATTTGGCAGTGATGTTTTTCACCCTAAAGGTATATCCCTGTACTGCCTGATAACTTTACAAATTCATCAGCATACCAAAAACTGTACATATTTTCACAGAATGTCTAGAGTTTGTGCTCATATTTTTGGTCTGTTCCTCAGGATATTTGTTGTTTTCTGGCAAATAACTGGGATAATCTGAGATCTGATGGCACTTAATGACAAAGGTTTGAGTTACAGACTTCGAATCCTTCAGAAAATGTAGGTTACGGCAGACTATGTCACTCTAGCAACTTTCTTATATGTATAACTTCACTATGTAAAATATGTGCCTATTGTTGGGCCGCGTTCCCCAATTTTGTCAGTGTTCATCCAGTTTCTTGCACTAAGAGGTTGAGAGGTATGTGTATCAATAAATTCCAAGAGCTGATTTGCCGTAGTGGTAAGTTGCTCTGACTCTAGTGTAGAAGGTCCTGGATTCAAGAGTTGGCAGTTATATTTGTTTTACCTACTGCTAAATGACTGTAATGCATGAGATGTTTGAAAAAGCATTGCAAATTCCCATCGCTCATATGGCATACTGGTACATTTCTATGACTGCAGTGCACAGTGTCCTGGGTTTGGGACCTGCCAGGTTTGGTTATTTTGTTGATGGGCAAAATAGGGGCTCATTGAGACACAGTAATTAAAGCAGTTTTAAGTGGGTTTGCATGGTTTTGCGTGATGCTAAGTGATGCTAAGAGGTGCTTAGTCCTGCTTGGTTTTGCTTAGCCCTGCTTACTCCCACTTAAACCCATGCTATTTTCAAAAAAGAAAATACAAAAGTGTGATAGGAAAGTGGTGAATTGGGGGCAATGAGGGAGAAAAACAAAAGGCAACTAGGGATGTGTAGGACAGATGTAGGAAAGGACCATAGCTTTCTATTTCTTTTGCAGCAACAGCTGTGAATGACGTGGACAATTTGGAATTTACAGCATCACACCACACAGGGAGGGGTGTGCGTGACATACATTGCTTAAGTAATTCAGGGATAAATTGATTGACGTCAGTGTACTTGGGGGTAAAATGGAGAGCTATGTATGGGCCATGTTTTTTTTGTGGGGGACAGATGCCTCCTTTTTTTTAAGGTGAGTGTGGGATGATAGGGAAAGGTTGTAGGTACATTTGGGGAGGTATGCTTGGTAGGAGAGGTAGCTTTTTCAGACAGACAAGACAGACAAGACAGCAGACAGGGGCGGTGTATGACACATGAGGAGGGTAAACACTTTGGACGGGGAGATTGGCTGGGTATCAGAGGCCTATGAGCCCCCAGATGGAAACAGTGGGACTGAGGTCCCCACCCATGGGCAGTCATCACTGCCCCTTTACAGCTCTGAAGGTGGCTATGCAGGGGGGGGGGCTGGACAACAGGACCAGGCTGCCCCTTGAGGTGCATCTGCCCTTGATCTGGCTTAGGCATCCATCCAACTGTGTTGGGATGACCCTGCACACCATACCACGGAGCCTTCTGTGGATGAAGGGTTCCTCTCCATGCCTGCACCCAAGAGGGGATGGGCCCCGTCCCCTAAGGGGGTTCCATTTGAGGGTGGTGCAGGAACAGTCAAGGAGGCAGTTCCGGGTTGGGTCCCAGATGTGCTGCGGCCTGGTACCCTGGGCAGATGAGGTGGGACAGATGGATCTGCTGGGAGCTGCCTTCCCAAACATGCCATGGTGTTGAGGTTTTTCAAAATGTATTGGTTAGTCATGAACAAAATATTTCAAAGTTAGTTATAACAGCATGCATGGGTGTTCCAATTAACCCAGAACAATAGAAGTGAACAATTGCATAGCAAACAGAACACATGCATAAATGGAATAACAGTCAGCATTGTAAGAGCATGCCAGTTATATTTATGGCAACAGGCAACCAACAATGGTATTTGAACAAGGTATGTTAATATGCAACCAATTAAATATATGAACAAGAATAGAACACAAGTCCCAACATTAGGCTTTGAGAACAAAATACCCATAGTATATGAATAATAATTATTGATGCAGATAAAGGGTGGGGGCAGAGACAAAAGTCCATTAACAACTGTATAGGCTTCTATTTTTCACAACAGTACTGCTCAATACTCTACAGGTCTGCCCTCACATTACATCTACCTATAGCCCATAGCTTCTGTAGCACATACATAGCTGTTAACTTCTCAACCTGGAATGGTATGGGGCAAACTGTGACAAATCTGGGTGCATGACTAGAGGGGACTGGTACATGTCAGGGTTACATATATGATGAAGAAGGTGTACCCTGCACTGATTTTGTGTGAGTGTGCTACTGGCATACTTCACCTGAATTCATATCTGTGTCCAAGGTTATTGGCAGCATTGAACACTAGCTGTGACAGCATGACACTTGAGAGACAAGTACCAGGAAGAGTGCATGGTATATGTATGTGTCTTGCTGTCATTTGCAGGCATGGGGTTGGACAGTCCAACAGTTGTACACGCTTTATTAGTATACCCTTCCTACAGCTACTACAAACATTTCTTTATATGTAAGACCTGTGGAGAACATATCTGTTAACACTACCTGACCGCTTCTACAAATACTCAAGATTACTTGAGTGTTAATATTCACACATCTTAGTACCACTGCCTGGATTCAAACCGTGGTCTGGGTGTGCAAAAATGAATGACAGAGCTATTTCTCATTACACTGAGCTACTAGGGGACTGAAGTCTCTGGCTCAACTGAATTCTGCCTAATACTCTCTTAGGTAGACAGTCTGAGCTAGTAATCTAAGTGTAGTGTCAACAAAGACTGACAGTTGAAAATACATGCCTGAGATTCATGCATGACAGATAGTGTACTGTGTATTAATCCTTTGAAATAATAAGATGTGGAATGCAAAGGTTAACACAAGGCAATGCTGCAGGGGGCACACTATAATACATTGCACATTACTATTCAAGGTTCAGATCTTAGTGCAGAGCATATTTCATATTTCATTTATATCTTGTTTTACAGCTCCACAATCTACAGTTTTGCATAACAGCTGGTTATCAGAACAACATCGGTTAATGCATGCTGTCAAAGCCATATTTGATGTGAAGCACCTGTACACATTCTATTTCTTCAACAACATATCAGATTAAACACAACAGATTGTGGTATAAATATTTGAGTAACATGACACAGTGCTTTATTACAGTTGATATTCTATATTCAGTAGTACTGTATATCCTGTAGATCATTATTGGTCTGACAAACTTTATTTATTCAGTGCACTCAGAACACACTATACCTACTGGCAGTAAAAAATGTACTCCTTCTTATTTATTGCACTATATATTGCACGATAGATCTGTTCTCAAAAGGTTCTAGGCGCAGCCTCACCAGTCTGTCCACATGGGCCGCCACATGGCTATCGCTCACCTCTGCAGCTGTAGGGGAAGAAACAGCCATTATGAATACCTGTCTATCACATACTCAGGTTAGAATTTTGTACAACTGTGGGTGAAATACTTACAAATTACTGGGGCATTGCTGTCTCAAGCATCTTGGATCAATTGGCCAAGAGCACCCCTTTTCTCCACTTTATGTCAGCATAGTGATAGCGTACCTGCTCACCAGTTCGGGGATTCAAGTTTCACTGGTGAAGTCATATGCCAGATGTTCCAAGGCCTCACATTTGTATTGAGAGCCCTGGTACTGACTCTGCAGCAGTCTTTCATCATGGTGTTGTACAAGGAGCCCAGCCATGACCTTGAACTCCAAAATGCTCCAGCTCTGTGCTCGAAAGTATGCTTTTTCTCCAACTCCATCACTGCTCCTGCAGTGATCAAACTACAACAGGTTCTGGCTGTATTCTCACTTGTGTGGTTTAAATAAGACCATAGTCCCACCCTTTGCAGTCATTGGACCGTGTTTGAAAATGCTAAGCACAACTTAGTGGTGTGCAAACCTGCTAAGCTGAGTTGAGCACTGCTTAAGGGGTCATATGCTGAGCAGTGCTTAACAGTGCGCAAATGCACTTAGCTGGGCTGAATGCTGATTAAAATTATACTTCTTAGCAATACTCACACCAGCCAAGCAAAGCTAAGCACTGCTCAGCATTGCTCAGTTTTCATTTCAAGAAAATTAATGAATTGGACATTAATTAGTCCTTACGGATATATTATTAAGTGTATATATTTTACTTTACATGACGTCCCCCTATGTGCTTTGATTACATTATTTTGGGGTTTGACTGTACTGTCTGGGATACTTGTGTTTACGTGGGGGATTTCACATCATATATCCACTGACACTATTTTATTATATCTCCTAAACTTATGCATTCCACTACGGTATCTGTTCCTGGAACTTTAATGTATTGGAAACCTTTGTGTAACTGGGGATTTTATACTTGGGTCTCCACTGCAAATAGGCTGCTGGTCAAGGTGGACTGCCACAGTTAAAATATTTCAATGTCTACAAAACAAATAAAAACCATTTACAACGGGCAAATAACACACATAAATACACAGAAACATACTCAGAGTCTCTCATAAAAAATATGCAAAAGCAACAGAGACCTCCAAAACAGACACCTAAGCAACCTCCACACCCCATCACAAACCATGAAACACATACTTCACATAATCAGTTTGCCACGCAATCACAGCCCTTAAGGCAAAATAATACCCAACACACTAGTAATAGGCAACTCTATAGTCAGGCACACTGATGTCCCACTTACTAGGCTGGACAAAAAGAGGTTACAGTCAGCTGCCTGTCGGGTGCCAGGATCTGCCACATAACACAAACACTCAGGTCATTCCAGAACAAGTACAAATATGACTCTGTCATTGTCCATGCTGGTGTGAATGACCTGAGATGTACCTCCCTGGACTATATGAAAAGAAACATGGAATAGCTCTCTGATCATGTAGCCTAGGCCGGTATGACCCTGACCCCGAGTAGCATCCTGCCTTCACTAAGAATGATACCACAGTAAAAAGAAAAAATGATCAATTTCAACAATTGGCTAAGTTTCTGGTGCCATTCAAAGGGGATCCAGTATCTGTCCACCTGGGATGACATGCTAGATAAGCCATGTTGCTTCACAAGAGATGGCTTGCACCTGTCACCCTTAGGCTTTTGAATACTGGCCAAGGCTTTTGCTGCCCCAATAGTGCCTTTTTTAGGCAAGGCTCAAAAGACAAACCCACCACCATAAATAGCACAAGTAACCAAAAACTGAGGGTAATGCTACTCAATGCCAGAAGTCTAAACCTCAAAATGCATGCACTCAAGGCATTCCTCAGTATGGAGAACATCGATATCTGTGTAGTAACAGAATCCTGGTTTAAGGCTTCAAAGAACACCCCAGCACTACCAGGCTATAACTCATACCATACTTTTCGGCCACAGAACCTGGACTGAAACACAAAAGGTGGGAGTTTATCCATATTCATCAAGGATACCCACACCTCCAGGTTAGTGGCATAGCACAATGCCTCAGAGATCATCCATGTGCAACTAACAATGAGCAAAACTGCAATTCAAATTGCAGCTTGCTACAGATCACTCACCATGATCCAGGATCCCCATTCCACATTTCTGGAGACACTAGAAAATATGAAGGTCCGACCAAATGCCCTAATATTGGTAGATTTCAATTACCCAAACATTAACTGGGAGAACTAGTGAAGTACTAACTCCCTTGACCAATGCTTCCTAGAATTTATAAATTTGAATGCCCTGGATCAACTGGTCAACTTCCCCACAACATATTGGACCGGGTCATCACCAACATGGGCGACCGGTGCTCTACACCGGAGGCCAAACCCTCGCTGGCTAGATCAGACCATAGACTTATCACTCTGGATAGCCACATTCTGCCCCCACCCCCAATCAGGGATACCACTGTGAAAAAGTTTTCAAAAGCAAACTTCACGTTACTTAAGACTGAGGTGGAAAGGTTCACAGCCCCCATGCTAAAGGACGGCGCTGTTCAAGCTGTTGAATCCCTTACAAAAGCACTCTATAAGCACCTGCAAGAATGCATGGATTGTGCTATCCTAAGAAAAACCAAGACGCACTCCTCCAAGAAAAGGAAACCAGTCTGGTGGACCCCTGCCATAAACAAGATATACAGTAGAAGGAGGAAACTAGTGCAGAAAAGAGTAAAATCCCAAGAAGGAAAGACATCCCTGATCAGTATCAGCAAGAAACTATGATCCCTCATAAAGTCATCCAAGGCTAGATTCAAAAGAAAAATTGCCAAGGACTCCAAAGATAACCAGAAAGCGTTCTTTAGCTATGTCAAGAACCTAAGGGGAAACTCAGATCTGCTCTGAGTTAGTGCAGAATGGCACAAAATACATTGAACAGACTGATATTGCCAACATTCTGGCAGGCAGGTTTAGTGCAAACTTCACCCCCCCTCATCTCCTAAAGGGCCCATAACCATACCAAAAGAATGTAGTGTCCTGGCAATTATTGACACACAGGTTAAAACAGCCCTATCCAAAGCCAAAAATACAGCTTCAATGGAACCAGATGGTGTCTCAGGCTGTGTCTTCCACGAGCTCCAAAATGAACTAACACCTCAACTAAACACACTGTTCAAACTCAGCCTATCTACAGGCCACATACCCATAGAGTGGTGCACAGAAACAGTTATCCCACTCCACAAAGGTGGAGCAATAATGGACCCAGGGAACTATCACCTTATAAGCTTGACTAGCTTGGTCTGCAAGGCTATGGAGCGCATCATCATGGAATTCATTAACAGAGATATTGGGAACCTTCAAACATTGGACCCTACCCAGTTTGGCTTTGTTAAAGGCAGATAATGCCTCCTAAACCAGGTGGACTTCTTTGAGACAGTTACCAAGGCTTTAGATGAGAGAAAGGAGGTCCACACAGCCTACCTAGACTTTGCAAATGCTTTTGACACCATTTTCCATTCTGGTATTATAGACAAGCTCACTAGCCTAAATATAAACCCCTATGTCATGAGATGGGTTTCCAATTGGCTCACAGATAGGAACCACACAGTGAGAGTTGCAGGCTCTAGGACCAACTCTAAGCCAGTTACAAGTGGCGTCCCCCAGGGCTCAGTCATGGGACCCCTCCTGTTCGGTATATACTTCTCTGAGGTACAGGCATGCAAAGGAGGACTATGGCTGACCAAGTAAGCAGATGACTGTAAACTGAGGGCCTTAATTGATTCTCCAGCTGATACAGGCATCCTCCAGAAGGGTCTCACTGAGACGGATACCTGCTGTCAAATCATGAACTCAAGCTAAATGCCAAAAAGTGCATAGTCTTCCCCTTTGGAAAAAACAAAATACCTGCGAACTACAACATACATACGTGGTAGTCCCTTAAATACAAAAAATATAATAAGGGATCTGGGGAACCAAGTAGATAATAATCTCTCCTTTGATAATAATATTGTCAAGGTGGTTAGAAAATCCTTCTATGTGGCCTACCTAATCACAAAAGGGTTCGCATCTAGAACAAAAGAGGTTATTGTGCCCCTCTACCCATCACTCATCAGACCCATCATAGAGTACATCTTCCCATTTGGGATGTACCTTACAAGACACCTGCAACAGCTGGAAAAACCACAGAAGTCCTTCACCAAGAGGATTACTGGCCTCACACATATGCCCTATGTAGCCCAACTGAAGAAACTCCAGATGTACTCGGTTGCATAACACTTACTCAGAGGCGATCTCTGCCTGACATACAAGTCCATGTCCAACCCAGAATTGATGGACATGCTCCACCTAAAAAAAAAACAAATCCCCAAGAGTCACACGCTTTAAGGATCTAAACCTCACCACAATGATATATAGGATGTACTGGAGAGATAGATTCCTGTCCCAGAGACTCCCCATGCTTTGGAAGAGGATTACAATCTATATTAGGCAGAGCCCCTCACTAACACTCTTCAAGATAAACCTTGACAAGTGGATGGAAAACAGAAAATTTACCCCGGGGATCACTGGAGTGGCTCTGCTGGACAGAGGCACAAGGAACTAATGGCTCTACTGGACCGAGGTACAGGGAACTAATCTAAGGGGGTGGTGAAAGCCAACATATTCTGGCTAGGCTTATAGATGCCCTCGGGCAGATAGCCTATACTTACCTATGAATCTATGAACCTATTTCCCTATCACATGTAAAAAGCTGAATAGTCACAATTTTAACCCTTGCACTTAATGTACAAGTTCCAGTGTCCTAACTATTCAGCCAGTGAGGATCTGCTATTAATCTGCTCTATAGACCTCTTTATTTCTGTTTAAGCATTTCTGAGCATCATGCCATGCTGTACAAACCTGCTCAGCTATGCTTAAACTTGACTTTTTCAATAAACATTAAAAGCATCCAGTTTCTACTTTTAGATGTCTGGCACGTGTTCCTTGCAAATGTTAATAACTACATTGGTAAATAAAATTAAAATTAATAATGAAATGCTTTCCAATGTAAAAGCTGAATGGCCTGTCTTAGTATTTGAAAAATGCACCTAATGCACACAAAGCCAAAACTCTAACCACTAATTTAACTCACCATTCAAATTTGCAGCTATATATTTCTATATAGCACTTCACAGACATTTAAGCACTACTGCAATGCACCACGGTGCACCAACCCACTCAGCGACCCTTAAACTTCACATATAAAGTGGAAAAAATACAATACAACCATTTTAAATAGATTTTTAGATTATCCACCCTTTGCAAGGTTTAGCACCTCTGCCTGTCGTGGCACGCGATACAAACTAAAATTTAAACAGGAAACAAAATTTAAATTTATTACAATTACATAGATTTACAGTACATAATACTTATTTCTACATTAACAGTAACTCAGCAAACATAACTCACATTGGTAAACCATTCAATTAATGCTTTACCAATGCTAGCTTCCATCTACACACAATTCAATGCTTACATGGAAACTTGTTCCATGTAAGCAGTTGAAAACCCTTTCTTGTCAGCACATGAACTAGCTGCTCACACTGTGTAGAGTACATGAAGCTCATTAATAATGCAGAGATCATGCACTCTATACAGTGCTACAGGCAGCATGAAAAACCTCCGTGTAGGTGCTATACGGAGCCTACCTGGACTTTCATAAATACTGGCCCTTGTCTTAATTGCTTTATAGTTTTCGCTATTCAATACTTCCATGATGGTATTCAATTTCTCCCCAAATTAATCATGTATAGCCTATAATCTAAATTTGTTCATGCCTATAAAGCAAGTTCTGTTTCTTTTTGTTCGGTACTTATAGTGCCTTTGCCTAAAACTAAAGTCGTCACACCATGTTTATAGCTTCACAGGTTGTTCTGACATTGAAATGCTTTTCTGTATGTTATTTACAAGTATACAGACAAACAAACAAGGTCACAGGATTAGGTGACTGAGAATCCATATAATACAGTAAAAGGTTATACACTTTACATTTAAAAAATTGAGAAAAAGTCTTATTAACAACTCTCTGTCTGTAGCAAGAAGCACATACAATGTAGACATGCTAATAGAGCACACTTGCACCTATATATCGGTTACCTTTTAGAACACCATTTGCACACAGTAATGTTGCACTGAATGTACATGTCTACTTGTAAATTGCAAAATAAAGCATAACTAACTTACCTTTTCCAAGTACAAACACCTAAGGATGAGGTCAGTCAATAGAAAATAGTCCATTCCTTGTTTCACTTCTATATAGACAGACATTTGACATATAAAGTGGAAAAATACAATACAACCATTTTAAATAGATTTTTGGATTACCCTCCCTTTGCAAGGTTTAGCACCTCTGCCTGTTGTGGCACAGCATACAAACTAAAATTTAAACAGGAAACAAAAAGTTACATTTATTACAATTACACTGATTTACAGTACATAATACTTATTTCTACATTAACAGTAACTCAGCTAATATAACTTGCATTGGTAAACCATTCAATTAATGGTTTACCAATACTAGATTCCATCTACACACAGTTCACTGCTTACAAGGAAACTTATTCCATGTAAGCAGATGAAAACTCGTTCATGTCAGCACATGAACTAGCTTACTGTGTAGAGTACATGTAGCCCATTAATAATGCAGGGATCATGCACTCTATACAATGCTACAGGCAGCATGAAAAGCCTCCGTGTAGGCTCTACACCAAGCTTACCCAGTCTTTCATGAATACTGGCCCTTGTCTTAATTGCTTTATAATTTTCTCTATTTGATACTTCCATGATGGCATTCAATTTTTCCCCTTCCTTTCCCTTACTGCCCTGTGTTCCTGTGGTAGAATTTTATCTGTTATTAATGATGCTGCACAGTAATATGTCTTGATTACATCTTTTATATAGCATGGATCTCTAAAGACAGTCTTAATTACTGTGTTCATTTGTTTTATCAGACATCTGACATTTGGGGTTTTATTGGCCTTCTGCAGTCTATTTCTTTCATTGATCTTAATATGTCTATTAAATCAAGCAACTCTTCTCTTAGCTCATTTTATGTTAAACTGAGGGCACATTTTTTGTTGTCCATTTCCTGCTTGCATTCTATAGAAAGTTCTATAGCATCTTCCTGTGGCACATTCTCTTTGATTTCATCCTGTATCATCCATTCCTCTGTCATATGGGAACTCACTGGCCTTTCACACCTCAACATTTACTGCGTCAGAGTTGCCACAGTTTCCTGTTCCTTCCCTTGCTGTTCAGTTTTAAGTGAATGTTTAAACTGATTTCTTGTGGAAGGCTCCAAAATATCTTCATATGTCAATTGATGAGTTGCTTCTCTTTCCACTGGTTTCTTTTTAATTATGCTGTCCATTGCACTATGCTGTTGTGGTGCTTTCTGAGGTAGATTTCCTAAACTGAATCCTTCACTTCACAGGTACTCCATAACTTCAGTTTCTATTTCTTTAGCTTCTCTGTTACTTATCTTATTTCCTACTTTTCCTTTTTGTTTCTTATTTTTTTTATTGTAAAGTTTTCCATGTCTAGATTCCTTTCTTTTATCTTTGGTGCGGCTCTTTTTGTATTGATTAGTTTTGCTTTCTCCTTTGCATAAATATTATACTATATTAAATCTGTTTTCTTTCTCGTGTCCATATTTCTTTTTCAGATGTCTCCTGATCTTCCTGTTTTTCCTTACTTTGGGGACTTGTTCCATCATGCTGTGATGTAACCTGTGTTAGACCATCTACACCAAATCCTTCACTTTGCAGTCATTCCATAACTTCAGCTTCTCTTTTTTTAACTTCTACTTTACTAATCATCTTTTCTACTTTCCCTCTTTGTGATATTATTTTTTATTGTGAAATGTTCCATATCTGGATGCCTTTACCTGTATTTCTCTTCAAATATTTTTGGGGCTGCCTTTTTTATATTGAATAATTTGACTTCCCACTTTGCATAAATAATGCATCATATCAAATATCTCTTTCTTTCCCATGTCCATATTTCATTTTTATACTTTTCAAAAATTGTTAGGTTTTGTTGTTTATATTTTTGCACTTCCTCAGATGCTTTTTTTTTTTTTGAAAGAGCTCAAGTTTCTTAGTCTGTATAATATTTTTTACAAATCTGTTGTATTAGTGAACAGAACTTATTTGAAGCTTCTGACAGTATTTTTTGTACAAGGATTTTTTCTTTCCTCTAGTTCCTCTCTTAATCTTTTTGTATGTCTTGTGCCTGAAATTTCTGGGCTTTTTGCATATTAGTAACAATACATAATTTCTTTCTTATCCTGAATAGTCCACTCTATTGTCTTTATGGCTCTTCTTTGGCCTATCACTTTTTGTGGACTGCTACTTCCTCCTACAACAGGTGGGCCATCATCCCACTGGGCCTGGCCCCATTGTAGGAATGTCTCCATATTTTGAAGATTCTAAACTGTCATATTTTTCCAGTCCTGGCATCAGAGCACCTAACAGGATTGGGCACTTTTTTATCCTGGGTCTTGTGCATCCAACTATCTTTTTTTTTAATTTTTGACCTACTTCTGTCCATGATTTGTGCTATATAAAATATAGTCTATTCATCAGTGCTGTCTTGTTGAGATTTTGTGAAAAACATGTTGTACCTTATAAAGGTATTCATCAACACTTGAGGATGAATACAATTTCAGCAGTTCTACTCTCCTTTTCTAGCTAACTTACCATCTCTTCATCCTCCTGTTAGCCAGTGCTGGTGATGTAGAAGGATAAATCATTGACTAGAGTCCAATTCTATGATCAATTACATGGTAACTTGTTCTCTCAGATGAACAAATACCAGACTACAGTCTAAAAATGTTTATTTTCATGTCCATATTAAATGTTGACTAATTTTAAGAGTCAGAATCCCTAATTTATATCTAATACTAACAAAAAATAGACACAAGCATCATTCAGACAATTTCTTAAATTGTAAAAACATGGTAAAATGTATATTCAGTCACATTATTAATTTATATGAATAATTCAAAATAAATTTCTGTCTTACCTTACGATGAGTTCTACAATACTAAACTTTTTGTTAGCTATAATTCTTTTTATTTTTATCAACTCTTAAAGCAGGTAAGCTACATTGGCAGTTGTTGTTGAATGCTACTAAGAAGACAGGGATTACTGATAAAACATATATCAGTAGTTTACTGGCTCTTATATGAACAAGATTGTGAAATATATTTTTTATTTGCTATAATGTATATATTTTCCACTACATAATGTGTATAACATTTGTGTGTGTTCATTTAGATTGGATATGTTTTTATATTTGGATCTGCAATATTTGTTAATGGTTCTTAAGGTTTTGAACACGTAATAATGTTTAATGTCCAAAAATGGGTATAATTTATTTATATATTTATTTAGTGAGTTGAGGAGGCTGTGTTATCTGACGAAGTTCTGTGATATACTGGAAAAGAATGCACATATTAATTTTATTTTAATTGGAAATTAACATTTTTTATTAAAGTGTTGGCATCTTCTGGTTGCTATGTTTTGTTGAGTCTTTACTTGTATTGATAATTCCAAGTAAGCAGTTAGTTAGAATTCTTCTTATGCTACTTAAATGGTTAACCCATTTTAGTATATCTATATCTATATCTATTTAATTTTACAAAGCGTGTTGCTTATTTTTTATTTTAAGTAAAATATTGTATTATTCAATTTTAAATACTTGTAGTTGGTGTTTTATTTATAAACATAATGGTGTGTGAATTGAACTGGTTTTAACATCAAATCATGCATTCTTTTCTTCAAACATTGATGGGCTCATCCTATCTATGAAACACTTGTGGTGTTCTTGACTTATCATCAGAGTAAACAGTGATTGCATTTTTTGTGTGTTATTGAAGTTAAGCCGATGACAGTATTACCGAAAGGCCACAGAAGGAGGTTTTGTCACTAATAGATATTAACCCCTCAAGGGAAACATTGTGATTGTGTACAAAATAATGTTGATTACATTTCAGTTAATTTTGATCATCACATGAAGGGAGACACTGGCCTAAGTCAGAGGTGGGTGAAATCTGGAGAGAAAGGACCCAGTTTTCATTACTCTGATATATGGGTGTACATTTTATGGCTTTTGTGGGATAGGTGTGAAATATTAGTTGAGGCAGCAGTGCACATTTACCATATATTTGTAAGGCATATTTCCTTTTGCATATCATTTGATGGTTCATGGTCTGATTTATGTAACTTTAGGTTCTAAACATCATACATACATTGATGCAGCAGGAGGGATTATATGTTTATTCATTGCAATGTACAAATACCTTTCTTATTTTCCATTTATGGTGTGAATTAATTTTACAGTTTCTATCTTTATACAAGCCAAAGTAAGTAAAATATTATTGTAATTAATTTCTTTGAGTGGTATGGCATTAAATGTAATCAGTGTGTCCTATTTTGGTATTCATATTAGGTGCTGTTAACCCGATGGCATTTTGCTTAATATTTAACACTTCCTACAAGCAATTTGATGTATAGTCTCGTGTGTTAATTTCTGATAATTTTCAGATGTCACTGCATCATGACATTACCATTTAATACTGTCAAAGGCTCTCATTTTCATATTTATTTTCTAGAACATGTACATTCTTTTGAACGTACTTAATTTTTTTCTACATATTTGTAAAATTGTTTTTTCTACTGTAGCTTCTACAAAACTGGATTGACAAAGGGTACTCCTTCATCTTATGTTATATCTGTGACTAGTATGCAAGGCTTGAGTTTTTTGTTCTTGTCACAAATACTGGATACAACATATTTTCACATTATTTCTCATTTTTTGCCTTTTTATTTTACTGACACTGTTTACCTTACCCAGATTCATTTCCTCACCTAATTCCTTTGATGCGTACTTTTAAATTAATTTTCTCAACATACATCCACATATTTGATAAGTTTATGTCTGTAATAGCCTACTCCTAGCAAGATTATTGCTAATATTGCAAAAATATGCTGTATGTTAAAAGAAAGAACCATGCAGTTCATCAAATCCAGCCTTCAGCTAACTGTGTAGCTTAACAAATTAATCATGTATTGCTTATTACCTAAATTTGCTTGTGTCTATAAAGGAAGTTTTGTTTCTTTTTGTTCAGTACCTATAGTGCCATTGACTAAAACTAAAGTCTGCACACCATGTCTATAGCTACGCAGCGTGTTCTGACATTGAAACGCTTTTTTGTATGTTATTTACAAGTGTACAGACAAACAAACAAGGTCACAGGATTAGGTGACTGAGAATCCCTATAATAGAGTAAAAGTTTTTACACTTTACATTTAAAAATTTGAGAAAAAGTCTTTTTAACAACTCTCTGTCTGTAGCAAGAAGCACATACAATGCAGACATGCTAATAGAGCACACTTGCTCCTATATATATGTTACCTTTTAGACACCATTTGCACACAGTAATGTTGTACTGTATATACATGTCTACTTGTAAATTGTAAAATATAGTATAATTAACTTACCTTTTCCAAGTACAAATACCTAAGGATGAGGTCTGTCCATAGAAAATAGTCCATTCCTTGTCTCACTTCTATATAGACAGACATTTGACATCATGAAGAAGAACCTATCAGCTTTATATATCTGTCTACCATCTGTAGTGACTCTGCTATACTTTTTTCACTATGCCTCCATTCCCACACTGGCAGAGACAAACTCAGGCTGTCTCCTATATCACTTTCTATTTTACTGGAACACAACCAGTATAGTAGGAACAAATTATTACTTGTATTGGTGCAGATAAGTGTTCTGGATCTCTATTAGTTTAGGAGTAGCTCAGAAGTGCAGGAAATTGTTGTTTTTGTGTCCATCATCTTCAATTATTTTAGTCAGGTAAGTGATCTCTACTGTCCTTGATTTCACAGAACACTGATAGCACTGCTGAAAAGGTATGAAAAGGTGAAATCTGGTATTATGTCTGTATTAAATATATATTAGGTCGCTATTGTTTAATTTTTTCAGTGTTAGTCTACCATCTTTTTATGTACGTAAGAGCTTTATGATTCCCTGATGCATTAGTCACCATTTTATTTTTATTTGTTCCTGTTTCTTAAGGTCAGAGGTTGAATGCTATATCTGGATACTTTGCATATGCATAGTTTTCCACTGACCCTGTTTTTTTCAGAATGGCCCCACTTTGCCTTATATATGTGGAGTTTTAGATTTTATATACTTCAGAAAATACATGTTAAAGTATGCTAATGTGAAATTATTTAATCAGGTTAATAAGAGTACAGGAGTACCATCTGCTTCTGAGACCTTGTTGGCTTTGTCCGTGATTCTTGAGGTGAGAAGTTGAGTTCAATATTTAGATTTTTATTTTATTTATTTATTTTTAATTTTTATTTTACATTTGTTATCTGGGAAAGTCCGACTTGGAACAAGGCAATTTTCAGCAGAGGCTGGGGAGAAACGCTCCAGTTGCATTTCTCTACTGTCTTCATTTCTCATGATGTTCTTCATTTTTACATTATTTATTCTGTTTTTTTACATGCAAAACTTGTAATTTTCTGGCAATGTATGGAGGATTGCTGTCAGTGAATACTCAGAGGCATTGGAGTTTCATACTTCATACCCTTCAAAAATGCATGCTAATAGAAAAAACATTTGAGTAGCAATATTCTAAATGTATAATAATAATATAAATCCCTGATTTGGGACATTTGTCCACCATTACTTTCTGTTTTTTTTTTTCTTCCTGACTTTTTATCTGAGAGGTTGAGTTCTACATGTAGACATTGTATGAATGTCAGTTTGTCCCTCATGCTTGAAATCAGAGGTAGAGCACTATATTAAGATACTTTACTTGCATACTTGCTTCAATACTGTCTCTTTGTTTTCAAAATGTTCCATATAAAATTTGTGAGTTTCTGGCAAATCATTGAGGACTGCTTGAGACAATAATTAGATAGCCAGTAAGTCAAATAACATGATTCTGTTTACATTACAAGTTATGAAAATATGCAATATTAAACTTTGCTTACCATTTTGACACACAAGGAGTTTATGCAATACTTCAAGCAACTAAACTAAAGCTTTCATAATGTTGAGAAGCTTCACATGGTAACCCCAGTTTGCAGATATTTACACTTGTTTGTCAATAAATATATATTTAAGCATGTGTTATTTTATGTAAATGTCTTGTGCAGTTTTGGATTAGGCCCTGGGAGGTTTTCATGCCATGAGCTTTGTACTCCACACATACATGCATGCACACACATACACACATGCATGCGCACACACACACACACACACACACACACACACACACACACACACACGTGGGTTAAGTCTAACTTGGGCCCTGTTCTGTTTTCAGTACATGCCCCACTCCCCCCCAGTCTGTACCCATGACTTCTTACTTTCACCCTTTATACCAAACAGTGTCAGTACCCAGTCCCTCCAAGGTTGCTCCTGAAAAGAGATGTTTGCATCCAATGGACTACTCAGTAAATAACAAAGTACAGAATTCTTTACAAGATGACGTTCCTAATATTGAGTACACCATCTCCAAGAATTTCAACAAGTAGTGTAGAGAGGAATTCTTAGAATGTAATGTTATTTGGAAAGAGATTAGAGACAAGGCCAAGGCTTATTGGTATGTACACTGTAATCCCATCCAACTTGTCCCTCTTTAACAATAGACAAATGAATAGAAAAACACCTAGTATCATACAAACCCTTTGCAAATTGCAATTAACGTACAAAAATTTGGCAGTTGCTTAGCAGAGAGGAATTATGTAATAAGCTGCTTTCCTGGACTCCATGGTTCAATTCCCTCAACTTACATTTTCCTTATGTGCGACTGGACTATTGCACTACTTCCCAGTCCCAGGTTGATTATGATAAAGACACATATTAGTCTCTATCATATCAGAAAGTGCCCCATGTTTTGAGCAATTCCTTCATTTTTATTTATTTATTTATTTTATTTATTTATTTCTGCTTTTATTTTTTTTTTTTATCCCTTAACCTCATTCCATTGCCCTAGCTCCTCAGTATTCCATATCCACACTATATCTACCAGCTAATCTACTACCCCCTGGACATTCATTTTGCTGGGGCCATTCATGGGTGCAAAGAGCATTCTGGGATCCTGGATAGCTTTGCTTCTGTCTGGTGGCAAGTTTTGTATATGCCCTAACCAGTGCCTTCTCCCACCTTTCACCCTTATTGACTAAATCTGTGGGAAACTTCCTTCATTGGACCACACCTGGATTTGTTTCTGATTCTGGGGGGTAAGACGCTGAGAACTCCGGCCTCTAGTGGACATGAACAAATTCCAGTGATGAGTCCATCAGCTTCCATTTGCCTACTATGTGACTCTAAGCTAGTTACTTACCCAGACAGTCCCTTGGCCAGGTTGCTTCTAAAGGGAATGTTTGTTTGAGTGCACTGGCATTCCACCCAAGCATATAATATACCATATTCTTTGACTGGTTTAATTTTCAATTCTGAACACATTAAAATATCACTGATAACAAAATGTAATCTTTCTATCTACTGTCAGAGGGCAGTGAAGAAGAAACAGCTATCAGGTATTTCTTTTGAAATGATGGAAGGGCTAATGAATGTAAATGGAAGTCATGCATCCATCCACGCATTTTTCTGAAAGTATGCAACCAGCTTTTTCCTTTACTTTGTCATTTTAAATATATACTACTACACACACACACACACACACACACACACACACACACACACACACACACACACACACACACACACACACACACACACATACACACACGCCTTAAGTAATCACCACCAGTACGGACAACTTTTAACATGCCATTTTACATGAAAATTTATTTTTAGCCTATGGCATTATGACATTTCTTAAATTCTGTGATGACGTCTCAATTTTCTTTTATTTTCTTTTTGTGATTTCAGCACTCCCTGTGTAGATTTAACTGCTGCTTTAAATTCAGAGTTTTAACCCCACTTTCGGAAGTGCACAGATGTAACAATCCCCACAATATCCAAATATAATGGGATATTTAAAAATCCACCACCCTGGCTATCCACCAGTATAAGTAAACTCGATAACAAAGGAGAAAAAAGTAAATTCATATGACAAATTTAGAGCTACTCATTTTATACCCTATCCAATATGCCAGTAAGTACTGAAAACAACTTTCAAGAGATAACAGTTAAGCGCTAATCAAAATGAGCATTCGAAGTAAAGGGTAAGTAAATGGAGAAATACATATTAATGCTCCGAACTACTCTAAAATGACATTACTCACTTTTATTCTAAAGATACACTCAGAACATGTCTTGGAGTTAGTGTAGAAGACTAATGCTCTGAGCTGTTAATGTGTTGTTTCCTGTGCTCAGCATATTGCATACAGCATTTGATTCCTTCGACCTTCATTTGCATACTGAGTGACAAATAGCAAGTTACTTAACCAGCCTGTGCTTCCAGGTTGCCAACAAAAAGGAACGATTTGTCTTGTGGGCTTACCTGGTCAACAAATAGTAAAATAAAAAAAAAGTTTGCTAACTTTATCCCTCAAACAGTAAAATTGTGTTAATCTCCGAGTCTCATACACCCGCAACCCCCAAGGATCATCAAGAAGTAAGCATGATCTCTAAAATAAAATACACCACTTTAGTGAGACAAGGCAATTTACCTGGACATCTGATTGACTGCACCAAACATGCCCTATTCAAACCCTTCCAGCAATCATTCAACCTAAGGTTAATCACAGGTCATGTCTATAGATATGGAAAACAACTGTTCTCATCCCCCTTCAGAAAGGGGTCCTATCACAGACTCCACTACAGACCCATCAGCCTAACTGGCCTAACTTATAAGGTCATGGAACATTTATCATACTGGACTTCATAAAATGAAATATTAATAACTTCTTACAACTAGACCAACAACAGTTTGTTTTGTACAGGGTAGATCAGATTTGCTTAAATTAGTAATTTGTTTCAAAAGGATGACAGTGGGGGTGACAGTGGTCACTCAGTCCACATGGCATTTCGGGACATGACCAAAGCCTATGACACTATACAGTAGACTGTCATTGCTAATAAAGTAAAAGATCTAGTGGTAGACATTTATATGTTAAGAATTACTACAAATTAGTGAAAAGTAACACCCATATAATTAAGGTAGCAGATGCCACTTCAGAAAGCAAAAAAAAAACATATATTAGATTGTCTCAGGGGCTTAGTACTAGCACCTCTCCTATTTGGCATATACTTTTCAGATCTCCACCCATAAACCCTCAAGTAAGCCGCTGAATCACTTACAAATGCCTTCTACCAGCACCTGCAGTACTGCATGGATAAGGCAATCCCAAGCAAAACAAAGACTCTTTGTACCAAAGGCAAGCGTCCACTCTGGTGGACCCCAGCCATAAACAAACTCTACAACAAAAGGAGGAAGCTACTACAAGATAGAGCAAAATCCTTAAAAGGTAAGACATCCTTGATCACTATAAGTAAAAAACTAAGAGCTCTCATAAAATCATCCAAAGCAAATTTTGAGAGAAAAATAGCTAAAGACTCAAAAGACAATCATAAGGCCTTCTTTAGCTATGTTAGAAACCTGGGAGGAAACTCCCAGATATGCTCAGAACTAGTTCAAAATGATGTGAAGATTACTGATCCTACAGACATTGCCAACATACTGGCTGACAGGTTCAGTGCAAACTTCTCCCCTCCCCAAAAGGAGAGATATCTATACCAAGCGATTGCAGCCCCCAAACATCTCCAACGCCCAAGTGAGAACTGCTCTCTCAAAGCAAAAACACAGCATCCATGGGACCTGATGGTGTCCCCGGCTGTGTGCTCCACGAACTCAACGAGGAATTAAACCCACAGCTAGGACAGCTGTTTAATCATAGTCTTACCTCTGGATATGTACCCAGGAGTGGCGCACTGCAACTGTGGTCCCACTTCACAAAGGCGGTGCCTCCACCGACCCTGGAAATTACCGCCCATTAGCTTGACAAGCCTTATCTGCAAAGCCATGGAGAGGATCATAATGGACCTCATAAATAAAGACATAGGGAATTTGCAGACTTTGGATCCATCCCAGTTTGGCTTTGTCAAAGGCAGATCATGCCTTCTAAACTTGGTTGACTTTCGAAACAGTCACCAAAGCCATTGATGAGGGAAAGGCAGTCCATACAGCCTACCTCGATCTGGCGAAGGCCTTTGATACAATACCCCACTCGGGTATCATTGAAAAACTCATCAGCTTAAATGTTAACCCATACATCACAAGATGGGTTGCAAACTGGCTGAGTGACAGAACCCACAGGGTCAGAGTTGCTGGCGCCATGTCAGACTCAAAGCCTGTCACAAGTGGTGTACCACAGGGCTCAGTCCTGGGCCCACTCTTGTTTGGCATCTACTTTTCCGAAGTACAAGCAAACACAGGAGGGTTATGGCTGACAAAGTTTGCAGATGACTGCAAACTGGGCCATAGTAGAAAACACATCTGACACAGATATCCTTCAGAAGGGTCTCACAGAAACGGATAACTGGTGCCAGAGCCATGGCCTAAAGTTAAATGCCAAAAATGCATAGTCATACCCTTCGGGAAAAACAAGGTTACCCCTAGCTACCAAATAGGTGGCAATCCACTGAGTACAGAAGAAGTTATCAGGGACCTGGGGACCCAGGTTGATAGTAGTCTGTCATTCAACACCCATGTAGCTAAAGTAGTTAGGAAGACCTTCTACATTGCCCACCTTATCATGAAGGGATTCTCATCTAGATCAAGGGAGGTCATAGTCTCCCTATACTCATCACTCATCAGACCAATGATTGAGTACAATGCCCCATTCGGAATGTATCTGACCTGACACTTGCAGCAGCTGGAGAGGCCACAAAAGTTCCTCACCAAAAGGATAAAGGGTCTCAAACATCTGTCCTATGCTGCCCGACTGAAAGAACTCCAGCTCTATTCAGTCGCTTACCGCTTGCTCAGAGGTGACCTTTGCCTAACATACAAGGCCATGTCAAACCCAGATTTGATGAATATGCTTCACCTCAAAAAATCTAGATCCGTCAGAGCCACAAGGGCGGGAGACTTAAACCTCGACACGGCTATTAATAGGACGTGCCGGAGGGATAGATTCATCACCCAAAGACTCCCTATGCTGTGGAATAAAATCCCGGTATATGTGAGGCAGAGCACCTCGCTGGCCTTGTTCAAGAGAAATCTTGACCAATGGATGGGAGATCGCAGATATACCCCAGGGATTACCTCAGTGTCACTGCTCAACAGAGGCACAGCAAAATAATGGGTATAGTTCCCCATACTAAAGGGGTGGCGTAAGCCACAAAACTATGGGCTAGGCTTGTAAATGCCCTCGGGCAGATAGCCTAGTATGAACCTATGAACCTATGAACCTATGAACAAATGATTAACCACATTTGCCAATGACTGTAAATTGTGTGCTATCAGATTTCCTAAGTCACAGAACTGCTTTAAGAACTAATCCATACAAATAAAAAGATGTACAGAGAAAAGCCAACTTTATGTATATGCATCATTTTAACACCCAAAGTCCTTATGTTGTCATGGCATTTTAAGAGCAGAATTCCTATATAAATGAGTCACTGATTAATGATGGGCAGAAAATCAAATTACACTAAGGCAGCTAATCTGGAGTTCATGGTGTGGAAGACAATAGCCTTGCTTTTCACCCTTTAAACATATTTTCATACATGCATTCACATTTTCAAAACAGAATGCGCTATGCTATTGAGTCATAGTGTGAAGCATTATGGTGGTAGACAGAAAAAATACACTGAATTTACTGTCACTGTCTATATACAGTGGTAGATTTAGGCTAAAGCATAGAGGTGCAACCCCTCCCTTTTACTGCTAAATGGAGATTATTACCTGGTACAAAAATGGGGAAAGAATGATGATTTATTTAGCAAATCATTAAAACTGTACCAAAAAGTGGTAAAAGGGAGTACTTCTAAAATTACAGAATTTGTGGTACAGTCTGATTTCCTCAATTTATCGAGTTACTGATTTTTTAATTTTTTTTTTATTTTTATTTTTTATTTCTTGGCAAGTAGCATCATCTCATATGTCAGAAAATGTCATTGCGGGAGTCATGGAGATAGTCAGGTGATAGAAATGCACAAATAAGTTTTATTGAAGCTTGTCTACAACTACACTTCTGGATGTTATTTGAGAACAGTAAAGAAAAAAAGTCCTAAAATGGACTTCTTGACTTCATTCACTGATCTAAACAGTAGTTGTGTGCCAGTACAGCCTATTCATACCCTGTAGTCTTACAAACTCGCCATTTAAGATGGACAGTGTTGCATTTTCTACTAGTGACTATGAGGAACATAAACAAATTTAGGTATGGAAATTAAATGTAACCATTCAAGCATTTAACCACAACGATATAAGTAGTCTTGTTTCAAATACTTAAGGTTGTTTTATTGAAACAAACTACACCTTAAGGTTTATTAACATAAGTATGCTGTATAGAACAAGCTGTAGTATATGCCCGTACATGCATACACATCTGTGTTTGAGTGTATTTGTGTACGTGCACTCACATTTTGACAATATTACATCTATTTTAGATGCATGTTATTTCATTCTTGGGATCATGTGTGCATCTTCTCTGAAAAATAATTACAGGTATCTTAGCTTTTTTGCATATGTTTTACACTTGCAATGCTACAAGCACATTGGCTTTATATTAGGACCTAAACTGCAATTGTGATTAATCTCAGAGTTTTGCTCATCTTGTGACTATTATCATCTCCTATGTCAAACTTTGTTTGAACGTTATAAAAAGTACATGTTTTAACTTAAAAGAGGTTAAGCTGTTGGTTGTCATAATGAAGCCAAAGAAGAAAGATTTCATCCATAAATGACTTTATGTATAAATGTTTATTTCTGTACTTCATAAAGACAAAAAGAGAAAACTTCACTTGCAACCATGTCTGCTCATATTAACAGATGATTAGTTAACCACCTACACTGATGTTCTCCTGCTGCCACTTTTTAGATGTTTATTTTTCTTAAAGTAAATAAATATGTTTCTTTACTTAAAAAATAATGAAATAAACAGCAAGTAGTACCCTGGTTAAATATAATTCAGCTACAGTGTCCTTGGGGTTAGAGGTGCTGTACACTAGCCTTTCAGTTTGTTTGCCTCTTGTTCCAGCCCGTTCAATCTACCCGATTCATTACCTAGGAAAATTACGGGTGGAATAAAGCTGGAAGCCAGAAAATGTGGACATTTATAGAATATATGGAGTGTGTCAAAGCTGTTCTGTTACACTAATATATACACGAGCCAGTGGAAACCACAACCCACGCTGCTGAAACCCTTACAAATGCCTTCTACGAGCACCTCCAGGAATGTATGGATCAAGCAATCCCTAATAAAATCAAGACCCTTTCCACCAAAGGCAGGCGCCCGGTCTGGTGGACTCCAGCCATAAACAAACTCTACAACAAGAGGAGAAAGCTACTACATGACAGAGCAAAATCCCTAAATGGAAAGGCATCTCTGATCAATACTAGCAAAAAACTACAATCACTCATAAAATCATCCAAGGCCAACTTTGAGAGAAAAATCGCTAATGACACAAAAGACAATCATAAAGCCTTCTTTAGCTATGTTAGAAACCTGGGTGGAAACTCCCAGATATGCTCAGAATTAGTCCAAAATGATAAAAATCACTGAACCCACAGACATTGCCAAAATACGGGCAGACAGGTCCAGTGCAAATTTCTTCCCCCCCCCCCCAAAAGGAGAAATATCTATCCCACCAGAGTCTAGCCTCCCAAACATCTCAGATGCCCAGGTGAGAGCTGAAAAACACAGCATCAATGGGACCGGACGGTGTCCCCGGCTGTGTGCTACATGAACTCAATGAGGAACTAAACCCACACATAAGGCTGCTGTTTAATCTTAGCCTTACTACAGGATACGTACCCATAGAATGGCGTATGGCAACTGTGGTCCCACTCCACAAAGGCGGTGCTTCTACGGACCCTGGAAATTACCGCCCCATAAGCTTGACGAGCCTTGTCTGCAAAGCTATGGAGAGGATCATAATGGAACTCATAAATAAAGACATTGGGGACCTACAGACACTGGATCCTACCCAATTTGGCTTTGTCAAGGGCAGATCCTGCCTCTTGAACTTGGTCGACTTTTTTGAAACAGTCACTAAGGCCATTGATGAGGGTAAGGCAGTTCACACAGCCTACCTTGACCTAGCAAAAGCGTTCGACACAATACCCCACTCGGGCATCATAGAAAAGCTCACCAGCTTAGATGTAAACCCATATGTCACAAGATGGGTTGCAAACTGGCTCAAGGACAGAATACACAGGGTTAGAGTTGCTGGTGCCATGTCAGACTCTAAGCCGGTCATGAGCGGTGTCCCACAGGGCTCAGTCCTGGGCCCCTCTTGTTCGGCATTTATTTTTCTGAAGTGCAGGCAAACATAGGGGATTGTGGCTGACAAAATTTGCAGATGACTGCAAACTGGGCACCATAATTGACACTCCATCAGACACAGACATCCTCCAGAAAGGTCTCATAGAAATGGATAACTGGTGCCAGAGCCATGGCCTTAAGCTAAATGCCAAAAAATGTATAGTCATACCCTTTGGGAAAAATAAGGTAACCCCTAATTACCACATAGGTGGTAATCCATTAAACACGGAAGAAGTTATCAGGGACCTGGGGACCCAAGTTGACAGTAACCTCTCTTTTGACACTCACATTGCCAAAGTGGTTAGGAAGACCTTCTACATTGCCCACCTGATCATGAAGGGATTCACATCCAGATCAGGAAAGGTCATTGTACCCCTGTACTCTTCACTTATCAGACCAATGATTGAGTACAACGCCCCAATCGGAATGTACCTTACCCAACACCTGCAGCAGTTGGAAAGACCCCAAAAGTTCCTCACCAAAAGGATAAAGGGGCTCAAACATATGTCATACGATGCCCGACTGAAGAAACTCCAGCTCTATTCAGTCGCATACCATCTGCTCAGAGGTGATCTGTGCCTGACATACAAGGCCATGTCCAACCCGGAATTAATGGACATGCTCCATCTCAAAAAATCCAAATCCACCAGAGCCATGAGAGCAAGAGACTTAAACCTCAACACGGATATAAATAGGACGTGCTGGAGGGACAGATTCATCACCCAGAGACTCCCTACACTATGGAACAGAATCCCAGTCCATGTGAGGCAGAGCCCCTCACTGACTCTGTTCAGGAGAAATCTTGATGAGTGGATGGGAGATCGTAGGTTTACCCCAGGAATCATCTCTGTATCACTGCTGGACAGAGGCACAGCAAACTAATGGGTATAGTATTCTCATCCTAAGGGGTGGTGAAAGCCACACACACTCTGGCTAGGCTTATAAATGCCCTAGGGCAGATAGCCTAGTATGAACCTATGAACCTATGAACCTATGAACATTCATGGGCTGTCTGTATGGGAATATACCTAAGTGCTTTTTCTTTTTATTATGTTGGCATAATGGTTCAGGTGTTCACCTTACAGGTACAAGGTGCAGGGTTTGAACCTCACATGGGATAATTGGCTATGCATAAAATGGCCAACAAAGACAATTAGCCTAGTACTAATCTATGAAGTTACACCTTTATTCTGGCTTTGTAGGATTAATGTTGTTTGTGAATCAGCTTGGAATACTCTAATGCATAGCAACTGTGTATATCAAACAAAGCAGGAACATGTTACACAGCCATCACTTGTATTACAACTAGATGCCTGCATGATATACAGAAGTGACTGTAACAGTGCAGTGCAGGTCTGTATTATGTCAGCGAAATGGCATTACAGCCAATGCCATTTGGCGACACATATACGCCAAATTCCTAAAAGAGCAAAACCACAGGTCACAGACCAGAGCACATTTGTGTCAAGTAAGATAGAATACTTTATTATTGTAATCATTATTAATATATTAATATTATTTATCTGCAGTATCATTGTGTCTATTTCTATTTCTTCTTTTTCCTTATTGCTGTTATATTTTAAATAATTGTCTCCAATAAGGCACATTTACATCAAAGGCATTGGCTTTACTTTTCAGTATTCAGAGGAAGTGATTTGCATTAAATGATATTTGCAGTATGACATCTTTTTAACTGGTTTAATTGAAACTGGGCATTTGATTGGACCTATGTATTGTATAAGGTCGGTGAAGTAGGTATGATTGATGGGCAAAGAGGTCATCTCTAGATATAAGTGACTTACCCCTGCAGTTGTCTGATCACTGAAAAGCAGTCACAGGTCTAGTGCAGCTGGAGAAGTGTCACACAGTGTATTGTATTTACTGAAGACAGTGTTAGGCTAGTATTGCCATGATGTGTGTGTGTGTGTGTGTGTGTGTGTGTGTGTGTGTGTGTGTGTGTGTGTGTGTGTGTGTGTGTGTGTGCACATGTTGATAGGCCTCACTTTTCAAGAGCCATGTCAGTATGGCATTTTGAAAAATAATAATATTGCCGTTTTTTTATGGGAAATTCAGTATTACTGGGCACATGCATAACTCTTCTGGGTAGCATAGTAGTTTGAACAAAATAGCAAGTCATTAACTTTCAAAAATTTCAAAATTAAGACATAAAATGTATAACAGCACAGCAAGACCTTTGGTGCTTCTGTAGGCCTGGTGACCCCACACTCTTGGCTGCCTAAGTGTATTTTGGCCCAGGCTTAGTAGTTGCCTCTTACATGAATTTCAGTTAGTCTAAAACTGACCCTGCTAAGAAATGTGTACAGAAGGTCACTATAGCTTGTTAAGGGGCAGTGTATTGTTTAGGATGAACAAGCTGGACTACATGACTGAGAGCATTATTTCATTCAATTTCCTCACAGTCACACATCACCTGTATACAGGTGGTTATCTTTTTTGGGATTAAGGGTAAGGAGACATGCTGTTTATAAAAAGATATATATATATATATATATATATATATATATATATATATATATATATATATATATATATATATATATATATATATATATATATGTGTGTGTGTGTGTGTGTGTGGGTTCCCTACGTTAGACCGACAGCTCGGAATATCGACACTCAAAACACTGAAACCAGAAGAACGAAACCTCAAAAACATGAAAGTTCACACGCCTGACACACCACAATCTCGACACTTAACAGAACAAAAAGTTCACTGTTACACACAACACAAGCACACCAACAACCTAAAAACCTACACTACACCTTACACAAAACTATCTATGCACAAACCTTAACCCAAACCCTAACCCTAAGGTCCGTAACTATCGCACACTCACCTTACCTGCTCCCTAACCCTAAGGTCCCTAACTACTGCACACTCACCTTACCCGCAGACTATCCCTAAGTCCCTCACTACCACACACTAACCTTACCCGCACCCTAACCCTAATTCCCTTACTATCGCACACTAACCTTATCCACACCCTAACCCTAAGTGTCTCACTATCGCACACTTACCTTAACTGCACCCTAACCTTAAGTCCCTCACTATTGCACACTTACCAGGTCATGCTCATAAGTTACTCCTGTCTGTGTTTTCGCTGTTGGGATTACGACTGGTCAGTCATCTGCTCCGTCATTCTTCTGGCGTTGGTGTTTTGCGTGTCGATTTTCCGTGCTGTCGGTCTAACGTAGGGAACCCATACATATATATATATATATATATATATATATATATATATATATATATAGATATATGTATATATATATATATATATATATATAGATATAGATATATGTTTATATATATATATATATATATCAGCATCAGGATGAAATATATTAGTGTGGTCTGTTTGTTTTTTTCAGCTTTGTCACAACTGGAGAACAGAGTGGAACACAGAAGGTGGCTATCTTTTGGGAGAAGGAGTGAGAAGGTTTGCTGTATATATATATATATAAAACAGAAGACACTTGACGTATGTGACTGTGGCCATTTGTGCCTTCATTCCAGTCTAACACTTGAGAGTTGCAAATAATGTTACTATCTTTTCCAGAGGGGAGTTAAGGAAGTAGGCATTGGTCCCTGTTATGATTTTTATACCACCACAAGTCCTTGTCATCTCAGTTTATTGTTAACTGCAGCTTTTTGAGAGTTAGCTTATTTCTTACTTGAAAAGAATACTGAATTTCTTTCTGTAGTCATGTTTTTTGTTCAGGCAATCAGTGGATCAAAAGGTTGAAAAAAATCTCTAAAATGCATTTTAGGGAGAATCTATAACCCACATGGCTGGGATTTAATAAAATTTTTGTAGGCACTGTGAAGAGCCTACACAGAATGTATCCCTGTGCATGGCCATGGCTGCCCATGGCAGTGCGCCATGCATATTAATGATGATGCGTTGCTGTGGGAGACCGTAGGAACAGGGATATTGAATCATTGTAGAGAAAAGTGTAGAGGCTACCCGTGGTTGTGGATGCATACAGGATAAGTCTACCTGTACTGCTCCCTGCTACTGTTGAAATACTGTGAATTGGGTCAAATGTGTAATATTCATTTTATTTTTTTTTCCATTTTTTTTCATGTTTGGGTGGCACAGAGCCCAGCAATGCCAAGATGTGTTCACATATAGACAGATAACACCTGCCAGACATCTAAAAATAGAAACTGGATTTCATTAATTATCATAATTACATATTTTTCTCAGTTTACATTGTTTTTCTTTTTTTAAATTGCTGTTTGTGAGGCGCAGCGAGCCTCGGAACCAAGTGGCGCTCATGGATATATACATAGCCGACCATTGCTAGACATCCAAAAATAGAAACCAGATGTGATTAATTATTTATATCTGGGTCTATTTAAGTGCATTTGCAAGGCGTGTCTTAGTGCTTATCAATGCTGACAGGTAGCCCAGTAGTATATGTGAAGGTATACTAGTTTTCTTAATATCCAAGTAGCTAAACGGGTAGAGATACAGCCTCATGCTTAGTAGATCCTGGGTTTGAGTCCGCAGCAGTGATAAGATGTCCGTAATTTAATATATTATATATATTTAATTTTAAAAACAAATTTGTGAAATATGGCACTGCTGCGCTGTGCTGAACACTGCTTAAACATGATAATGGTTACTTTTGTTTACATGGTGCTAAGCTTGGCTAAAACCTCAGTTGTGCGAGTTTCTGCACTGCTTAGCTGCGCTTAGCTAGTCTGCCCAATGCTAAGCAACACTGCACTTTTTTAAATGTTGCTCAGTGGTGTGTAAGAGTGGGAAAGCAGCCTATATTAGGTGCTATAGGCAGGAATTCAGCAACAGTCTTTGGAGTCTGATCAACTGGTGATATGGCAGGTGGTGATAGTGAAGGTGTGCGGTTTTGGGAGCATTGATGGGGTGTTCAGGAGTCCAGGGTCTTTGTTGGGCTCCTGTAAAAAAATCATGAACCCAGGCTGCTGCATGGGCAGTTTTCAGGGCTCAGAGTGTAAAGTGGAGGCCTGGGACTGTTGGCCAGGAAACTCAAAAGTGTTTCTGTATCCCCACACAGGTGAGCAGTGTCATCACCATTATGATGACCTAAAGAGGAGAAAGAGGGGAACCTTGAACACCTGGGTCCAAGAAACCAGAGCTGGGAATGCCCCACAAATATATAAGTATGTCTTCCACTGTATTACCAATATGCAAGCTGAATGTCTGCAAAACTAGTATGCATAATGGTGTGCTTGTCTCCCAACATGCAGCTGAGAGGGCTTGCAATTTCCAGGCTCATGCTGGGTGCCTGGACAGGTTGCATTGTTAGTGTGGTATGTACGGATTTTTATGCTAACTGTAGTGCAATAAGCAAGAAACAGTAAAGCATTTACTGCAATAAACAATAAAAACCATGGTGCAATAAATGGGCAATTAGAGCTGTAGTGCAATAAATGAACAATAACAACTGTATTGCAATAAACAATCAACAATGCCAATAACAGTAAGCAAAATGGTGTACAGCAGGATTGTGTTGTCATAACCATTGCAGTAGAGCTGTATGCATTGCTTGTCCATGGTAAGGTTGCTGCAGTGAGGTGTAACACTGTAATTGCTGTAGAATTTTAAACTAATGGCCTATAAACTGCATTGTTTAAATCATAGTGCGGTCCAAGGCTATCTCCAGGCCAATATTGGTCACATAATGCTCTCTGTTCCTCCTACTTCAGGAAATAAAAGTATATGGGTGAGGTAACTCACTGAATGACCAGATATTGTGTGGACTTCACAGACATGTATCAGCAATACAAATAAAGTGTTAAGCAGCATTGTTGATTCCTACAGAAATTTGTTTTAATAAATGCTGTATGGCTGCATTCCATGCATCTGTGTTCTACTGTCACTACAGTCAAGTACAACACTGTAATAGTTCTGGAATGCAAAATGAATTCAGTCACATAATGCTGTAATTTCACCCTCTCCCAGAACAAAAGGTATAAGGGTGAGGTAGCCCATGTTCTGAGCACACATGATTGTGGTTGCATTTCACAGGCACTTAGCAATACCAATAAAGTGTTAAGCAGCATTGTTGATTCCTAAAGATATCTGCTTCAGCAAATGCAGTACAGTTCTATGCCATGCATGTGTGTTCTACTGTCACTGCCGTCATGTATAACACTGTAATATTTCTAGAATGCAAAATGAATTCAGTCACATAATGCTCTCTTTTTCTCCCACTCCATGAACAAATGGTATATGGTTGAGGTAGTCTATATTATGAGTAGATATTATTGTGCTAACATTTCACAGACACGTACCAGCAATACCAATAAAGTGTTAAGCAGCATTGCTGATTCCTAAATACATCTGTTTACATATTCCCAGAATGTCTGTATTCATGTATGTACGAAACTGCTACAATCAATGTCAATTTTCTGACAGATGTCCCCTGCAGTCACAGCTATTGAGTTTTATTTCCATGCCTGCTAACTAAAGCATGACGGATGTCTAGTTTATGTACTGTAAACAAACATGCCTTTCAAGTGTTGTAATTTCTCATAATGTAATTAAAACTGCCTAATCCATCTGTCTCAGGATTACCAGAAAAATGATTACTTGGGATGCAATGTATTACCAAATCTACTTGAGAACACTTTGGTAGTTATATAAGTCTGCATTATATGAAAGTGTTTTGTGTAGTTGTGTGCCTCCATTTGTTATTGCTCAGCCCATACTGACCCATGCTAACAGCTTTAGGAGAATTGTAGTCACTATACTCAAAAGTGAAACTACAAGCCTGTAGAGTATTTTTTGTCTGTGTTTTCAGAGATATAGTCTGCATTGTCAGTAATCAATAGTTTTTCTCTATCTCTCACCACCCCTTATATTCATTTATTTATTATGATTTAATATTAACATATTTTGTTAAACTAAGTATATTTTTGCAAAAAGTGATGTATTATTTTTATGTGTTATTATGATTCAATATTAACATATTTTGATAAACTGTTTTATTGGCATTATGGTTTACTTCTTACTGGCATGCTGTTAACATACTGACTGTTATGTTATTTACTGTTGTGTTACCCATAATATACATTAATATGTGTTTGGATTAATTAAGATGATGTTCCATTCTGTTAGTAATAAGAAATGTTTGGTTATTGCTAACCTTAACATATTGCTATATCTCATTTACCACAGCACATAAAGGTAGGCCAGTTCCAGCTGATCTGCCTACCTTGCCTCAACCGGCCATGGCACTGGGTCCTAGATATCTGGGACCCAGACCAGTGTTGCCCCCTCTGCTGCCCTTGCACTATCTGTGACGTTGGGTAGTACTGCCTCAGAGGATGAGGCTCATCCCCCCTCTGGGAGAGGTGGTGGAGGGGGAGTTGTCACTCAAGATGAGCTGTTGGTCTTGGTGCACAGGATAGTCTACCACTGGTTTGCCTGCTGCTTGCACCAGATTGAGAGCATGTTGGCTGACCTGGTGGGGCAGCCTTGTCCCAGTGACCAGCCTCCAGCACTGCCACCCCCAGGACAGTGAAGGAGCAGTGCTGACAGTCCCATGGATGGGTATGTTAGTCATACTGCTGCAATCTGGAGTCACATGGGACTTGCATTCCACAAAACACTCCCTATCCCAAGGTGTTCACCCCATCATTTATCACATTCCACCCCTGTTTGCTGTCATGTCTGTCTTGTCTGTCTGCAAATGCACCTTCACCTACCCAAATTACCTCCCCTACATGTACCTATGTCCCTTCCCCAACATTCCATTCTCACCTTAAAAAAAAATGGGCATCTGTTCCAAAAAGAAAATATCGTCCCATACATAGCTCTCCATTTTGCGCATGTGTCCAATGGGCACACATAATTTGGTCCAATTGGTTTGACGTTGCAGTTGTTTTGTCCTCACCCCTCTCTCTGTGTTTGAGAGTTCAAAGTCATGTACAAATTCTGTCAAAGTGCACAGTTGTTGCTGTAAAAAAATGGATAGTTATGGTTCTTTCCTACACCCATCCTGCACATCCTTACCTGCCGTTGACTATATTTTCCCCCTGCTTGCACCCCATTTCACCACTTTCCTATCTCCCCATTTTTCTTTCCCTTATATTTTTAGCAGGGTACTGTACAATGTGCTGCAGTGCACAGCTTCACTAAGCTCAACTAAATAGATCTATATTGACTATATGTGTTTTTAAACTTTAAATATACACTTACAAAATCAAAATAGACATGTGTCACATATTTTGAACCCAAGCCTATCACACCTGCAGACCACTGCATTAATCTGCCATGCCACACAACTCTTAACTCAAGCAAATGGTTTAAACAAAACATGGTAATTGCCAGTTAGTGTCAATAAGAGTGTATCAGTGGAGATCCATGCCACACTGTGTCACACAAACTTCATTAAAAAGAAATGGAAAAAATGGGAGTGTACCTTGGACTCTGGTGCAATAGTACACCACTAGAAAGCCAAAGACAATAATAGATGTAAGTGAGCCCTGTGATAGCAGGTAAATGTGCCCTTCAGCATCAACATGTAGAAAGACACCTGCTAAGGCATTAATGGCAAATTACATGTTCAACTGGGACCCTGGTGCACACATATATCCATATAAAGCCATGCACATACTGATGGATGTAGAAAATGTATGTCACAGCCTGTATGTGTGCACATATATCTTGCAAATGCATCTGCTGTAGTAGTGGCTCAGTCTGTTAATCACCTTGCAAACAGTACATTTTTACCACACACAGTCCTGGGTTCAAATCTAGTGGTGTGTAGAAGTGAATGTACAGTATTGTGAAGGTGACAATTAATGACTGAGTCTTGCACTCTTTATCCACACAATACATTTAAAATAACATGTCTGCTTTTCACTGATGGAAGTCATAGGCCTGCAGGTAGGAACACACTTCACATATCCCTATAGCAAAACTATATGTGCATAAAGTGGCACGTCATGCATTAATAAGCATTCACAGAGAATTTCAACACAGGTACTGCAAATGAGGGCCACTAATATCAGAGTGCACCACATGATCTGTTCAAAGTCACTGTGCAGATTATCAGAGCTGCACAGCTAACATACACATTGGAAGTCCCTATTTGTAACAAGATCTGCCCTCATAGACACTGTAAATTATTACCAGACTGTAACACATAACCTGGCAGTTGCCCAAATGGTGGACATGTTCTTATATTTATACCCCATCTTACTCAAGGACACACCAAACATTTTGCCTAGTGCTCTATTAGTGATACCGTTGCCTAACATACGTATCTTAAACACATGCCTTAATTGGAGTGGAAAAGGTAGTATCACACTGGCTCTGCTTCTAAAACAAGGCTGACAGAGCTACCAGAGTTACTCCTACAGCTTGTTGTACTCCAAAGTGTTCACACTCTCTGCCTATGTCTATTACCTGTAGCAGCAGCTGCAGCTGTAACATGCACACCTCTATGTAAAGGTTTCTGCTATGGACTTACCCTCTGTAACAATGTAGTCTCCTCACCCCCAGTAATGTCCAACACAACATATCAGAAAGGGGCCATAATCTACATGAAGGTCTTATATATTGTACAGTGGCTGCATGTTATTTGCTGATGATAGTGCAAATCAGCTGTGTTTGCTGCAATTAGCATTTCAGACACACAGATTGCCCCAATCACCTGCTGATGAGAAGCATGTTTAAAAGGCAAGCAGCTGGCTATGGAGAATCCCTCTATAAGAGACTTTCCTCACAAAGAGCACGCCTTTGTGAAAACTTTACTATCACCACATATCAACAGAGGAGTACTGCACTTCATCAGGTATGTAACTGATTTTGTATACAACAGGATGCAAATGGGTGAACAGATGTACAGGGAATAGGGATTACACCATTAAACCTGTCTTAGACCTGTGATAATGATATGACATTGATCTCCTGCTGTCTTAGACCTACACAGGACATACACTACATCAAGGGTGCATTGTCATTTGTCATTGTGGCACACTGGTCTCATTAGACTGTCCCTTTATACTGATTGTAATTGCACACTTCTATTTGTATGGCACTGTTCATATGATATATTATCTGGGGGTTTCCCATAGAGGACACACTGTAGTAGACTCGAGTGTTGGGTGTATGATCATACAGCAGTATCTGTCATGGCACACAAGAGAATACCTGACTATTGCTACTATCCAAGTTGTATCCACACACTTCGTATGTTTGCACACTGTGGAGAATGGCATGTGTGAGCAAGCAGTGGATAGTGCCAGCCATTTTGTCCTTGCTGTATCTCTGCATAGTCTACTTCCATGTATGTGATCCTGTAATGTGTTCCCCTTTTATTGTCTTTCAGGAATCATGTACCCTAGACACCATGCACCCTTCTTTGATACGGATAATTAAATTATACTGGAAGGACTAAGGCAACATCATCACATCCTACAGTCCAGGGGAAGGCAAAACAGGGAACACTGGCCTTGTCTGTGATGTGAATGGCATGGGCCATCGAGGAGGACAGATAAGCAGGTCCGACACCATGCAACAGAAAGGATCAATTCTAAATGACAAAGGGCAGAAAATGTAGCCAGGTTTTGTGCTGTCAAGGATGGAAGGCCTGCAGCAGAAGAACCACTCTCAGCAACTGAGGTATTCCTGGCTACCTAGTCACACAAGACAGTTCCCAGGCATCCGTCACACCGTACATCATGGTGGTGGGTGACAGTTTCCACAGAAGAGGAGCATGCAGGCAGGCTTACTGCTATCAGCATTGTAATACTGTAGAAGTCAGTATGTCAGCCTGTATATATTTTTACATGGGTGTCAGGTCTTTGTTCTTTGTGGGAAAGGGTTTAACCTTAGTTGTACTCTCATACTCAGAATGTGACCAATACAGCAAGTGACACAATAGCTACTGTAAATGTGACATATATGAAAGTATTATATTGTGCTGCAAAATGCGTTGGTACTGACATTACTTCACCCTCAACTCTTCACATGTCCATCAGGTAATGGCCAAGGCCATGGCCCTGCTTCTGGTAAGCATTACAGTGTTTTGTTAAGGAGAATTTATATTCAATTAAAGTTAAGGGCCAAAATGATATCCTACTTAAACATATGTTCATGTGTAAACAGAGTAGAATGATTTATTTTCCATTATGGAACAGGTACCTAAGGATCTAAGAGGGGGTAATTACAGGAGTGTAGTTGAACAAAATTAAACACTTTCTCAGTGACAGTTAAGAGCAGATAAGCCTCTTGGTTTAAATGAGGGAATTACTCTAAAATGCCATTTAAAAAACAAAAAGTTGAAAAAAAAATAAATTAGGCAGTGAAACATGTATTTCAATATATTTGTTAAGATAGGTGTACTGGGTTTCTATGTGTAGTTTTATCAAGTATAGTTTCATATTGATTAATTAAAAGGTAAATGTTACTGGTCAAGTTTTACTTGGTTTACTTGAAGTGATTACTATAAAGGTCCTAAGCTGAGTGTGTATTTTGTTCTGAGGAAGCCTTTTTTTGGATGAAAGCAGAGAAGAAAAATGTTTGACCACTAATCCAGTTGTGGGTCTTTGTTATTATGAGTATTGGTGGATTTATGTATACACAATAGTGCAGGTATTCATGTACTGCTTTTTTCTTTCTTATCACAGGTGACTGGGGGGGGGGGTTGGTGTCTGACCCATACACAACCTGATGTCAGTGTCTGTTTGGACTATAATGATGACAGTGGGCACAGTAATGCACAGGTGGAGGTAGGTGTCAGGGGATAAATCTGTCCAAGAGGTAAACTTCCCTCTTCTGCCTCCATTGTCACCTCACACAGTCATTATGCCCACACATACCCAGTCCCCAGAGACCTCAGATACTGGACAGTCAGAGGGTGGGCACATTGAACAGGTAAGTGTGGTAGCTATGGTTCCAGTGAGTGTAGACACTGGCCATAGCCAGAGATCTGGCAAGGTCCCACACAGGAAGATTGACAGGGGTGCTTGTAGGAAGCCTGCTGTCCATCCACCACCTGTTGCAGTTTTCACATCACGAGTCACTTGGCACATGTTTCAGGCCATCATGGAGGTGAAGGCACATTCTGAATGGAACACCTGACATATGCTTAGGGTTATGGATGCAGCACTGTCTGACATTCATGACTGCCTCCACCCCACTGGAGACACTCTATATCACTTGACTGATGCAGTGGACAGAAGGTGAGCTGAGACAGTGTCTGTCTTGGACTGCACAATGTCTGTGCTGGAGCATGTGGCTGGAGTTGAGCATCAGACTCATGGACATAGGTCAGCAACCCCATCTGCTGAGAGTCCACATGGCCATGCACAGTCATGCTTCCATAGTGACAGTACATGTAGTGCTACAGAGAGGAATGTGCTGTCCACACCATCAGACAGCTGTCACTATCAGTTACTAGCACCGCTTCTGACCTTGAGCATGGAGGTACCAGTGGAACTCCTGGCAGAGCCACTTCCTGTGTTTGGGGCTGGAGATGGTGAACTTTCAACTCTACCATGTATGGCCTAAAGCTGTCTAACAAATGCATGTAGGGCTAGCACTGAGCTTGACTGTGTACATGCACACACTCACACTCAAATACAGATCACCTACAGACACACATGGCACCTTTCCATGGTCCTTCTTACCTGTTTCTCTTCCTGACTCACACATATGCTGTCAAACTTTTGGGTCAACCTAGGCCTCTTGCATCCCCACACAACACCCTGTGCAAGTGATGATACCTGTGCCACAGCCCTGTCATCGTCACCATCAATGTAGGAAAATTAAGCTATGTGCCTGATGCACAGGCCGACTATATTAGTTAACATGTACTTGTGTAATGCAGTGTTGTTTTGCCATGTCACATCCACTGGTTAATGACAAATACTGTATGCTGGCATTTGGCATGAGTATGCCACATACTTTTGTGTACCTTATATTGTATGATGTAATGGCTGTATAGCTACACAATGACAGGTGTGTCACGGACATGTTTCTGTTTGTGTTTCAGGACTCTGTTGAGATAACCTATGGATACACAGTGGCAGTAAAGCAGCACAGAATGGCATGTCAGCATAGCACAAATATGTATTCAGCAAGGTACAACACTATAAGTGCATGGCTCCATAGGTTCATATGTGTATAACAGGATAACAAGGACAATGTTGACATTTAGTGTACACGTGCATCCCTTATCTGTGAACAGGTCTACTATCCTTCATAAGTGTCACCAGGGTTTTGGGAACACAAATATCTACAAATTGTCCTGACAGAGATGACCATCTACAAATATCCTGTGTCCAGTACAGACAGTTGCCCGACACCAGTTATGATTTTCATGTTTTGCATCCCATTTTGTAACCTGCAGATGCTGTGTCACAGATACCCCCCATGGTGAAACTGGTCAGTTTCACATTTCTAGCACATTTAACCCACCCCTTAATCCGCTGATTAAGGTGTTTGAACAGTTTTGCGAACTGGATATTAGGAACCTGGCCAAGTCTGTACCTTCTGTAGGATCTAATATTTATAAATCTAGTGTTGTACAGAAGGAAAGAGACAGTCTTGAGTTTATTAAACTTAATAATTTAAGAATTTGTAAACCTGATAAAGGAGGGGGGGTTGTGGTGTTTGATCATTTGGATTATGTCAATAGAATGGATTCATTATTAAATACGGTGTCTTACGAAGCTAGCTCCCGGTCTGAAATTAATAAGGCTTATAACAATATTAAGAATGTGATTGAGGACTTATATATCAAGGACAGAATTACCCGGGATCTTTATAACTTTATGGTTACTAGTTTCCCCAGGTTTCCTTGTCTTTTTGGGACCCCCAAAATCCACAAATGTATTGATAATCCGCCTATGAGGCCTTTGGTGGACAGTAGGGGGTCTCCTTCATATTCCTGTGCGAAGGTTGTTGACTCCATTCTGCAAAAATATCTGGTTAATTTAAAACAAATTTGTAGGGACTCTTGGACATTTCTCAGTAACATTAATGCATTAGTATACAGATCCAATTTCAATTTTTTAACTATAGATGTAAAGGATCTGTATACATGTATTCCCCACGTGATAGCAATAGATTGGGTAGGAGAAATGTTGAGACTGCTTAACTGTCCCACTGATGACATTCTAATGGTAGAGGAACTTTTGGACTTAATTCTTAATAACAACTTTTTTGTCTTTGAAGGTGACTTTTACCTACAAAAAGTGGGTATTGCAATGGGCTCACCTTGTGGGGCCAGTGTGGCCAACATGGTAATGGCCTATTGGGAACACCAGTTTGTACTAAATAATAATGTATTTAAGGATAACATCATTTTTTATACCCGCTTCTTGGATGATATTTTCATCCTGGTAGATGGCAATGAATCAGTTAGTAATTTGTTGGTTGAATACTTTAATTCAACTACAGCGTTCCTTGAATTTACATCTAATTTTGATGTTTCTAACATTGATTACTTAGACATCACTTTAACTAAGGATGTTCTACATAAGAGATTCGTTTCATCAGTTCACAGGAAAAAAACATACTGTAATTCCATGCTCCATTTTACGAGTTGCCACCCGTACCATCAAAAACGTGCCATTATTAAAGGTCAGTTAGTTCGAGCAGCACGTATTACTACACTTGATTCTGCTTTCAATCATGAATGCCTATTCATTAAGGAAATGTTTTTGTCGAGGGGGTACCCGTTACATCTTATTAATGACTTAATTCAAGAAGTATCACATAAACGGTTTACATTAGTTTATGTTCCTTTGTTGAATAATGGAACTAATGGGTCTCCGTCTGTCAATTTGTCCTTTAACATTCAGGTTGAACAACAGTCAGAAAACCGTTTAGGACATGACAGATTTAATACTTCATTCATTACTACCTTCAATGTAAACAGTGACCTTTGTTTCAAAATCCTTAGGAAAAACTGGGATTTATTTAAAAGTGACATGAACATTTTCACTAGTGTTGGGAATCACCCTGTTGTGATTTATAGAAAGGGCAGAAACTTAAAAAACTTTTGTGAAGGGAGTAGACCTAATCTTGTTAGAACACCAGGTATGTACAAATGCCAAGCCTGTAATTATTGTGGTTATATTGTGGAATCTAATAGGTTCTCAGTTAATGACTTGGCTTACCATTTGAAATTAAGGAACAACTGTAATTCTAAAATGGTTGTCTACTTGGCTAGGTGCCAGTTATGCCCAGCGTTTTACGTGGGCAAAACTGAGAGGAAGCTCTGTGAACGCATATACGAACATCTCTATGCGATTAGGAAACTTAAGTGTGAGAATGCCTTAGCGAAACATGTCAATTCTTTTCCTGGACACACTTTTAAGTTCATTGTTATTGATCAGGTGCATGTCAATCCAAGAGGCGGGCCTGACTCTTTAAAACTTGAGGAGTTGGAACTCTGTTGGCAGATCAGGCTTAATGCCTACCATCAGCCTGGTATTAATGATGGCTGTGCGTTAAGTAGTATTTTGAGGCTCAGAAATTTGCAGCGTTAAATTATCTGGGTGTTATAATATGATATAGTTTGAAGATGAAGTATGTATTTTTTATATGCTTTTGCACTCAAGCATTTATTTCATTTATATCTTATTAGGTTATATTTAACTGTGTAGTTTAGTAGTTAATACTGTTAGGTAAATCTAAGTTGAATTACCTATGTAAGTCTACAATGATTCTTAATAAGGGGGTGGTGGCTGCTCGTAAATTGCTATTAATTGAATCAATGCTTTTTTAGATGTTGATTGGTTGATTCCTTTTTTACTGTGTATTTAAATGTGGGCTGTGTTTTAATGTATTGTCTGAAGAAGTTTATGATCCAACATAAACGAAAAGCGCTTAACTTTACTTGTGGTCTCAGTGTGCCTTCTTTCATCTGTTCCAGCATTTTGTGATTTACAGAATATGTGTGCTTCACGTTCATGGGGGAGCCTGTTTTATGTATGGCATACTGTCTGTGTTACATACCTGTCTCTCCAGCATGCACTACGTATAAAACAGTAATGTTCTAGGCATGCAGGTGAGACATTTGTTAGTCCTGTCATGGATACACAGGTGATACACAGTGGGATCCAACACCTCCCTGTATGGAGCCATACATATCCCATCCATAGCATTTAGGAGACAGATTACACATGTACAGTTATGACACACACTCTATAAGATAGGTTATCTACACTGTGTATTGGTGTACCATGAAACCTGTGTGGCTGCTACAGGTGTACAATATGCCTGTGTAGTGACGTAGCAAGGGTGCCGTTGCCTACAATGAAAGGTGTGATGACTGCCACACACAGTATAGCAGTGACAGTCTGGGATGTACATCCCAAACTTGTTGCTATAGGTTGTACAACAATTAATGCATCCCCACATCTTACCAACCATTGAGAGTCAAAGGCTACATTACACTCTGTGTCCAAAACTCCATGTGTAATGGCTCAATTTTGTACAATGTGTGGGCACTACAATATTTTGCAGGGGTAGATGATTTCCCAGAGGATAGTATTGTGCAGTCATCAGCATTTAGTCTTTGTCAGTGGCTCAGGGAACAACAGACTGTGTCTTAGGCCATCCTGGATAACTATTGGTTCTGTATGGGATTCTGTGACAGTTCCTTATATGCAATCACCTGCTAATCTACTCAGTCAGAGGTCACTGACAGTGGCTGTGACAGCAGAGAGGGAATATGTAGACAGAGTATGCCAATAATGGAGGATGGTGAACTCCACTGGTGACGGGCGTCATTGCGGCATAGATCTCCAAATGCTCTCTTCCCAGAGTATGACTGTCAGACACTTGCCTATCCACCAGCTGACAGAACACTCTGTACATGATGTGCACAGCTTCCAGAAAGGCCTGCTGGTTTAATATTGTTATACACCTTGTCAGGCCATGGTTGATGGAGTGAGACATATGACTAACATCCATTACATACTGTAACAGTCAAAGGGCTCTGCAGGTTACAGCCAGTAGAAATGATCTGGCCTGGAGTAAAAGTAACAGTGTTTGGCCCAATGTCAGTGGGTGTATGACAGTGTCAGTGCTCATATTCATGCTAACTCCTATAATGTCATTATAGGTGACATAACTGAGCGATCTGGGGACACTTCTTGGCACAACATGCTAGTTGTCCTGTGTGCAAGTAAGTATTGCAGTTACTTCCATCATGTTGCAAGAAGAGAGTTATACAAGGCATCTGTACAGAGCACAGACAGACATGTTAGGGAAGTGTAATATGTACACACTGTTTTGCTTAGTTGTGTTGTGGCTCACTTGCCCAAAGGATGGTCCAAGTCTTTACCTACAATGCCCTGCAGCAGAGCTGTGACATCCCCACATGGTGAATCAACGTAGTGCATCATGTGTTTACCAATATGGGTGATCAGTACAGCCCCCTCCCTGGTGGTATCTGGCCACAGATCAGTCTCCTTAGAACTAACAGCACATACACCCCTTGCAGACAATAGAGACTTATATGTCAAGACAGCCATTTGTTACCTCCTGAGAGATGGTTGACATAGCATGACTGTACCTCCCCTTTTAGAAGGGACAGGCAATTATGCAGAGCTCTACACCCATGCATTATGTCAGCAGCATTACAACTTTATGAACTCAGTTGCACATGACAGGAGAGACACAGGCTCCTCATGGCTCAGAAAACCTGACTGGTGAACAACAGCCATTAGCAGGCTGTACAATAACAGGTGGACAGTGCTGTGTGACAGTTTGGGTGAGGGTGCCCCCCAACAAAGAGGCACTACCTCCTCGGCTAAAAGAAGCAGACAGTGTTGTTATGATGTGCAGACATGGTAAGTGACAAAAGTAGCCACCACACAAAGCAGAGCCACAACACACAGTGAATTACATGTGTGACCTCAAAGGACAGGCCCAGATTGTTGGTGACCTCCTACGCCATGATGCCACATATGATGTGTCTGCACTCATACCTAACCTGTACATCCACACTGTCTGCATCAACTACACTCCCTTGTCCCCAACACATGTGACACATGACATTCCTACAACCTCTCCCATAACTTCCACATTTACAGAGCAGTTCGTAACTGGCTTCTCATTGGAAGATACACAGCATCTATTGCACATGCTAATATTCCAGGCTACATCCCAGATGTGATCTGACAAGTATGACTAACACCATTGGAAACCCCTTGCAATCATACCGACACTACTGGCTGCACACCTGCTGAGAGGATAATGGCAACTGGCATACCCTTGCATAGAGGTGGTGCATCCACTGACCAACATAACTATACACCTCTTTATCTGAATATCCATATCTGTATGCTTGTAGAGTCGATCATCATGGAGATGATCAGCACACATATATGTGGGGTTCCTATCAGATGACCGAAGACGCATTTTGTCAAATGCTTCTTGGTTGAACTTGAAATGTCGAAAAAGCAAAATGATGAAGCGGCACATAAGCAAATTCTTTCCCTGGGAAAGAAGTCACTTGGCTGCTACCATCACTTTGCCATTTTCGGCACTGTAGTGCGATCTCAGAGTTGGTATATTTAAGTAGGGGGCTTGTGGGGGGGCACAGCCCCCCACATTGTGGTGTGTGAGGGTGAAGCCCACCATTTTATGTAATGTTTTAATGTCTTTTTTTTTTTTTTGGGGCAACAGCGATTTTTTTTCCCTGGGGAAAAAAAATCACTGTTTTGATTGTTCAATGTTTTGTGAATTCAAACTTTAGAGTTTGATACAACAACGTTCAATCATTTGATCATTTGTTGTTATAATATAGACCCTAAATGTGTTCTACACACAGTTGACTTTACACAATTTGGATGTGTGACAGGGAGAGCATGACTGCTATGCAAGGTGGACATTTCCGACGCAGTGACCATGGACCTGGGTGTGATTACATCAGGGCATACAACCCCCTAGACTGAGCCACGCTGTCTGACTATATCCTCACTCAAGCAACATGTAGAAAGCACCCACTTAGGAATCCATGATACTGTCATTGTAGGGATCACTAAGTGGCCCATTGCTGGCACACATGCACAACTAAGAGACATCCACCTCCAATAGCTGATCTGTAAGCAACAGTGCTCAACAGGGTACAGTTCTGAGTCCTCTACTGCTTGAAATTTATTCAACAACAATACACATGACTACTGACTGAGTGTGGCTAGCAATTTTGGCTGATACCGTTAAATTGTGAGCACCATACATTTCAACCTGGAAAAATCAAAAGTCTGGACAAGGCCCATGAAAAATAGGTACAGATCTGTACGCTGATTAATATAAAATTTGCTTACATAATTATGTAACCCCGTCCACTCCAATGGAATTGTGAGATACCAACTTTCGAACGCAAACAGAAGAACAGACAACCAAAATATGGCACCAGAGTCCCCCTGCAGCCATTCCAATATCCCATCACCTGGCTGTTTTGCCCCATTAACCATAAACACTAATGTATGCATACTGCTTTACTTCAATGATTATTTGGATTTTATTTTTACATTTTATAACACATTGCACAAACACTAAGATATCTGCCAAACAAAGCAATATTGTCTCACAATGCAAATAGACTTGGCATTAAAATTTCTCTGCCCTTGAAACTCATTCATTGAAACATCATTTAAACCCACACCACATCCAAAGAAAATGCATCTGGCCAGTGGTGTATAAAGATTACCTTTGGGCTGTTTTCAAATCATAGGCCCCTTGCTTGCACACAAAACAAGAAACGTACATGGGTTCTTTCATACACCTTCCTGACTTTATTAAATCAAATTTCTTGTATAATACAGCACACTTGTTAGACTTAAATTAGAGAACATTTTAAACTTATTGTTTGAACATTTTTCCAGTAGGCAATGAAAAAAAATGCATGAACCAATAATGACAAAACTGCCCACGTCAGAACATTTCCATCATAAAAGTCTACTTACATATACACAATATATAAATTTATATATATATATATATATATATATATATATATATATATATGTAATATATATATATATATATATATATATATATATATATATATATATATATATATATATATATATATATATATAGATATATATATTATATATAGACAAAAGGCCAAAAATCAGGGACACATTTTAAACATTGCTTGCATAATTTTGGAAAGTTGCTAGAATAAAATGCTGTGTTACCACCATGAATTTCACTGCCAAGTCTTGAACCCAGCCAGGACCCTATGCAATACAGAGGATAGAGCAAAATACCATTTTGCCAAATCAGCAGTTTTCTGAAAGACAGGACTGAAACGTAAATGGCTATCATTTACTGAATTCATTTATCACTTCTCACCACAGCTCTCAACATCTTAACACAAAAAATCTGGACAAAGCCAATAATGGGGGAATACTGATCTTATAAACTTCGAAAATTGCTAGAATAAGAGATTGTGTGTTACCATTTATTTTCTGAGGAATACGAAGTCTGAAATTCAAATGCCTGTCATTATTTAGTAAATTCAAGCCTTCAGTGTCTCTCTCACACACACACACACACACACACACACACACACACACACACACACACACACACACACACACACACACACACACTCACAATATACATACACACACACACACACACTCACAATATACATACACACACACACACACACACACACACGGACTTATATGCTTTATCCTTTTGGGATGTATAAAGTAATCAGACGGTCAAGGGAAACCCCCACCCAGAAAGTGACGTGCATAGCCAAGCTAATTGAATGTGTTTTGGAATGCCACTTAAGCATAAGAACATCACAGCAGTATGCTGATGGGTAGTAAAGCTACTACTTTAATTAATTGTAAGATGCTTCTTTACCAATTAATTATTCCAGGTCACTACAAAATTGTATTAGTTAATTACTAATATTAATTACTAATAATTAGTTAGTATTGTTATTACCATCATTTTGAATAAAGTGGAAAAAAGAGAACCAGAAAAAAATAGAAAAAAATAATAAAAAAAAAAATATATATATATATATATATATATATATATATATATATATATATATATATATGTATGTATGTATGTATGATGATGAAAACAAAATATACTCTTAAATTTCAAATGATTTAAAATGGTATTTAAAACCAATTTGTAGAAAAAAATAAAATAAAATACAATTAGTCATGTAAACAATGTGGCAATTTTCATGTGGCAATTTTCTAAGTTCCAGTGCACTTTTAATTGAACAGTAATAGTTTAGTCCAGGCTTTCTAAAAGAATTCAGCTTTTATTGCCACATGAGTTCATGTTTCTCCAGAATATTCAGGATGTCTCCTTCAAGATCACCCATGTCTATGTGATCCAGGATCTGGAACATAAAACCTGTATGTCTTTTATGAAGAGAAAGGTGTTTGGCTAGTGCATTATTTTTACATCTAGAGCGGATTTCTGACAGATGACATGAAATCTTTTGCTTGAGTTTATTTACAGTCTTCCCACATAGAATGCATCACATTCATTGCACTGTGCCCTGTAAATTACTTTTTAGTGTTACAGTCACCCCCTGCACTGGTTTTAATGATCTTCTTTCTGTGTTATAAGTGCACATTCTTGGAATTAAATTTGGAGTTTTGTTCTTACTTCTGCTGTACTACGCTTCCTTTGTGACTTACCTGATATAGTGATTAGTCCAATCATGAGGCCTAGTGATTATTACGGAACACATAATTTTGTACTGGGAATCTATAGTTCCATGTGGATGTTACAACTGTCCAAATAGCCCACTATATTGTCTTGCATAATTGCAGCAGATCCATACATGAAATACTGTATTATATTAATCCTGACAAGTAGGGTGTAGGTTAGAGACTTATCTTGTGGATGCAGCAGTTGACAGAACTGTAGTTTAGGGCTGACTCTGTGTGATGCAAGCAGTATATAGCCAATACATGCTTAGGTACAGGCTTTGTGGATTACTTGGCATCAACAATTTTACTATATGTATGTGAGTAGGAGAAGATGTAAGTCCCTAGGGCCCTAGATTGTCAGTGAATGCACTATGCATTGTTGCTTAGCCAAAGCCAGGGCATACCTGGCATGCCTACATCTGCCTACAGGGACATCATCAAGGGGTTCCTCCTCCGAGTCCTTCTGTGAGTGTGGCTGTGGTGACCTAAGCACTGGTTCAGGGCTGTGTATCCCTTCCATTTGCTGATCCTGCTGCAGCTCATTCTACAGGATCATATTGTCTAGCATGGCACATGCTGTGAATATCTGTGCACATGTGGTTAGAGTGTACTGCAGTGCTCCACTAGATATATCGAGGCACCTGAGCCATGACTTCAGAATCCTAAACACATGCTCTATGATGTTCCTAGTTTGTGTGTGTGTCCCTCATTATGGCATTCTTCCATGGGTGTGTGTGCATTTCTGATGGGTGTCATCATCCACAATTCCAGTGCATAGCCAGCATCTCCCAAAAAATGGCCATGTGGGATGTCCCCCCTAGCAAACATCTGGTACAGCTGTGATGCATGCCAGATGTGGGAGTCTTGATAACTGCCAGGGCTTCCAGCACACACATTCATGATAATGCCATGGGCATTGCACATGACCTGGCAGCTGATGGAGTGGTATCCCTTTTGGCTGATGTAGATTCTGCCCTACTCAATGAGTAGTGACTTGATGTGTACATGAGTGCAATCTATGGCACCCAGGAACTTAGGGTAGTGTGCTACATGGTAGAAGTGTTGTGTATTGCTGGCCCACACCTCAGGGGTGAGGGGAAATAAATGTGTTCACTGGCATGTGGTAGCATGGCATCTAGAAACTGCTGGAGTACCCTGGATGCTGATGCCTGTGAGACCCCCATCATGTCCCCAGTTGGTCTTTGGAAGGTACCTCTGGCTAGTATCCTAAGGGATACATATACATTTGTTTCCACTGGGATGGGTTCCGCCCTGTTGGCTCTGGGTCTGAGTTGAGGGAAGCACAACTCAGTGAGTTCTTGTAGTATGCCCCTGTCCACTCTGCAGTGGTCTATAATCTCCAGTTCATGTAGCTCCTGGAAGGTAACCCTGGGCCTGAACATTTTTTTCCTTCTCTGTCGAGACCTATTATTAGTAGCAGTAGCATTGACTTCAGCATCCAGCACATACAGATGTAGCAGACCTGCAGGGCCCCTAGCATTCTTTCAGATAAAATTCCTAAGTCTGTACTCCAATAGTGCAGAGTATTGTGGAAGAATCAAATTGTTGGGTGTATGCATACTTTATAGTGCTCTGCTGTGGGTTCTCACTCTGTAATTGGCTACCTATGATGCATTGCACCTGTCTAGTATATCATTAACATAATTTAATGGCCCTATTTTAAGTTAAGCAGGGGGCAAAACTAATTAATATGTCATTGGCTTTTAGATGCACTCAGCACTGCTGCTCGCTACACAAACTCGCACCCCAAAGGTAAACAAAGCTTAGTAGTCAGTGTACACACCCTTACAGACTTCCACACTCAGCATGGTGGTGCTCTGCACAACACACTGAAACTCGCTCCCCTTAGCTAAACAAAGCTTAGAAGTGAGTGCACACACCCACCACAAGGATACACTCAGCACTGCGGCACACCATGCAAACAGGCTGAAATAAGCTTTGAAGTCATTGGACACACCCTCCCCTGATCTCAGTTTCTTACTCTGTAAACAACAACATGGTTTTCTGCCTACATGCAGGGGATCTGCAGATAAGATTACCCCTTTGTGCTATTCAGTAACGCCAGCTCATTTGCATAGGGATCCATGCTCACAGCCTGGATACTACACCCTTCAAAACTTTACCACATTAGCAGCAGCACTAATGCACCATTGCAGATACTCCATGCTGGTTTCTGTGATACATTTCTGCCACATAATATTAATTTTGTTTTTTTAATTATTTTTTTTTTTTATAAAGCATGTTTGCACAATGAACCACGTCGTGCAAATATGCTCGGATCACTAAAAATACATTTAATTTAACTTATTTCCTTTAATTTGTCAGACACACAGAGGATAGTTTTGCTCATATCTGTACATGGTATGCCATTTCTGTCCCTCTGTCTAGGTTTTTACAGCCCCTTTTGTCTGTCTTTATTCCCGTATGCGGAATTTTTTCATGCATGCTATGGACATTGACATGGGGTCTGCAGAGTTGCCTTTATGCTTGCTGGATCTCTCTACCTGCCTCATTTGCATGAGATTCACCTGCTTATGAGGCGATTTGCATGCTATGGAAGCTTCTGTGTTGGCAAGCTCGTGCTTGCTGTTCAGCAGCACTTACTGAATCTAAAACTGTTTGCAGCCATGTTAACAGTGTGGTGCAATGCCTACATGGAAAAATAATGTGTAGGCTTTATTAAATTCCTCCCATAACCTTGATGAAGCTTAAAATATAACTCAAACAAACTTATAGCTTTTGCTTTCCAACATAATACAAGTCTGTCTTTTTTATAGTTTATATAGTATTTACAAGACTGACAAAAAATGGATTTTAAGTTCATACAGGATGGGAATATAACATGGGCATTTCCTGTGAAAAGTCAGGTTTCTGAGGCATGAATACTAAGGTTCAACAGATACCCAAATGTTAGAGTAATTTCATAGGCGCCACTGTAAGTATACATGTATACATTAGAAATGAGTCAAGTAAGAGTTGAAAGAGTTTGCTTTCTCTCTTTCCCTTGGTCACTAGCCTAAAAATGATAGTCTAAAATGATTGATAGAATGGAAAATATTTTAGTTCAGGAGTAAATTATAATTCTGTATAAATTGTAGCATTTGTTTGTAAATTCAAGAGGTTATATTTAAATATGCAATGAAAAGTAGTTATTATTTGGATAAAGCAATGAGCTTATATTTTATAAATCCAGCCTTAACCATGGCATCAAGTGTGACTGAAAACAATATGAAACACACAGTAGTCCTTGTTTCTGTAGTTACTGAAAATGAAGTAACTAATTTTTCTGCTATACTAAGGAGGGAAACCAAATGTAGCCAACTGCTGAGTCAAAGAAAAAAAAATCCTATTTATCAACACACACATACTAAAAAAGAAAACAAAACACAGAGAAGAGACTCAATGCTGTACTCACCCCCCTTCCGAGCAAATAACCCTATTTGTGAACCAGTGTATTATACTCATGTGACACAGGAAAGGTTTGATCTTAATGGTGCGAGAGTGCATTATTGAAATGATGACATCATCAGTGTGTTGCGGACAGTATGTGTTTGTGGCCAGATTGAAAAGGGGATGTGGAATTGATCTAACCATGTAAATAGTTCTCATGAGTATAAGTCAAATGAGCATGAAGTTGATTTAATCTGCCAGTCATGCATTGTACCCAGCATCACACAGACATGTTGATTGCTGTAAGATTACAACCTCGTACCTATGTAATTTAGACAACACATAACTTAATGCAAGCACCACCACAAAAGTCTGTTCTTTTTATTGTGAGAGTATACTTATACGTGATGACATCAGTGTGGTGTTTCAGAGAAGATGATGTGGGAGGAGAGTGTGATATTGATGTGGACATACCATGTAGTGTAAAATGAAGTCCAGGCTACAACTGCATTGTGGATTGAAGTAGTTAAAGTCATATTTATACATCTTCATGCACACACAAGTTAACTGCTGTGAGATTAGAACCTACTACCCCTCTAGGTTAAACAATCTAAGAAGCATAATACTTAATTAAATTCCACCACAGACGTCTGAATTTTATAACGTGAGGATACATTTTATACAGGATGTCATCAGTGTTGTGTTGCAGAGAAGATGATGGTGAGGGAAGGGTCTGAAATGGATGTGGACACATCCTGCAGTGCAAAATTAACTCCGAACTTCTACTGTATAATGGACAGCAGTAGTTAAGGTCTTTCTTGCACAACTTCATACACACCCACACATACACACACACATTAACTGCTATGAGACTAAAACACCCTACTATCTATTGAAACAATCTACAGGACTCAGGAATTAACACAACTCTCTCCTCATATACCTACGCAACCTACCTAACCATTCAAATTTCAAATATCAGATACTCTCTCATCTTTCTTCCAAAAGGAAATGCCCTTGCTATGCTCCAACTTAACCCCCCTCATTCCACCTTGCACTGACTCATCCAACTACCTCTACTATTACTTCATCCTACCCAAAACAATCCCTCCACTACTAAAAACTAATTTTCTCTCTAATATCTATTGTACTATACTCTCCAATCTAAAATATACCATTACCCTCTCCATGCATAATATTTTCCTAACCTACTAATGGCTAGTAGCTATATATTTTGAAATGTTAAACCTACAACTGAGTTTATAACAAAAATATTCACTTTATGTAAATGTTCAAATTTCTGCATTGAATTATGTCTTTTCATTTTTGTAACATTGTGACAAACCAATTGCAAATATCATGGAGCTTATCTGTAAATGTTTAATTAGCTGTATGAACTATTTCCTTTTGTAACATGTGAAATGCAACTTGCAATTATTGCGGAGCTTTTCTGCCCGGGACTCCACTGAAAATGGGCTCACTTCCCCGGTCATCAAACTTAAATAAATAAATAAATAACTACTGCCAACATAAATGTCCAAGTTTTAACCTGTGGCAGTGCAATGTAGCTAGTATTAGAGCTTTAGTCTGTGTCAGAGAAGCTATTATGATGTTTCAGGCTTATTGCCAATCCATGTTTGTTGTTATGAAGGATTAAGGTCAATGTTTTGATCAATAATACATACATACTGCTGAGTTATGTCAGCTGTGCTGTCGTTAGTGCATTTTGCAGAACTGAGAGTGACATGTACCTACTGTCATGTGTATATGAGACACAAACAGTTGTTAAACACAGGATGGAGAATGAATTATTAATGGATCATCAGGTTATGATGGTGGTTTGTAAACATTAATTAACGGTACTGATATTAGCAATGGTATAAGCTCACACATGGGCAATGTGGATTACCAATACCACTCAATACTTAATGTTCCAATGCAGGAGAGAAAACAAATGTTTTGTGTTTCTCAATGCTGTATGTGGTTGTATTTCTTTTGCAGGTGTCAGTGCTACAGTGCAGACCCAACTGTCCAGAATGAAGTGGTTAATTAACCACATAATTCAGTGCATTTCACATGAGTACACTACATAATTTCCAACTAATAAAGTAATACCATCCAGTAGCAATACTTATTTTTGTTCAAAATCACTTTCTACGATGCAATTCTGAGAAAGTTATTTAAGCGGATATTGGCAAAATGCTAGTGCATGCGTGTGCAGACATTCATGTGTTGAATTGAGACTGAAGTACCAGTGTTTGCAGATGTTCAGTGGTACTCCATTGCAACCTTTGGACAAATAAAAATCACAGAGTAGATGTGATTCTGATTACATTTACAACAGTCCAGTTTTATCCTCATATGTTGCATACATATGCTCCTCATTGTTTTGGCATACCTTTCTATGTTAGCTTCAAACCTCAAACCAGAAATGAAATATTGTGTTTGCCTTCCCCATTTGTGCAATAGCACACTGTGAACAAACAGAGTCCTCTGCTGAAGGAAACGGTGAAACATTACATTTGGTTTGCCTTTTGTAGCACAAGCAGGCTCAGCAGTGATGTGCAGCTGTCAGCATTCTGGTCAATTCTTAGTGGAGAAAATCCATTTGTTAATCTAGCTTTTTCTTTGGCACTAGGTATAAATTCTGTGAGCTGAATGAAAATCAGAGTTTAAGAAGGGATTGTCTCCAGTATGCAGATGACTTTACAAAGTGTCAGCATGTGAATATTATATTAACTTTTTATTGCGACTTTAAGAATATCAGTGAATGACTATTATAAATATGTTGTCTGTCAAAACTGTGTATGTAATAGCTACTGAAATGTATACCTACTACATATGAGACACGCTTTGTGGGAAATCACAAGTTAACTGGATGTGCAATGAGGTTTATGGCAAACAGTCACTGGATTATGCGATGTTTGACATGACATTTAACGTGACATACTACAGTTGCTCATTACCAGACCATGTGCCACTGCTGAGCACTACCTGATAAAACAGAAGGGGCTTACAGAGATATATGTTCAATTAATTCACAGGAAAGACACTTATAAAACAGGCAGAATGAATTTCACCTGATGCTGGATGCAAACCATTGTCAAGATGAAAAATGAAGTAAACATACTTGATCATTATCTTCAGACTCCACCAAGGAAATACTAATTCATGCATCTCAAAATCATACCTTTGAAGGGACAGTGGTAATCTGTTTAGCCAAAGGAAGATGTAGATTTTATTCTTCAGAAAATTAATGGCAAGCAGAAAATGACATGACATTTACATCTATCAGCCTGATAAGTAGTCAACAGTACAAAGGTGTTGACCGACAAGGGGTGAAGATACAGACAGATATACAGACACATATGAAAGATCATTAATGCACATCTTTATAGTGTGTTCTCAGTATCCATCAGTCATGTTCTCTATCAGCAACTGATGGCTCTAGGGATGAAGAAGCTGTAGGGCAGGCAAAAACTGATAGTGACATGTATAGAATAAGGGTGGTTTAATAATTATTCCTTATGGGAATGGATGCATTTGCAAATGCTTTTTTGCAACAGTATTCAAAATCTGTTGATAAGAGATTGTTACTGAGTAAAAATTAAAAGGTGCATCATTAAATATATCATAAAAGTATAGCATCACAGTAAGAAAAAATGTGGCGTAGATCTGGACTTGAAACATAGATGCTAAGGCCAAAAAGCAATCTTCAGACATATTTTTATGTCAACACTCCACAGAGGAAGTTGCACTTTGTTACATCCAGATGTCAAAGATCTGTTAGAGAAACTGTTGCAAAGGATTGTCTTTTTTCTGTCTTTACTCTGTATTCTGATAGTACAGCTTCTTTAAGCACCAAACTTCAATGCCCTGGATCAACTTAACCACACCCCCACCAGGGGCAACAATATCCTAGACCTGGTCATTACCAACATGAGTGACCAGTGTTCCACACCTGAAGTCATCTCTTCATTGGTCCGATCCAACCATAAGCTAATCACCCTTGATATCCACATCCCGCCTCCACCCCCCATTAAAGAAACCACGGTAAAACATTTCTCCAAAGCCAACTTCATGCTTAAGACAGAAGTGGTGAACTTCATGACACCCATGCAGATGGACAATACAGTTACAACTGCTGAATCCTACACAAATGCACTCTATAAGCACTTATACGAGTGCATGGATCGTGCTATCCCAAACAGAACCAAGACGCTATCCTCCAAAAAAGGAAGCTAATCTGGTGGTCTCCTGCCATAAACAAACTGTACAACAGAAGAAAGAAACTGTTGCAAAAGAGAGTAAAATTCCAGGAGTGGAGGAGCTCCCTCGTCAACCTCAGTAAGAAGCTGAGATCCCTCCAAAGCTAGCTATGAAAACAAAATCACCACTAATTCTAAGGACAACCACAACGCATTCTATAGCTATGTCAGGAATCTCAATGGCAACACCCAGATTTGCTCTAAGTTACAGCACAATGGCAAGAAAATTACAGAACCAACTGATATTGCCAACATCCTGGCAGATAGGTTCAGTGCTAACTTTAACCCCCCTCACCCTGTAAAGGGCCCATATCTATACAGGAAGAATGCAGAGTCCCTATAATCACAACTACACAGGTAAAAGCTGCACTCTCTAAAGCCAAAAACACAGCATCCATGGGACCAGACAACATCCCAGGTTGTGTTTTACATGAACTTCAGGACGAACTGGCTCCCCACTTAAGCACCATGTTCAATAATAGCCTCATATCAGGCTTTGTGCCCACTGAATGGTGTACAACAACAGTTATCCCACTCCACAAAAGGGGAGCCAACACTGATCCCAGGAACTATCAACCTATTAGCCTGACAAGCCTGGTCTGCAAGGCCATGGAACGTATCATCATGGAACTCATAAACAAAGACATTGGTAACCTCCAATCTCTAGATCCCACCCAGTTCGTGTTTGTGAAAGGCAGATCATGCCTCCTGAACCTGATTGACTTCTTTGAGGCAGTCACCAAAGCCGTAGATGAGGGTAAGGTGGTTCACACAGCTTATCTTGACCTCGCCAAGGCTTTCGACACCATCCCCCATTCTGGAATTATAGCTAAACTCACTAAACTAGGTATAAACCCCTACGTCACAATATGGGTTGCCAACTGGCTCACTGACAGAATCCATGCTGTAAAAGTTGCAGACTCCAAATCTGACTTCAAAGCAGTGACAAGTGGAGTACCACAGGGTTCCATCCTGGGACCTCTCCTATTTGGTTTCTACTTCTCTGAAGTACAGCTAACACAGAAGGCCTCTGGCTAATGAAATTTGCAGATGACTGCAAACTAGTAGCCATAGTTAAGTCCCCAAATGATGTGGACATCCTTCTCTAGAAGGGCCTCGCTGAGACAGATGCCTGGTGTCAGAGCCATGGCCTTAAGCTCGACCCCAAAAAGTGCAGTGTCATCCCCTTTGGTAAAAACTCTGTACCCATGAACTACCACATAGGCAGCAATCTACTTAACACTGTATGTGTGATAAGAGACCTTGGGACCCAGGTGGACAGTAGTCTCTCCTTTGATAGTCACATTGTCACAGTAGTCAGGAAGTCCTTCTACGTGGCACACCTCATCATAAAAGGGTTCTCATCCAGGAAAAAAGAGGTCATTGTTCCTCTCTACTCGACACTCATTAGACCCATTATAGAGTACAATGCCCCTTTTGGAATGTACCTCACAAGACATCTGCAGCAGCTGGAAAGGCCACAGAAGTACCTCACAAAGAGGATTACAGGCCTCAAACAAATGCTCTACACTGACCGTCTCAAAAAACTCCAGCTTTACTCTGTAGCATATTGCCTATTCCAAGGTGATCTCTGCCTAACATATAAAGCTATGTCAAACCCAGAGCTGTTGGACATGCTACACCTAAAGAAATCCCAGTCCCTCCAAGCTACATGCTCTAGGGACCGAAACCTTGTCACCACAATAAACGGGACATGCTGGAGGGATAGATTCCTGTCCCAGAGACTTCCCATACTCTGGAGCAGGCTACCCATCTATGTCAAGCAAAGTTCTTCATTAGCACTCTTCAAGAAAAATCTTGATGAGTGGATGGGAAATAGGAAATACACCCTGGGTATCACTTCTATGTATCTACTCGACAGTGGCACAGGAAAATAACTTTTTTGGGTGGCGTAAGCTACGGAACCTTGTTGGCTAGGCTTACGTAGGCCCTTTGGGTCGATAACCTAGTACCTACCTAAGAGCCTACCTCTGAACCTATGATAACCAGACTCCTGTGGGTGATGGTACAATTGACTAGGATTTACATAGCGCAAGAAAAGCCATTACAAATCACTCGGCATTACTGCATGATGCCAATATTCACACAAATCCTGATGCAAAATAACTGAGGGCTTTCTTATATTTCTGGCCACATATGATTCTATTTTTTGATCAAACTAATGTGTGAAAGAAGGGTTGATAGGAAAGTAGTGAAATGGGGGTGGCAAGCAGAGTGCAGGACACAGTGGAAGAGCAGTGGAATTTGCAGGGAAGTATTGAAAAACAGCCATAACTATTCACTTCTTCATATCATAAATGTAGAAGTCTAGTCAGAATTTGCTTATTTTGGATTATCATACCAAGGTTGGGTGACAACACAGAATAATGTTGTACAGTTAATTTCACCAAATCAAGTGGGTCAAGAAGACTCATAAGTGAAGTGGAGAGCTATGTTTGGGTTGTTATTTTTTACTGTGGGACAGGTGCCCTTTTTATTTTTTACTTTTTTCTTTCAAATAGAGAGAAAAACATGGGGAAGGTGCTTAGGAATATGAAAGTCAGGTAGGATTGTTATAGTATGAAGCAGATGCAGACATATGGGACAAACAAGACAGACAAAGATGACAATGGACAGAAAAGGTTCAGGGGACGCCATGACTGGGGACTGGTAAATCGAAAACAATATTGTGGGGGGCTGTGTCCCCCGCTAAATATATATTCCAACTCCGAGACTGCACTACAGTGAGGAAAGGGCAAAAACTCCAGTCTTCACTGTACTGCAATCCCACAACACGCACATCGATGTCCGGGAGTTTCGCTCATTAGACCGTTTACTTATATGAACTTTCATTCATATAATATAGACCTGATTATCAAGTCTATATAGTTCTACCTCATCCAGTTATGTTGAGGATGGCTTAATTTTGTGTAGCATTAATCAATTGCACTGCTGTGATATCATAAATACCACTATTTATAACAGTATTGCCATAATGCATAAAATTGCACTAGTTATTAAGCTGAGAGTAAGACGTGATGCATGCCTACCCTGTGCCTCTCTGTGTAGAGTTAACCTCTCTCGGTGGACCTCACTGTTCACTGAAATGTCTTAAGCAGCTGTATAAAACAGAAGAAGACAAAAAAAGATATGATAGCATATTGAATAATAGTCTTGGCTAGGTACAATATTATATATAATTTAAAACAAATGGTCAGTATACTTACACAGTTATGGGATGTCTGCAGTCCTAAACTCACCCTCCCATCAGCTAAGGAGGTCCTTCTTGCACCATTTCAGGTCACTACAGTGGTGACAACAATACTTTCCAGTGCATGGGATGCCAGTTGTACCAGAGACAGTTTTTAACTAATCTGTTCCAAGTCTCAGTCTTGTACTGAGACCCAGTATTTATTTATTTTTATTTTACATTTGTTAACCGGGGTGTCTGTCTGAGCCGAAAAGGCCCTTTTTCAGCATAGGCCCGGGGGTGGGGGAGGGGGGGAGAGCTCCACATAGAAAAATTACAGATGCATTTAGTTATTTAAACATGATCAGTATACACACAAATTACAAAAGACATAATTTTACAGTGGCATGCAGCACATCAACAGTTACAGTGGAGAGAACAAACCAAAAAATATTAATTTAAAAATAAAGGTAATTACTAGATGTGTGGTGTATAGCTGAAATTTGGAACATAGGCAGAATACATACATAGTACACAGGTACAGTGCATACATTGTAGATTAGCCAGTGTTTGTGAGTAAGATTGAAAACTATTATCAAGTACTCTAGGTTTTGTATGTGTGCCTTATCTGCTTTCACTAGCCTGGGGAGCAATCATGGCACTGCCAACTTTGCTTGAGATGTTGCCCGATGAGGTCTTTAAAGGAGGCTTTGGATGATGTGTTTTGAATGCTAGTGGGGACAGATTTCCATTCTTTAGCCACTGAACTACTATATAGTGCCTCTCCAAAGCTATTGTAGCTGTTGGTGACTTCTAGTAGTAGTTTGCTTGATGATCTAATAGGCCTTTTGGCTGAGGGATGTTGTACTAGGTTTTTGAGGGCAGGACACATATTGGGGAGGTAATAGATTGAATGACAGAGGCAGAGTTGATTGTAGGTTAGGAGGATGGGCAGTTCAAGCCAGTGGAGCTGTCTCAAAGCAGTACAGTGATGAGTTCTATATGAGCAATTTGCAGCAAAGTGGGCAATTCTGTTATAGCAGGCTTCAATTTTGCTTAGTTCAGTTTTGTTGAGATTAATCAGAATGGGAGATGCATAGAGTAGGGTGGATAGAAGATGGGAGCGAGCAATGGCTGATCTTGTGTTGTTGGTAAGCAATGGTTTGATATGGTAGAGTGATCCCAGTTTGGCATGTACTTTTTTAATAGTTAAGTTGAGATGACTATCAAATTTTAGGTGGGAGTCTATGGTTATTCCCAATAGCTTACCCTGTGCCACTGGAGCGACTGGAGTAGCATTTGTGGAGTAGATAGTGAATTGACTGTTATCAGTGTTTTTGTTAAAACTGGTTATAATCATAAGCTGAGTTTTCTTTGGATTGAGTATAAGTTGGGCTTTGGTAAGGTAGTTTTCAACATCAGAGAATGCTAGATGAGTTGTTTGCAGGAGGGTGGGAATGTTCTGTGCAGCAAAGATTAAGGCAATTCCATCTGCATACTGAATGATAGATGCATGCTGTGTGGAGGTATGGAGGTAATTTGTGAAGACTGCGAATAGTAGTGGTTCTAAGATAGAACCCTGTGGGACTCCTATAGCTATGGGCAGCTGTGGAGACCTAAGCACTGGTAGTCATTTTAGTACCCATACAGCAGCCTATGGCTGTAGCACTTCACAAGGAGTGCCACAAAAATCCTGAACTCCTCAAAACCCCACTTCTGTGCTCTAAACCTAGCACCATCATCTCCTGCACCAGCCATGTCTGCAGAAGTCAAGCATCAATTATAAGTATAAATTTGGGCCAAATTACAACCTCACATTTAACAGCTACTGTGCAAATACTCACAGCTATGCCAACTGCAATTGCCCAATGGAAAGCACAGAGAGGCACTTACAAACAAAGAGGAAGGTATTTTATCAAACAACAATGAAGGTGAGGAAGATGGTAGTGAGACTTGACATGTATGATGCTCATCCTCTTCATTCTTTTTCAGATGGTCGACACTGACAGGCTCAATGGTTTTGATTGTTATCCTTGGTGTTTGGAGGTTAAATAAGATGACTTGTCACATACCTTTCTAGAATTACTCACTGTAAAAAGTTAGTTAATAAGTCTGGGAATCAAACCTAAGGAAGAGCTAATGTCAAGGTGATTATTTATCAATGCTACAGGAGAACACCCTTTCAACCATTTATTTACAGATAAAATGCATTCAGTATGAATAGAGCTATTCTTCACTCAATGCCTGCATATGTGTGACTTAAAGAAGTCCTGTGAAATGCTTTCCCATGAAAGAGACAGTATTACTATTTGTGAATGTATGTCATATAGATAGACTTTCATGATTTGATTAATACAGGCTGTAATATGTAACATACTTCACTACACAATCTCTCCTAAACAGGGTTGGGTTGTTGAGGACAGAAGATGATTATAACTTAAGTTTTCTGGTAATCATAAATATGCAAGTGCATTTTAATTCATTATCATAATTACCCTACTTAAAGAATTATGCATACATTCAACTATGTTCCACTACATTATTAATGACATATGATGCTTACAAAAATTAATTTATGAAAGCATTAATTGAACATGTTTTACAATAAAAATAATTATGATAGCCATTTTTAAGTTTTGTTCCCTTCCTATTCAAAGTGTTGTTAGAAACTGCTTTCTGACAAACTTTGTAAAAATAAGTATTACCTGGATTTAAACCCTAGATCACCTGCGTTCTAGGTCCAAAGTCAGTGCACTTACATGTGCCACAGTGACAACTCCAGAACAGCTGGATGTTCTCTACTCAGTATTTTCCAGAGTGCTGATGTTCGTGCATTACCGCTAAGTCTGTTTGAGCAACAAAAGGCTGCCCAAGTAACATTTTTCATTTTTCCTTAAGCATTTAAGCTTGATTGTGTGCAGCGCAACAGTGCACAAGTGCAAAAGTGCACAAGTGCACATGGCAAGAATAAAAAACAAAAAATCATATGAATTTATGATGATGTGATTCCTACATCTGGAGTAATAATTCTCACAGCCCCTTAACACTGTATGGACTTGAACCCTAGATAAACTGTGTTAAGGGGCAAAAATCACTACATTTACAGCTTCTGCCACAGAAGCAGGTATACAAAATGGGCACATCACTCACTCATTAGAAATACAATGTATTGGTGTCAAAAATGTTTGCACTAATGAAGGCTGCAGAACTGAAATTGCTCAGTTTCCTTCAGCTGTGGGGCTTGTTTTCACTATTCTAAACAGTGTTGAAATCATACAGACAAAAGTAACATATGCAACTATATATATTAGACAACAGCAAATCACAAGCTGCATTTTCACATCTGCTGCAAACATTCCAAGCAGCATTTGGCTTCAGACCCTGCATTGTCTTTTTTGTTTCTTTAAAATCATTTCACTTAACCCATGTGCTACAATGACATTTAGATACAATGTCAAATTTCATCCCTTACTGCTGTTCAGAGTGCTGTAGCAAAGTGCACCTGTCCCGATGTGAAATGTGCCACTGATGGCAAGGCAAGTTAGATTTTTCAGTTTGTACCTTGTGCAGAGGGCACTCATTTACTGCCTCAAAATGCTGCCTGTCACCAGTCTTCTATCTAGTATCTTCAAAGAGCATGTCATAACTCTCCATGGCCAAAAACACATCCTCTATGGGACCGAATAACATCCCAGGGTGCCTACTAAATGATCTAAAATGGGACCTAGCACAACCACTTGGCACTCTCTTCAGCCACAGTCTAAGTACTGTCTTTGTCCCAGCAGAGTGAAGAACAGCAACAGTAATTCCATTGCACAAAGGGTTATATAAACTGACCCTGGGAACTACAGACACATAAGCCTAACCAGCTTTATCTGAAAGGCATTGGAGAGAATCATCATGAACCTTATCAGCAAGACATAGATGACCTTCATACTCTTGATCCAACCCAATTTATCTTCGCTAAAGGTAGATCTTGCTTATTAAACCTGGTGGACTTCTTCCAGAACATCACCAAAGCCTTGGATAAAGGCATAACATTACATACATCCTATCCTGATTTAGCCAAAGCTTTTGACACAATTCCTCTCAGGCATCAATGAGAAAAATCTCCTGGCTGGGAATTAACTTAAATTTCACTAGAGGGGTAGCCAAATGGCTCACCAATAGAATGCATACAGTCAAAGTTGGAGATTCCACCTCTATCAGCAGACCAGTTACTAGTGGTGTAAGACAAGGATCTGTGCTAGATCCCCTACTGTTTTAAATTAATTTCTCAGAGGTCAAGGTGAAAATAGATGGCCTGTGGCTTACCAAATTCACTGATGACTGCAAACTGGGTGTAATCACTGAGCCCCCCAATGATGTTAAGAAACTGCAGAAAGGGTGTACACAAACAAATGATTGGTGCCAAAGCCATGGACTTAAACAAAATGCAAACAATGCATTATCATCCATTTTGACAAAGTGGAAGTTCCCACAAATGACAATATTCATAGTATCCCCCATAGCTCAAATCCTGTGGTGAGTGATTTGGGAACATGGGAGCACAGATTGATAGTAATCTTAACTTTGATCATCATGTCTCCCAGTGGTAAGGAAGGCCTTCTGCATTGCACATCTCATAAGTAAGGCCATCATATCCAGGGCTAAGGATGTTATAACTCTCCTGTACTCATCACTCATCAGACAACTAATGGAGTACAATGCTCCTTTCTGTACATACCTCACAAGACACCTGTAGTAGCTGGAGAGACCTCAGACATTTCTCACCAAGAAAATTCAGGATCATCAAAACATGACCTACATGGACAGACTGAAGGCCCTGTCACTGTACTCTGTATCTTATAGGCTCCTGAGAGGTGACTTGTCCTTGGCCTACAGAGCAGTCGTGGACCCTGCCTTAATGGAAATGTTGCACATCTGCAAGTCAAATGGGACAAGAGTCACTCACTTTAGGATCTTATCCTAGCTTGTGACATTAACAGAACATGCTGGAGAGACACATATATCTCCCAGAGAATGGCATTCCTCTTGAGCAAACTCTCAGTTCAAGAAAAACACAGCTCCTCAATGACCCTATTTAAGTGTAACTTACATAACTGGATGGGAGACCATAAATTTACCCGAGGAGTGTCACCTATGACCATTTTGGATAAGGGCAGTCAGTGCTGATCATAGATTCATGCTGCAAATATAGACCATACAACTTGTTCCATAAGGAAACAAGGGTATAACATGGCTAGGCTTATAAAGGCCAAAAGCCTACTAACCTCTGATGAACCTATGAAACTAAGAGTGCATTCTAGCAAAATGCATACAAATGAATAACACCAAAAAAAGAAAAAAAGAAAAGATAATTATCAGTACTAACAAATATAGGGTAATACTAATAAAAAGGCAGGATTGTGAAATTTCCTAGATCTGTGTATGGTACAACCAGATCATATGTATTAACTCTGTCAGACAGCACACTATCTGGAATTGAACCCTTAACTCAGTGCAATAACAACACAGTTGTGTTTCATATCTCTCTTTGCCACCACCACAGGACTAGAAAGTGTTACATTCTTATTTGATTGGACATGTGTAGATCAATGTCATATTGACCAATGTATGTGTGTGTATGTAGTATAACTGATCAACATTTCAGACAGATTTTAGGCAGAGACTGGACAGTCTGCTCTTAGTACAAGGAGGTCAATGTTGCTAATGTTGTTCTAATAGCTCTCAAAGTGCTTATGCCTTTTTATTGTAATTCTACTCTGCATGATACAAACATGTCAGAGAGAACAGTCACTTCAGTATTGCTTGTTGTTGCTGTCAGAACAACCAAAAATAGTTGCAAGTCATTAGCAGCTAACAATTGTTATTGCTTCTCTCTGCAGTCTTAGGGCATGTGCATGCAATTGTGTAGCTACCTCACCATGTTTACATTCCCTACACCAAGTGATTTTTTTGGCAAATAGGAATGCTAATGATTTCACACATTATTTGCATCTTCACAGCGCTTAGAGGGTTGTGTCTTCTTCTTCTTTCGGCTGCTCCCGTCAGGGGTCACCACAGCAGATCAACAGTTTCCATTTCTTCCTGTCCTCTGCATCTTGCTTTGTCACACCAACTACCTGCATGTCCTCTCTCACCACATCCATAAACCTTATCTTAGGCCTTCCTATTTTCCTGTTACCTGGCAGCTTCATCCTTAGCATCTTTTTCCCAATATACTCTGCATCTCTCCTCAGCACATGTCCAAACCAATGTAATCTTGCCTCTCTGGCTTTGTCCCAAATCTTCCAACCTGGGCTGACCCGTTAATATACTTATTCCTAATCCTGTCCATCTTCGTCACACCCAGTGCAAATCTTAACATCTTCAACTCTGCCACGTCAAGCTCTGACTCCTTCCTTTTTGTCAATGCCACTGTATCCAACCCATATAACATAGCTGGTCTCACTACCCTCTTGCAGACCTTCCCTTTCACTCTTACTGGTACTCATCTATCACAAATCACTCCTGACACTCTTCTCCACCCACTCCATCCTGCCTGTACTCTCTTTTTCACCACTCTTCCACACTCACCATTACTCTGAACGAATCTACACTATAGAAAGGTAATATTTGTGGGAAGCAATGGCCAGGGAATCGTTATGGCTAGGCTTGTATAACGCCTAGGTCCAATAGCCTAGTACCTACCTATGAAACTATGAATAGTTTAACTATGAAAGTAGAAGGAGGAGACACTGAATTGATACAGACAGAGCATTGCTGCTAGCTACTTGGAGGAGATTTTTCTACAAATCACTGCACTATATCATAAGTTATGTTTGTCCTCTACACAGAAAAACTGTTACATATTTATATTTTGAATCTATTTCAATACGCAATGGAAAAATAGAATTCTGCAATGTATGCAGTTTTAAAATTTCACTACTGCTATACTGAACATATAGCAGTTCTTGCTGTGTCACCCATGTTAGCATGATTACTTCACAGAATTGTGTTATCATTTACTATTGCATGACTGCCTCCACTGTGTGGGCGACTCATTGGATAGAATCAGTGACTCACAGGATCAGGCAATGTCTGTGATGTTTCATCTGCTGAGGGCAGGTCAGCTTCCACATGTGCTTGGTGTCACTCTTGGCCTACTACACCCTGCCTACCCTGTGAGAATGATGAAGACTGTGCCATGTGCTTTCTTCATTTGGGTTTGACTTAGAATAGCATATATGCCTGATGCACAGAGTGACTAGGTACAGAGACTGACAGTATGCAGGTAGTTTATCTTCCTACACATTTGTTCATGTGCTATAGGTTCCACATTTACCTTGACATTACTACAGTATGAATTGCATGATTTGAGTCTGTTTCTGTCTGATGCTGTCTGTACACAGACATTACATGAGTAAGTAAAGTCTGTGGACATTGGCTGGTATCACTTTTAATATTTGTATGTGTTTAGGTTATGTGTATTCATTCTCTGGAGAGTGTGTGTGCTATCATTTGCCTCTTAGCGAGGGCAAGGTCATATTGTGCAGCAGTATATCTGCCAGCTACCTTTGCAGCTGGATGTTCTCCCTCAGATTCCTTGTCTGCATGTGTGGGAGGTGCTGGCCCTGCCTTTGGTCCATGAATGTGTGGTCCTGGCCCTTGCTTTCCTTGTTGCAGCTATTTCCTCAAGATGATATTTCAAGAATGTGAGAATTTCTACACAGGTGCCTGAGTCATACTGCAGAACACCTTGTGACGTGTCTAGACAGTGCAGCCATGACTTCAGCATGCAAACACAAGCTCTGTGATATTTCTAGTATAAGCATGGGCATTGTTGAAGCCTTCTTTTGTGGGTGTGTGTGCATTTATGATGAGTCTCATGAGCCACAGTTCCAGTGCATAACCTGCATCACCCGGTAGGTGGCCTTGTGGAACATCACCCATAGCAAACCTTGTTCATAGGCTCATAGGAGGTAACTAGGCTAGCAGCTTTACAAGCCTAGCCATGTTAATCACAGGTTGTCCCATTTGTCCTTATTCAGTGAACATATTTTTATATTTTTTCAGGGCTAGTCTATGGTCAACACTGACTCCCCCTGCCCATTAGAGACACGAGTGCTACCCCAGGGGTGAATTTGTGATCTTCAGTCTATTTGTCCAAGTTGCAATTGAAAAGGGTGGGGGAGGAGCTCTGCTTCACATGTATTGGAAGTTTGTTCCAGAGGAGGAGCAGTCTCTAGGAGACATATTTGTCTCTTCAGCATGTTTTGTTAATGTCACATGCTAGGTTAAGATCCCTAGAGTGAGTGACTCTTGTGCTGTTAGATTTGTGGATGTGAAGCATATCCATCATGGCAGGGTCAGAGACTGCCCGATGCACAAGCCTCCTCTCAGCAGGCTATATGAAACAGAGCACAGTGACAGGGCTTTTAGTCTATCCACGTACATCATGATTTGGAGTCCCTGTATTTTCTTGGGGAGGAACCTCTGTGGTTCCTTTGGCTGCTGCAAGTATCTGTGACGTACATGCAGAAGGGAACATTGCAGTCTATTAGTGGTCTAATGAGGGTTGAGTGGGGCTATAACATCCCTAGACCATAGTTATGAGGTGTACAACATAAACTGCTTTCCTTACAACAGTGGAAACTTAGCGGTTGATGTTCAGATTGCTATCTACCTATGTTCCTAGGTTTAACACCACTGTGTTTGAGCTTAAGAGGGTGTTGTCAGTACTGTAGTTAGTGGGGAATTATATTTTGCCAAAGGGAATAATAACCCACTTTTTTGCATTTAGTTTTAGACCGTGGCTTTGGCACCAATCGTTTGTCTATGTTAGCCCTTCCTGTAGTATGTTTACATCATTGGGGGACTCAATGATTTCACCCAATTTGCAATCATCAGTGAACATGGTAAGTCAAAAGCCATCTAATTTTCCATGGACTTCTGAAAATTAGGTTCCCAACAGTAAAGGACCCAGCACAGAACCACTGGTGATGGGTCTACTAGTAGAGGTGGAGTAATCATGTTTAACCATATGTGTTCTGTCAGTCAGCCAATTGGCTACCCATCTAGTGACATAAGAGCTAATCCCCAACTGAGAGAGTTTTTTAATGATATCTGAGTGGGGGATTGCCAAAATCCTTGGCCAGGTCAAGATAGGTGGTATGCTCTGTCTTACCTTCATCCACAGCTTTGGTGACTTTCGCAAAGAAGTCCACTAGGCTTAATAAGCATAATCTGCCCTTAGCAAAGCAAAATTGAATTGGTTCTAGAGTTTGAAGGTCACCTATGTCCTTGTTGATAAGGTCCATGATGATTCTTTCCATGGCCCTACAGATGAGATTTGTTAGACTTCTGGGTATATAATTCCCAGGGTCTGTTCATGGCCCCCCTTTGTTTAAGAGGATTTCTATTGTTGTCCTCCACTCTGATGGAATAAAGCCATTACTCAGGCTGTGGCTAAAGACAGTGCTAAGTAGGTCTACTACATCCTGTTTTAGATTGCTTAATATGCATCCTTGGATGCTATCTAGTCCCATTGAGGGTATGTTTTTGGTCTTGGAGAGCACAGATGAGACCTGATCTCCAGAGATACTAGGCAGAGGACTGTTGTTGGGTATGCTTTGGGGTATGCTGTTGGGGCCGGGGAGGGGAATGAAGTATGCACAAAATATGTCAGCTAGCAGGGTGACAATTTCCTCCAGTGCAGTATGAATGGTGCCATCTATTACCAGTTCTGCACATAGCCAGACATTCCATTTTAGGTTTTGGATGTAATTAAAGAATACCTTATGATTATCTTTAGCTAGGGACAGTATTTTAGCTTCATACTTAGCTTTAACGGATTTCACAATATTTCTGATTTGCTTGTTTAAGCTGAGGAGAGGATTCTTCTTCTGCTGGGTCAGTTCTTTCTTATTCTTAAACAACAGTTTCTTCATGTTGTTATATAACCTGCTTATACTTGAGGTCTACCAGGGTGGCTTGTTTTTTGGGAGGACCTGGTTTTGACCTGGTCAGATACAGCCATGTCTATACCACCGCTTAAGTGTTTGTACAGGGCATCTGACTACACCTCTGCATATGAGTCACTGCTGTCTATGAATGCAGGTTTTATAAAACTTTTTATAGCATCGCTTAGTAGTCTGAAGTTTGCCTTGGAAAAGTCCTTCAGTTTTGTTTTGCTCCTGTGGGGGTGTCAGGTCCAATAGTTACTTCGAATGAGATAGTTTTATGGTCCAACCTTACCAGGGAAAGCATCACATGGGGGGAGTGCACTGATTCCCTAGGTTGGTGAGTATGATGTCAATTATATTTGAGCTCCTTGTAGAGGCACAGACTATCTGTTCCACAGCATTTGAATTAACAAAGTTTAGGAACCTCTGAGCAAGCATGTTTGTAGTCGCATATGTCACTCTGCTGATGGAAGGATAGCTGAAATCATCCATGACTAAGCTGTTGGGCTGTATGGACAGTGATTCCAGTAAGTCCAGGTAAGTGGAGTGCTTTTCTTGGTTCATGGTGGGGGGCCTACAGCTAGCAATGATGTGCTAGGGTATTTTGCCTAGAGTTAATTGGACATGAAGTAGTTTTAAAGAATCATACTGTTGGACCAGTCTTGAGGTGTACTTGGTTTTAATGAGGATGAATACCCTTCCACATTTGGTTCCTTCACGCTCATTTTGATGTCTGAACATGTGGAAGGCATTGCGTATGTGGATCTATGTGTCATGTATTTAGTTTGTGTGAGAGGTGAAGAGTGTGTACTGATAACTTGATTGTTATCCGGTTTGTTATTACATGAGTGAAGTGATTCCAATTTCATAATGCATTTACATCTGTCACATAGGGTATTTATTTTCTGTAGAAGTAACTGGCTGTCAGTATACATGAGGTAATTACTACCTTCCCTCAGTATTCCCATGTCAATCAGGCTGATCGGAGAACTGATGGGAAACTGCTTGTCCATTTTAGCAGGTTTTTACCATATGAGCTATTAAGGAAAGGAGTGGGCTAGATTGACCAGTTTTGGCATTAGGAATATCAAGAGTTGTTCAACTGACAGCTGTGGATGATAGGTGTGGCAATGCTACTCAGTGCACAACTCAGTTGCCTTTATTGAAACAGAGAAGCTTGTAAGGGTTCCACTAACAATTGTCTAGGGGAAAATTATGTTTCAAGACATTTGCATCTATACAGAGCACCTCTAACCCCCTGTTGCTCAATGTGCAGCAACGACCAAATGCGAGAATTAAATACAAGTGAAATGAAACAGTTTTAAGGTAATCTACCAAAAGGAAAGTGCACAACGAACCTTCCTTCAGTAATTCCCAGCTCAGACAAGGCTGGATCCACATTTTTCTTCCACAAGGGTGCAGGGGAGTCTTTCTTAATGTAAGATGGCTAGTTTAGTGCTCAAGTGTAACAAAAACAGGATAGATTCAGCAGGTATGAATTTGGACTATGCTATCTAGGCTGAAAATACAGTTGAAAACGAGTGCAGAAAATATGCAGGCACAACAGAAGAAAAGCAGAAAAAATGCAGTGATCAGATACAATGCAATTTAAAAAGTGCAATAGAGACACAAAATATGCTTATTTTCTTGCTTTTTCTCTTTAACGCCTTTGATTAAAGCAGAATCACTATGGACCTCTGGCAAAAAGACGCCAAACACTTATCAGCTCCGGTTAATTGAACACAAACACAGGCAAATGCAAGGCTTAAATACAAGTGATATTAAACAGTTCTAAGCTAATCTATCAATAGGAAAGTACACAATGAACTTTCCTCCAGGAATCTCTAGCGCAGACAAGGCTATATCCACACACTTCTGACACAGGGGTGCAGGGGAGCCTTTCTTAATGTAAGATGGCTGGTTTACTGCTTAAGTATAATAAAAACAGACTTGATTTAGCAGGTCTGAATCTTGATTATGCTATCTAGGCTGAAAATATAGTTTAAATCAAGTGCAGAAAATATGTGGTCACAACAGTAAAAAAAGCAGAAAAAAATGCAGTGATCAGATACAAAACAATTTAAAAAGTGCAATAGAGACAAAAATATACTTATTTTCTTGAATTTTCTCTTGAATGCCTTGGATTAAAGCATAATCACTCTAGACTTCTTGAAAAAAAGTGCCAAATGCCAAGCAGATCCTGTTAATTTTGTTGTGAGATATGCCATATGTGTGAGCCATAATAACTATCTGGGTTGCCTTCACAGACATTGAGGATGATCCCTTAGGCATTGCAGAAAACCTGGCAGTTGAATGAGTAGAACCCCTTCCTGTTGATGAATGTCCCTCCCTGTTCACCAGGTGGGGCTTTTATTTCTATGCGAATGCAGTCTATGTGCACAAGACTTCATGGAAGTGTGCTACTCTGCTGTGCATGAAGAATAGTTGTACTGTCTTGCATGTCATATCATAGCCTATAGATATTGGTCAAGCATTTTGGAAGCTGTCACCTGTGACACCTGTAATATGCCCCCTGTGGGTCTTTCTAGAATGTACCGGTAGCTAATATCCTTAATGCTACGCATAGCATAGTTTCTGCTGGTATAGGCTTTCCTCAATTTCCCCTGGCTCTGAGATAGGCAGCCTGTGCTCCAGTTTTTGCTAATGGAGTTATGGCCCAATTGGAAATTACATATATTTTTAATTCCAAGTTTTTCCAGTTCTGGGTATTGCATGTTCATTTTCTGGATGATATCTGTATTTTTGGAAAGATAGTAAAGACAGATTGGATGAATTTATTAGTTCTATTAATTAGGCTACAGAATTGTTAAATTTTACATTTTACGGTAGAGATACTGTTCTTAACACTCTGGATGTATAGACCACGCAAGACATGTAAAATCAAATATCTTGTTTCTAGCATTTATACAAAACCTACTTACTCTAATACTCTGCCACATTTGCCAGCTCCTGTACTTTGCATCAGAAAAGAGCATTGGTTAAAGGAAAATTTGTACATCTGGGTCCTATAGTAATGAATGAGGATACCTTTTATGAGGAGAATATTACATTTTTTGAAATGCTTTATAGGTGGGGCAACCCCTCTAAATTGGAAACAAAATCTGATGAATCAGATTAGTGCTAAAAGAAAGGAAGATAGGTTCACTGCCATTTTGGAGGGGGTGAAAACTTGGTTACTGGAAATAATAGAAATAGGACTAATGCATGTTAACAAAATGTGTGTATACTTGACAAGTAATTGAGTATCATGACTGGACAACCATAAAACTGCAATCATTTTTATATATGATTCTGCTGTATGTTGAAAATAAACCATAGCTAAGATTCATTAGCAGCTACATGAAGTGTAGTGATTGTGCTGGTGTTGTGCAGTGCCACCAACATGATAGCTCATGATTTGGTATTCATTAAGTGGTTCTACACAACATGTAGAGAGCCACATGACAATGTGAAATGGCATAATATGCTAATTAAACCTTAAAGAGCTTATATACATGATAATTAACCAATCAAATATGGCAGTGCTATTCAGGAAGTTAGAAAGCATTTGAGAACACTTGGTGTAGGCTTTTACATCTAAACCTGTTGGAATACAGGCATGATTGCACTTAAAAACACACACACGTTAGAAGTTGCTGCTGCTTTTATTATGATGTATGTTGAACAGGCTTTAAATCATGGTGCTACTGCTTGCAGAACTCAGGCAAGAAGTAGAAGGGTGATTAGACACCATTTGACATATCATGGATAGCATGAAACAGAAATTGTTGACAGATATAGGGTGAATGGTGAAACACTGGAAGAAAAATGTAACCTCTGCTTCCTTCACCTTTATCCCCAGGGAAGTCATGGATAATCCATCCCAGTTGAAACAAAGCTATACTAGGTATTATGTATACTAGTTAATGGCACTATTCAGAGACCCACATGAGATATATTAGGAGTGCAACAGGCATTTGCCACTGGAATATTTCATCTTTTTTTTAATGCAATGCTTCTACATGCTAGGGAGCATATCTGTTTCCCACAAACACCACAGAAGAGGATGAGAACCTTGCAGTAATTCTATGTAATAGCACATTTCCCTGAAATGTTGGGGGCCATAGATTGCACACATATAGAAATACATGTTTTCAGGTTATCTGTAATGCTCAAGGGATCATCTACAATGTCTGTGCAGGTAACCAAGGCAGTTTCCACAACTCACACATATAGCACACTTGTGAGTTGTGCACCACATTTCCTAGAGATGACATCCCTCAAAATCATCTACTGATTGATGCAGGTTATGCACTGGAACACTGGCTCATGATACCCATGTGAAACACACACAACCCCACAAAGCAAGGATGCAATGAGGACCATGCTAAAGCAAGGGATATTATAGAATGTGTGTTTGGTTTGCTTAAATCAAGATCCCAGTGTCTAGACACATCAGGATGTGCAGTGGACTATGCCCTGGGCACCTGTGGTAAAATACTTAGAGTCTGTGCTGTGTTGCATAATATCATTCTCAAGAATCAGCTCCATCAAATGCAGCAAGGGGCAGGGCCAGCAGTAGCTGTAGTAACAGAATCAGATACAAATGAATATTCTGAGGGAAACCCACCAGCTGCAGATGGTGCTGGCAGACAGAGGTGTGCACATTATGCCCTGGCTCTGGATAAGAGGCAAAGGACAGCATACACAATCACTACCTAGGTCAAAACCTAAGATCACAAGAACATACAGATATGAAACATGGTGCCTTGTCAGACACCACAACCTTTACTTAATCATGAAATGACTGTGTTCTGACAACATCAGACAGGTGTGGAAAATGTAAATAGAATAAAAATGTTATAGCACTGATATTCTCTAACTGACATGTATATATGACCTATGAGTACAGTCAAGTTAAGTAACCAATGCACCCAACATGAAACACCTGCAATCCAACCACTCACACACACACACACACACACACACACACACACACACACACACACACACACACACACACACACACACACACACACACACACACACACACACACACACACACACACACACACACACACACACACACACACACACACACACACACACACACACACACACCAACCTCCATAATCCATTCCCCTACACCAACCCTTCAATTCAACCCCCTCTCCACACCAACACCCCCAACAAAACACATAAAAATAAGTATATTTTGAATCCAGTAAGCAGAACAGATTGTATGACACCTTGGAAATGGAGATAACACAGGTCTTAACTTTTCAATACATTTCTGAATAAGCAATTTAGCAATTATCAATGTAGCATTACTTATGTAACAATGAACTGCTATAACATCCTTATCCACTTCTGTGGAGTCTGATTTGGTAGAGATACACAAACAGAGCACATTTTCTTTTTTCTGGCAACACAGATAATAACAGCAGACCTCCCTACATACTTGCAATATCATTATCTGGATAAAATGAGCAAGCATGACATAAAAAAATAAATTACGTTTGTCATGTAGCATCCAGTAGCCTAATTGTAGAAATGCAGAAATGGCAATCCCAAAAGTAAGGGATAAATGTAAGTGTGAGATCCAGCTATATCCCGATGGACAGCCAAGAATTGAATGACGTCCCTTACTATCCTGGATCAGTAACTAAGGAACTCCAGTCCACACTACTGACTCTAATATGAGACTGTCACTTAAACAGAAGTAATATTTCACAATTTCCCCTAAGATCACAAAAGGAACATGCTGTATTTTTCTGGGACTGGATTATATACCTCTGGTCACCCAAATGTATTTTTTATTACGCACTTCAGAACAAAGTGTTCCAGTTTAAGACCTCTGATACACTTACACTCAAAGTAAATTTAAATCTCACACAACCAAACACTTCTGGGAAAGCCTGACACAGATTTCCAGCTGTGTCTCTTTGCCAAACTAAATAGAGAAATGCTGCCACCAATCAGAGCGTCTTCATGCCCTTCAAAAGGGGTGCCCAATTATCAAAATTAAAGATCAAAATAAATTATAGCAATGACCAAAACAGCTAGGCCTCAGGGTGAACTGGGGAGTATCGAACAGGTAGAAATCACTCTCTAATATTGAATGAAAAACACTGGTTTCCAGCCATGATGTAAAATAATGAAAAACATTAATAATAAGTAAAAATTGCTACACAATTGAAAATCAATAAATCTCAACCTCCATTACTCCTCCTTCACACTCTCAACTCACTTAATATCCAGTTATCTCCTATTCTCAAAGTTCCTACAACACCTCATACTAGGGGTACCTTATCTCCTTATCATTCATTTGCTATTTTTGCTTCTATCTTTTCTACTGAAACTCCTCTTTCTAAAATCAAAATTCCCCCCAACTATACCACATTCCCTAAAAATAAAATAAAATATTTTATCTTTAACTTATACAAACATAAATGCCACTGTTACCCTAATGTTCTTTTACTTGCAGGAGATATTCATCCCAATCCAGGCCCAACTCAACACAACTCCATCTATAACTATAGTCCAACTGACCTATATACCTCTACCATCAAACAAATTTCCTTTTACTCAATAAACACTAGAAGTATATTAAACAGGGTTAGTGAGCTTCATGCCTGGATCTCAAGCCACACCCCTGATGTCATCATCCTAACAGAAACTTGGATAAAACCCCAAGACTTTCTCCCTCCTGGCTGTAGTACACTGCACCTTGACTGTCAAAAGAAAAAGGGTGGTGGAGTTGCCATTGTTTATTTTAACGACCTTACTCTGACAACTCCTAATAAAACTATGCCAGCCTTTTCCCCTGCTGAAATACTGACAGCCAACCTTGTACTTAACACCCATACCACAATCACAATAGTAGCAATCGGTAATCCCCCAGGGGATAACTTACCCCTGCTGGAAAACATACTCTCATATTTCTCTCAACATATTCCTAATGAAACCATTATTCTTGGTGATGTCAATATTAATTGATTAACTCTCTGTACCCCAAATTTTTCCTTACACATTAACTTGTACAGCCTTACTCAACTTATCACTGATGCCACCCATACCAACAACTCTTATGCACACAGCGCCCTTATTGACTGGATTCTAACATCGCATCCCTCTAAATATCACAATACTGAAACCTGAAATTAATTAATAAATGACTTTCCTGATCTAACTAAAGAGTACTGTCCCTGATCTACTCTAAGATATAATAGCAAGACCAAGGCAAGCTTACAGTTTCCTTGGTGAGTTCTCTTTTTCTTGGTGTTCACTGACTGCTCAGTGCTTGACAAACTGCACAGCTTCACAATCTCAGATGTTTTCTTCAGCAGTCCCAAATGTATCAACTGTCTAATTTCAAAATATAAAAGTCGGCTATTTAAAATAAATATTTTTTTTCTGTCAATCAGCTGTTTAAACAATCTCCTAATAACCAGCGACATTCCAATGACATCACTCACTGCTCTGCTGATTCTCCACAGTTTGTAGTTTAGAATGTCCCTGTCAAACATGCACAGTTAGAACTGTATCAAAGCAGTGACAGATTCTTTAAACATTATGCTTGAACAGGAAAACACTCAACATTTCAAAACTTATTTACATTTTTTCAATTAGGCATGCTGGCATACAATACAATTTAATCTGAGAATATGTACAGATCTCCAGCTAGACATGCTAACACACATGACAGTGATTTCAGTTTCTTAACACCCCCCCCCTTATGACTCGAGCACAGTTTTTCAAGTTACCCTTGATAACTGATGCTTGAGAAAGATGTGTCTACTTGGGAATTTCAACCCACTCCTCTCCTAGCCAATCCATTTGCATGGGCATTATTCACCCCACTGCTATGCTATATGGTCATATAATATACTTGCAATCCTACACTCCACCTATTCACCTAATACCGTCCTTCTTTGGCACTAGCACTACTGGGGAATCCCAAGGACTGTTAGACTCTTGCATTACCCCCAGTACTAGCTTTTCCCTTATTTCTTCTTTCAGAGCCTGCTTCACTCTCTCAGGAACTCTATAAGGAACCTACTTAATAGGTTTTTGGAGTACTGTGTCCACATGGTGCTGCACCAGATCAGTCCACCCAGGTTTCCCTATGATCATAGCTCCAAATTCTTGCAATACTGACTTTATCTACCAGACTTGATTAGGAGTTAACTGCGGTGATGTAATTATCTCTTCCACAGAGGTGTCAATCCTACCCTCACCATAACAATTGGTTACCATATCCCTTTCAGACTCTTCCTGCCATTCACTATGAATGCACAATAGTATGGCCTCCCTCCCATGATAAGGTTTCACCATATTCACATGGTACATTTTGTGCTCTTGTTTCCTATCTACCAAATTTATCATGTAGTTCACATCACTGATTTTCCTCACCACCTCATACGGTCCCATCTAAGCTGTTTGTAACTTATTATATTTAACAGGAACAAGTAAACACACCTTCTATCCCTCAGCATACTCTGGGGTCCAAGCATTCCTGTCATGCCACACACCTCCTTTTGTTGTTGAGCCATTGCTAGGTTCTCTTGAGCTAAACCCATGAGCTGCTTAAGTTCTGTCTGAAAGCTGAGAACATAAGCCACAGCAGAGTCTTTGTGAACTCTCACATTCCCACCCATCTCAAATTAAATCTAAAGGCCCCCTCACACTATGCCCATATAACAACTCAAAGGGTGAAAAGCCTGCAGTTTCCTGCAGTAATTCCCTGTACACAAACAACAGATGGGGCAACTACTTGTCCTACTCTCTTTAGAACTGGTCTGCAAATGCCAGTAGCATAGTCTTCAATGTAGAATTCAACCTCTCCACAAAATGTTTCACTCCACAATACTTCCACAGACAAGTCAGCAGGTCTGACATGAAGTTGGCACATTGGTTAGTCAGTATTTCTCGTGGAAAACCTACTCTGCTGAAGATTTCTATCAAAGCATTTGCAACTTTTTTTGCCTCAAAAGATGACATAGCCACTGCGTCAGGATATCTGGTAGCATAGCCTATTACCATCAAGATGTATTGTAGAACTTGGAGTACTTAGGTGCCCCACAATATCCAAGGCCAGTCTCTAAAATGTCTCTTTGATAACAAGCAAAGGCATTAATGGAGCCTTAGTCTTGTCCCCTACTTTATCAACTTTGTAGCAGTATTCACAAGTCCTACAATATCCTATCACATCTCTCACTATCTCAGGCCAATAAAAATTTAGCATAATATGTCTCTTAGTACTTCTTATGCCCTTATGACCTGAGAAAGGAATGTCATGCTCTATGGGTAAGAGTGGCAGATGGAAAGATCAAGGTACTACCGACTACCATATCACATCATGTTCTAGCCCACCTCTAGGAGTCCATTCTCTATACAACAAACCTTTGTTCCAATATACAGAGTCCCCTCTTCTTTGAGCCTCTGGTGCCTCCTTAGTCATCTTCCTCAAGCTTTGTAACATAGGATACATAAATTGAGCCTGTTTCAACTCTACCTTCATGACCTTTCCCAGCTCACCTTCTGCAGTAAGTCTAGTCACTTTCAACAGTTGTGGTTCACTGTCACTGTGGGTACCACCACTCACTTCTGTCCTTGCAGTCACAGTGTTAAAGAGAACATCAGTACCTGTACTGACCAGCAGCTATGGCTCACATTCTGACTTACTGCTGTCAGATAGCACCTTTTCTGAAACAGCCACCACATCAGTCTCAGCTTCAGGTATGAGATCTTTCTGAGTCTCTCCCAGAATACTGGACCTACATGCCTTTCTCCAAGCCTGGCTGCATGTTACTGCATGTACACAAGGTACTGCATCATCAAAGTCATTCCCTATCAAAACATCTGCAGGAATATCCTTGAACACACCTACTTGTTTGCTTCCTCTTTCATCATCCCAGTCAAGATGAACACCAGCCAAAGTTATTTACAATGGGGTCCTTCCCAACACTCTGATTGGAGTGGACTGCCCAAGCAAGTACTGTTCTTCTCTAACCACTGCAGGCCTTACAATCGTTATATGGGAAGCTGTGCCCTCTTAGCAATTACCTGTTTACCATCTGCTAAGACTGGATATAAATTTTGGTGATAATTTGGCAACCCAATTGTTTCTAAATAACTTACCACTGGCAGTTTGTCATCTCCACTTGCTCAGTCCCTCACCCTCTGTTTCTCACCTTGGCTTGATGGCATTTGACTGCTATGTGTCCCTTCTGGTTACACTTGAAATATCTAATCCCTAACTGTGCACTTGGAGTAGTAGTTTCCTCTATTACTGGTGTACTCTATTGAAGTGGCTTAGACTTCCCCCCATGGGTTCCCTTATGTCCATGTACAGTATTGGGTATCCTTCTCCTATGCAGTGGTGATTTGCTTGCCAAGTAGAGCTCCCCTTTTCTCCCCAACTCCTCTGCAGAGTTGCACTCATGGTCTGCTAACCAGACTCTCATGTCATCAGGCAAAGTACTGAGGGCTTGTTCCCTCACCAAAAGTTCTCTCAGTCCCTCAAAACTGCTGACCTTACACCCACTCACCCATCTGTGAAAGTAAGTACCTAAGTCAGCAATATAATCACATACACTTTCATCTGCCTTATGTCTGTTTTCACAAAACATTTTACTATAAGATTCTGGTGTAAGTTTGAAACAGTCAAGACAGCAACAATTCACTTTTTCATATTTCAAACAATATACATTGTATAACTTTGCTACGGCCTGAACAGTTTTATCATGGAATAAGGGAGTCAGGAGTAGAACCCAGAGCACATGGTCAACAGGATGTTGTCTACATAACCTCTCAAAAACATGAATAAAACTATTAAAGTCACCTCCATGCCTGTACTGAGGAAAATAACTTTTGAACTTTTCAAGTTCTGGGTACAGTTATTTCCTTCCCCATTACTTCCATGACCATCCAGAAGAATAAGAAGCTCCACTTCATGCCGGCACTGGCTCTCATTCTCCTTGGCTTATAAATGTCTGACCTCCAGTTCATGTTGACACTGTTTCTCCACAGGCTCCAGTTCATATTAGTGGTGCTTCTCCCTTTTCTCAGCCTCCAGGTATTGCATTCTCTCCTCAGCCTCCGGTTCCAGACTCCTTAACTATAGACAGATTCTCAGGTCCTCTGAATAGAATGTGGACTGTCCAGTCTCGGCATGCTGCACATCACCAACTCCAAATTGGATATCCTCTAACTGGCTAGTCTGAGCTGTGGCTGCAACCAAGGCTGAAATCATTGCTTCATTGGACAGGTTGGCATGCACCAATCCTCTGGCTTCATACTCCTTAGCCAACTGAATCTTTGCCAGCTTGCTAAAATCTTCTGCTGACATCCTTGTCTGCTATGACTGACTATCTAACTAAAAAATAAATAAAACTGTGTGGATTAAAATTCTGAATGTTTACCTTGTGGCAGTCAAGAGTGCACACCTTAATGACAACTTCTCACAGGCTATCAGAATCCAATTAAAAATCCTATGCCACTGGCACCAATTAATGTGACATCTGGCTATATTCCACAGGACTACCAACAATTGAATGACATTCATTATTATCCTGGATCAGTAACTAAGGAGTTCAGTCCTCACTACTGATTCCAGTATGAGACGGTCACTCAAACAGAAGTAATATTTCACAATTTTCCCCTAAGACCACAAATGGAACATGCTCTATTTTTCTGGGACTGGACTATATACACCTGTCCTTCCAAATGTATTTTCTTATTACACATCTCAGAGCAAAGTGTCCCAGTTTAAGACCTCTGATACACTCACACTCAAAGTAAATTTAAGTCTCACACATCCAAACACTTCTGAGAAAGCCTGACATGGATTTCCAGTTGTGTCTCCTTCCCAAACTAAATAAAGAAGTGCTGCCAACAATCAGAGGGTCTTCATGTCCTTCAAAAGGGGTGTCCAATTATAAAAATTAATTATCAAAATAAATTATAGCTATGACCAGAGCTGGGGAGTATCAAACTGGTAGAAAGCACTCTGTAATCTCTATAGAAAAATGATGGTTTCCAGCCACAATGTAAAATAATGAAAAACATTTAATAATAAGTAAAAATGATTACAAAACTGAAAATCAACAACTCTCAATAAACATTAGAATTCAATCACCAGAAATGTAAATCAAACTGCAGGATATGAGTTCATTATTCAAGAAAACCTCTATCTTAATAGCTAACTTTCCTGATCTAACTAAAGAGTACTTTCCATGATCTACTGTAAGGTATAATAGAAAGACCAAGGCAAGGTTACAGTTTTCTTGGTAAATTCATTTTTCTTGGTGTTCATGGACTGTTCAGAACTTGACAACCTGAATAGCTTCACAATCTCAACTGTCTTCTTCAGCATTCTCAACTATCTCAACTGCCTAATTTCAAAATATAACAGTCAGCTATTTAAAATAAATTATTTTTCTGCCAATCAGCTGTTTAAACAATCTTCTAGCAACCAGGGACATTCCAATGTCAACACTCACTGCTCAACTGATTCTCCACAGTTTGTATTTTAGAATGTCCCTCTCAAACATGCACAGTTAGAACTCTATCAAAGCAGTGACAGAATCTTTAATTATTCTGTTTAAACAGGAAACCACTCAATGTTTCAAAACTTATTTACATTTTCACAATTAGGCATGCTGACATAAATGCAATTTAATATGAGAATATGTACAAATCTCTTGCCAGACATGCTGATACAGATGGCAAGGATTTCAGTTACTTCACAATAAGTACATAAACATTATAAACCTACTGACCTAACTGACCCTATGAAGGAATATCTGAAGTTAGTAATGCTCAGTGCTAAAATTCTTAACAAGAAACTTCATCGCATACAGACCTTCCTCTCCCTGAAGAGCATAGACATCTGTGTAGTAGTGGAGACATGGTTTAAAGTCACTAAGAGTACCCCAGCAATGCAAAGTTATAATGGCTTTCACACCTTTAGACTAGCTACTGCACAGGAGGGAACTAAAGATGGAGGAGTGTCAGTCTATATTAAGACTAATCTCACATCCATACAAGTTAAAGTTTATGACCACTGGAACTCATACATGTGCAACTTACCATAAACAGTGTATTGCACCATATCCTTGCAACATATAATACCCCCTCCATATCCCAGGAAACCTATACTACCTATCTCAATGTTAAAGAGTCCTTCTCATAGGTACCAGAAGCTGTTAAAGACTTGGGGGGGGGGTGACAGGGGTGCTTAGTGAACTAAAAAGGGTAAGTTTTTCTAACTATTTGCTACCACAACATAGGTTCACTTGGAGGACATTTTAAGCTTAGTCAATTCCCTTTTGGTGCTTGAATTAGCATTTCTGATTGGTCTTAGCTATCCCCATGGCTGATAATTGTATATTAGCCCTAGTGAGAACAACTGTGATCATACCATAGATAATTTGAGGGGGGCCATGTAAGTGATGCAGCATTTAGGAACTGCCTCTATCCACTAGTGGCATGAGGGGAAATCCTGGAGTACATTATCTATTACCCATCCTTAGATCCAAGTTGCATTTGAATATGGATGGATGAGCTTTGCTTTATTTTTATGGATAGTCTGTTCTGGACTAGTGGTATCCTCTGTGATAAATATACATCTCTCTACAACATTCAGTTTAGATACCTGGACTGAGTATTTCTGATGCGATTTGACTTTCTGATGTTCAGTAGGTCCATCTGTATTATGTCGGAGGATGCTTTGTATGCCAGACATGTCACCTCTAAGCACTCTGTAGGATACTGAGTATAATAATAAATCTTTGAGATGGTCCATGCAAGACCTATTGTTTAGGACTTGTATCCTTTTAGTAAGGTATCTCTGAAGATATTCCTATTGTTGCATAGGGCTGGACCATTATGAGAGCTTTATAAAGGGGGACAACAACATCTCTAGATCTAGTCACAATCAATTTGTTTATAAGCTGTGCAATATAAAAAGGCTTTTGTATGACTCTCTGGGCACATGTTGGTCAAAGGTTACGTCACTGCACACAAGTTCCCAAATGCCAAACAATTGGATCAGTTTTCAGAGGGCATTGTCATGATTTTGACACCAGTTATTATTTGGGACAAGTCATTTGGGGATTCAATAACTTCTCCTAGCTTGCAGTCATCTAAAACTTAGCTGGCCAAAGCTCTTTGGTATTTCCTTTTACTTTTTAGATGTATATGCCAAACAGAAAAAGTCTCAGCACCAAACCCTGGGGGACTCCATTGATGACTGGTCTGTAATCCTGTTTTGATCTCCTGCATCCTGTGAGCCAAGTTGGCAATGCAGCTCATGATGTAAATGTTTGCTCCTACATTATTCATCTTTTGTACTACACCTGAGTAGGGGATTGTGTCAAAAGGCTTAACCAGGTCAAGGTAATGCGGTGTGAACTGTTTTACCTTCATCCATTGCTTTGGTAATAAGAGTAAAGCTTAAAATTTGCCCATGATTTTGAGCCGGCCACACTTTCCTCTGGGCTGTTTTCAAACGCATTTTTAGGTCCATGCATACATGTATGCATTCCTTGATTCACCTTCCTGATTGTATTAAATTATATTCCTTGTATAATACAGCACACTTGTTAGACTTAAGTCAGAGCACATTTTAAATTTGTTTAAACATTTTTCCAGTAGGCAATGAAAAAAAAAAAAAAAAGCATTAACCAATAATGACAAAACTGCCCTATTCAGAACATTTCCATCATAAAGGTCTACTTTCACACACAACTGCATTTTAAATTTATTGTTTGAACATTTTTCCAGTAGGCAATGAAGCAAAATGCATGCACCAATAATGACAAAATTGCCAACTGCCCTATTCAGAACATTTCCATGACAACAGTCTACTTCTACACACAATATACAAATACAGAATCACAGTAGTGTAAGCCATAGGCATGTTGCACAACTTCTTGAACTTATTTTCAATTGGGGGGAGGGGCAAAAGGCCAAAAACCAGGGACACATTTTCAACATTGCTTGTATAATTTTGTAAAGTTGATTGCATAGAATGTTGTGTTACAACCATGCATTTCACTACCAAGTCTTGAACCCAGAACACTGTGCATTACAGTCAGAGCAACATACCACTAAGCTAAACCAGCAGCTTCTTGAAAGACAGGAAGACAGACTTAAATAGCCATCATATCATTTAGTGAATTCAGTTCTCCCTTCTCACCATAGCTCTCAACCTCTTAGATCAAAGCCAATATTGGGGGAATACAGCCCCAAATAAGGGACGCATTTCAAATACTGATTTTATAACCTTAGAAAATTGCTAGAATAAAAGGTTTTGTTTTACCACTCCTGAAAACCAGAGGAACAGAACGTAAATGTGAGGCATACATTCACAAGTGATGGTGGCTAGAGACTTCAGGCTCTTTTTACCTGTACCCAAGGTACAGGGTTTGAGTCTGAGTATCAATAGCTCCCCTTCCCCCTTGCTCTATGGTTCCAGTGCCCATGTATCTAACTCATTTCCCATTCCCACCTCCCTATCACTTTCTTAGCTGTTAACCGTCATGACTGCCAATTAATATTTAACAAAAGCTGCTAAAGCAATATAATATTAACCCACATATTTTCCTTGACTCACCTAAATATGTTACATAGCTTTCAAGTATACTTCATTATGAGGAACATTCCTTGTTTTGAGGGTTAAAAGTCCATGTTTCTTGCAATTCCACATTCAAGGGTCTGCTACACTTTCTAACATTTTTAACCGATATTCATGGTTAAAAATACCAAATCATCTTAAATCATGAAAAAAACTTGTTGCAAGTATAAAATAAGATGATTTCACCCTCCTGTGAGTTTCATAGCTGAGGTTTAGCAAGATATAAGTTGCACATGTTGACTTTTTTACCACATTTTCAGACATAGTGTTCCACATTCTGGAACATACCTCCCAACCAGGGTTGCCAGATTTCCGATTGGACAGGGAGGGACAAAGTGAAGAGCAAAAAAAAAAAAAAAAAAAAAAAAAAAAAGGGCTTTCATACATAAATAATTGACAAGTTGACAAGGACTGCATACTGCATGTAGTCGCTGTTTTTAATGAGATATATTACTCAAGCCAAATATGCAAATAAGTACATACATACAGTTATTATGCATTACAAACAGTCACATATTAGATACCTTCGAAACATTTTAGTTAAATTCTAATTAGAAACATGTATAATCAAACCACATACATGGAATTAACTACATATACATAATAGTCACACAGTAACAATAATAATAACAATAGTACACTTTGAACATTTGCAGGAATCACAGTTATTATGCATTGCAAACAGTCACATATTCATTAGATACCTTGTAAACATTGTAGTTGCATTCTAATTATAAACATGTATAATCAAACCACATACATGGAATTAACTACATATACACAATAGTCACACAGTAACAATAATAATAACAATAGTACACTTTGAACATTTGCAGGAATCACAGTTATTATGCATTGCAGTCACATATTCATTAGATACCTTGTAAACATTGTAGTTGCATTCTAATTATAAACATGTATAATCAAACCACATACATGGAATTAACTACATATACATAATAGTCACACAGTAACAATAATAATAACAATAGTACACTTTGAACATTTGCAGGAATCACAGTTATTATGCATTGCAAACAGTCACATATTCATTAGATACCTTGTAAACATTGTAGTTGCATTCTAATTATAAACATGTATAATCAAACCACATACATGGAATTAACTACATATACACAATAGTCACACAGTAACAATAATAATAACAATAGTACACTTTGAACATTTGCAGGAATCACAGTTATTATGCATTGCAGTCACATATTCATTAGATACCTTGTAAACATTGTAGTTGCATTCTAATTATAAACATGTATAATCAAACCACATACATGGAATTAACTACATACACAGAATACTCACACAATAATAATGACAGCAATAACAGCAATACCGTAGTCCACCTTTGAATGAATATTTTGATTTAAATTCACAAAGTTATATAATAACAGCTTTATTACAAGTACTTTTCACAGCTTTTAGCTTGTTTCAAAATATATTCACCATCTTCAGTCGATAAAAATTTTCTAAAGTCTTTACAAGTGTAATTAAAATTTTGTTTGACCATTAATTCAGCTTCCACAGTCTTTAACAACAATCTGTTTCTCTCCTTTCTCCAGGCTGCACTCATTAGACTAAATATTCTCTCACAAATTGCATTGGAATGTGGAATTGAGAGTATGTGGGCCACAATTTTGTACAAATTACTGCAAGCAGGATGATCTTTAAAAATATTATCCATTTCTCATCTATTGTTTTTTCTCATTTGCTTCAGTCATACTCAGTACAAACTTGTTTAATAAACAGACATCTTCATATAGAAGGTCAGTATTGCAAGTAATATTAAACAATTTTGTTAATTCTTCAATTGACGGGAATTCGATTTTTACATTTGGTTTTAAGGATAAGACATTAATGCATTGAAATTTGTTACTTTCAAAGTCAAACCATTTCTGTAGGTATTTTATCGCTGTGTCAAAAATGTCTGTCGTCATTTTGAAGCGGGATTTTTTGATGTCATCACTGCATTTTAGTAACATTGTTCTAGCAATGCTTCCATAAAAGGCATCATTTTTTTTTGACTGAGTGACTGCAATACGCCGTTCATTATTTCAAAAACATCAATTATTAAAACATCATTGCTTTGAAGTTTTGTTAACGCATTCTGAATAATACTGCATGCATTTGCAACAAACCCCAGGTATGCTAATGCCAATTCATCACTGAAAAACAATTCAAGAATTTCAGATTTGGATTTTTGACTCAGAAAGTACAATCGTATTGGCTCAAAATTTTTTATTAACCGCTCAGTTGCGGGCTTCAAAGTGAGCCATCGAGTCGGCACATGGCATAACATTTCAGACCACTCTACTTCTAGCCATTTGAATAATTCTTTCAGTTGTACGACTCTTTTTGTTGACGAACTAAATTCATTATAAATTTTTATAACGATCGACTCTATATCAAAAGTTAAAGTTTGTGCAGCTTTTTTAGCAGTATTATGTAGTATGTGACAATTACACCCAATTCCAATTATATTTGAATTAAGGTCTTTTAATTCTGTAAAGACGCTTTGTTTTTTACCAAAATTGACGTTAGCATTGTCGGAGCAGAAAGCTGTTACATTTTGTATTTTTAAATTATTATCTTTTAAAGCTGTTGTTATAGAATCTGCTATACTAACTGATGTCTCACTTTCCAGTGAGTAGAAGGTTAATAATTTTGTTTGAATGCCCTGTTCTTTGTGAAAATACCGAACAATTAATGGGAAGGTTTTTATATTGCCTTTATTTGTGCGTCGGTACTCACAGAAAATGGCTGGTCATCTTGCAATTCTTTCAAAATAATTCTTTTTGATTCAGGTGCAAGCACACGTGTAATATTTTTTGTTGCTTTAGTTCTACCACAACAATATTTTTTTGATATTGTTGAATCTGGGAACAAACAAGAAAAGAGCAATCCTGCACAGTCACTGGAAATGTAACTGTGTGAATGCTTCACAGTGTGAAAACAAAAGCTGTTTCTGCAGCAATAATATCATCTTCTTCCTTTGAATTTTTGTCATGAAAAATGTTGTTATTTTGGTGGGCGTCGAAGCTGATGAAATATTGTTGGTGTGCGCAGTAGACTTCATATGTCGTTTTATGTCATTTTCACCACCATGTCCAATTGAAAATGATGTATTATTGCACATCGAGCATATAGCATATCCTTCTCGTCCTTCTCGTAACCAGGAATATTTTTCATCCAATCAGTGTTGAATTTCACAAGCCTTTTTATTTTCTTTGAAGGAGTATTATCAACATCTTCAGAAGTACTCATCTATAGAATGATGAAAAGTTTTTACATGTTAAGATATTTTTAATAGAATGTAGAAATCAACTATGAACAAGCAAGAAATACCAGGCTGGGTCTTGTAAACTCAACAAAAAAGTTGTAAAATAACACCACTAAGAACAGAGACAGAGTCCGACTCCAAGTTGATTTCACTTTAGTGGAGTTAAACTGCAATAGTCGCTATTCAATGTTTCTTAATGTAAAACTGGTTTTGAGAGCTCAAGTGTAGTACCAGATGCTTTACAACAAAAGACAGAACTCCTGCAGTAAGATGATCATTAGAAATAAGTTCATAGACTTCTGCATAGAAAACCTTTGCATAACCCAAAAGTTTTGCAGTATCAGAGGAGGTTAGGATGTACCGACGGTACCTCACCAGATTTGTATAACTGGAGCTGTAAACACCCTAGAGGTTTCCAACAAAGAGAATTCTACATTTAAAATCTTTAAGCTACCAGAAAAGACTAAAAGCACTGTCTCCCTGGCCTTGAGTGTCTTACAGACTCTTCAGAGGAAATCAATACCTTGCCTTCCACACAGTCAGGCAACCCAGCAGTCAAAGACCTTTTGTACCTTCACAAATCAAACAATCCCAAAAATATCAGAACATCAGATCTAAACCAGCTTTAACAGAGCAGTAACACAAGGTGGAGAGACAAATTAGTTACTCAGAATTTTCAAAACCTCTGGAATAGACTCGCTCTTCATATAAATCAGTTTAACACACCACCTTCTTTCAAATGGGACCTGGATAATTCAATAAGTATTCATAAATTCAACCTAGGCATGACTGGCACAAGACAACCCTCCTCGAAAAGGGGGTTACACAACTTACAACAATCTATGGTGGGGAACTGACACGGCATAATGGTGCAAGAGTAAGACTCAGTAGCCTTAAACTTCTTGTGATAACAATAAATGCACTTAAATGGGGAAGACATCCCTGATCACTATCAGCAAGAAACTTTATTCTCTTGTAAAATAATCCAAGGCTAGCTTCAAAAGAAAAATCGCCATGGACTCCAAAGATAACCACAAGGCATTCTTTAGCTATGTCAAGAATCTAAGTGGCAATTCTCAGATTTTCTCAGAGTTGGTGCTGAGAAATACACTGAACCGACCGATATAGCCAACATCTTGGCATACAGGTTCAGTGCAAACTTCACCCCCCTCTCACCGGCCAAAAGGGCCCATAACTATACCAGAAGAATGCAGTGCCCTGAAATCACAGACACTCAGGTTAAAACAGCCCTCTCCAAAGCCAAAAACACAGCATCAATGGGACTGGATGGTGTCCCAGGCTGCGTCCCCTCCTATCCTACACAAGCTCAAAGATGAACTAACCTCTCATCTAAACACACTGTTTAAACTCAGCCTCTCCACAGGCTGCATGCCCACAGAGTGGTGCACAGCAATGGTTATTCCGCTCCACAAAAGTTGGAGCCACTCGCAACAGAACCTGGGAACTATCGCCCTATAAGCCTGACTAGCTTGGTATGCAAAGCTATGGAGTGCATCATCATGGATCTCAGTAACAGAGACATTGGGAACCTCCAAACACTGGACCCTACCCATTTTGTCTTTGTTAAAGGCAGATCATGCCTCAGCCTCCTAAACCTGGTGGACTTCTTTGAGACAGTTACCAAGGCTATAGATGAGGGAAGGGTGGCCCACACAGCCTACCTAGAGCTCACAAAGGCTTTTGACACCATTCCCCACTCAGGTATTTTATAGACAAGCTCACCAGCCTGAACATAAACCCTTGGAGCTAGGTCTGACTCTAAAGCGGTTACAAGTGGCATTCATTCCCCAGAGCCTTAGGACCCCTCCTGTCCAGCATATACTTCTCAGAGGTACAGCCTACTGTTTCACTTGTCTCGAGGTGTATTCAGATTTAATGAAGATGGATACACCTCCATCTTGGTTCTTTCACACTTGTTTTGGGTTCTGAATGTGCGAAAGGAATTGTAGCCTTGTATGGCTGGGGTGCTCTCTGACTTTAAACCAAGACCCGAGCTGACCTTTTGTATAAAGTGTATAAAGGCCTGTTGCACTTGCATTGCTACTTTGTACTAGTTTTTGGACCTTTGGCATCAGATAAAAACCTTCAGATGACCGTGGTTTATCTGCCAGATGTATCACTTACACTGTCACACTATTATACAATTTGTTCTCCAGCTCCACTCCAGCCAGGCAAAATTGTATATAACATTGCCAAATGCACTGCTAATGTCTAAGTCGTAGGCTAAACACAGCATTGCTTTTCTGGTGGTAAACCGTGTAATGTCCTAATTTCCAGACAATGAACAATGAACTATGTTTATTCTGACATAACTTAACCATTCTGTCCCAAATTCATGTTTCATGCTTCATTTTATACCATATATCATCAACTTACAGTCTTACAACTTTTAGTAATGATGAATCACATGTGAACTGTCAGGTCACTACTTTTTAGCTTCTGTCTTGCTCTTGCACTCACTAAAGAACTCCATTTGCCATTACCTTCTGGATGGAATAATATCAAGTTGAAACTTATTTTTTTTCCTCCTTTCAAATTACACTTCTTAGTTACACTTACACATCATACATGGCACTGCATAGCATTCCAAATATTCACTAACTAACTACTCTGCCCACATTCCTTCCGTAACTCAATATTGCCTCCCTGGCCTGGGCTGGCCTGGCCCACCCCATTTCCACATCCCTGTACCAACTACCAACAGCAAAGTACTAGTCTGTTACTTAGTTGTGACTTGTGAGTCAGTGTGAGAGGGATAACTAGTCTAGACTGCAAACAAACAGACAAAAAATTGAAAGTTCTATACATACTTTACATAGCAATAGCATATGATAGATCTACATCTACTTGATGATAGCCTACTGTCCAGCATATTGGAAATATATGACAGCAGAGTAAGTTACAACAACAAGTATAAACAGCGTAAACAGCGTAAAGAAATAAATATCTTTGGTAGCATTTTTTTCTGTGTGTGGCTGGCAGACGGGCGGCGGGTGGGCCCCTGCTGCTGCAGTAATCTGTGTCCAGTAAATAGAAGACAATGATTAAGAAAGGACAAGAGAAGGACCTGGAAACTAATTATTTTATTCACTGAAGTATAGTTATATTGTGTACTGATGAGAGACTGAGAGACAAGTTAAACCAAAGACAAAACCAAAGACAAAACATTGAATTCTGTACAAAAGGTTGAATGAAAACCCTTGCATTTCCAACTATATAATTATGTTTCAGCAATGGCTAGGTTTGTATAACGTGCTTACAGGTAGCACTAGCATCTAATTGGAGATGACAGGTTGACAGCTATATTTATTATACTCACTTTCTCATTTTACTGTTTAAATGAGCTGATCTAGTCACCATTCACCTTACATTATTTTGTTTTCACCGTTGTTAAAAAACACGAGCCTAATACACAGAACACTAGTCACAACATGAAGTGGTTGAGCAGGGAGAAAATTCTGAAGTACCATAACATTTAACTTTTACTTCAGCTATGACTTTTTTTTTTTTGCAACTGAAAAGGCAATTTTCCACAAGGAAAGTCAACTCACACTTGCTGTCTCATAGTTTCATACTAGTAACTAGGCTGTTGAGCTAGTGGACTATATCACCATCCAACCAACAATTCCACAAATTTACCAAGACATGAATTAATACAAGACCCCAACTTAGTTTCACCCACTTTCCATAAGGGCTAAATGGACCAGAAGAGTGCTCAAAAGGAATTTGAACTCAAGACCTCTAGCGCTTTGAGCAAGAGTCATAAAAATAAAAAACAGCAAAGCTTCTTACTGTGTGAGGAAAAAAGACAATGCTAAGCAGGTGGCATACATACATATCATTTCAAAATAAATGTGAATGCTATGTTGTCATTTCAGCTGTCATGAAATTATGATACATCACTACAAGTCACTGCCAGACCCAGGCCCAGCAAAAAACAAATAGATAAAAAAAAAAGTGTTGTCATTTAAATTCCAGGGGTTGTCAAGCAAGCTGTACAGTTACTGCATTCCATTTCCCACTTACAGAAATATTTAAAAGTAATCAGAATGCCCTGTTTATCATGCCACTACTTTTTCTGCTTAGAATCAGATCATACACATACATTAGACATGAAATGCCAAAAGCCTAAACTTTCTGGACACATTATTTTAAATAGCACACTTCCCCTGATAAGCCATATGCCCTTTTAATTTACCTGTTTCATACATTTCAGGTTACATTTTGTAGTTAGGAGGATCATAATTGTATAGTGATATATATGAATGTATATCAGGCATAGTAGTAACTCACAACATGGGTTCATAGACCTAACAGGCATGCCTGTATATTCTTGATTCAAGTCTTTAAGCAGTTTCCTGGAAAAGTACACTGACGTCTGCACTTGAATTACAGTTTGAAATTCCCAAATGTACTTAAAAGGACAGTGCTACTTTTGAAATAACCTCCTGTTTTATATGGTAAGGGCTTAGAATAGTCCTCTTCATTATTACCACATAGAGCCCTATTTTGGGGGTCTCCACAGTACTTATGTATGGATGTAGGGCAGCTTGATATGATTTTTTGCAGACTAAATTTTAACAAGATCTGAAGGTTACAGAGTTTATTAATTTTATACATTTGGGGTGCATTGTTTCATCATGAGGATGCACCCTGAATGAGCAAACTACACCCTTCTACTACCACCAGGAATGAAGATACAAACTAGCCATAACCCTACAATGGCATATATCAGCTCTTAACACCAGAACAGGGAGCAGTCTGGTTTCCTGGTTATTTGGCGATGTGTTTTGGTGGGTGGGATAGGGGGGTGTCAGAGTCTTCATCTTCTGCCAATGTTTTTATTTAAAAAAAGCAATTTCCATTATGTCTTTTTAAATGTGCTTGATGTTCAAATTTTATGATTGAAAGTCAAATTTTGTAACTGTCAGTAGACTGTATTTCCCTTTATGGATGTATAGCAGTCGCTGGTGATGGTCTAAAACTGAAATTTCCATCACAGATTCATGTTTACACTTTATTAGCATTTTGAATCCTTTACAGTTACAGTGTATTATTGTAACATTCATAAATCAGGTAACATGTCTAGGTGTTCATAACACTTATGACAGCTATGTTATGGCAAATCATTACATAGTGGGTGGCACGATGCCAGGGTAATCCTATGGGCTAGGCTTGTAAAGGCCCCAGGGCCATTAGCCTAGTTCACACCTATGAACCTATGTGTCAGTGGCCCAAAATGTAACACACTTGCCTTTGGTGTTGGAAGATCAGATGAATGTGGGTTCTATTCTACCATCATGTACTTGGCTTCCTTTTCCAGTACTGACACTGCTGCAGGGGATGATGTACCCCTGAGTATGCCATCCTTCAGATGAGACATTAACCTGAGGTCCCATCTGCCAGAGCTGATAGTAGCTCAGGTGGATGTAAAGGATGCTATGGCATTCATAGAAAAAAGAGTAGAAGAAATTCCCAGGTGCCCTGGCCAATGTCCCATAGTCATTATGAATGGCACCAAGGGTCTGCCCTGAAAAGAAGACAATGGCCTAGTGGGACTAACCCAGTCTACAAAGAGCAAACAAATAAATAAAGACATCAAGAACAATATTAATCATAGTAAAACTGTCTTCTTCTTATTATTATAGTTATTTTATGTTGTTATTTTACTTGTTCTTACTATTTCCATAATAATGCAAATAATGTTGGTTCATTACTACGACCTCTTCACATTTACCAAATATTTTGAAATTGAACATTTGTATTTTCCATATGTGATCCATGTGGGCCATATAAGTTGGACCTAGTTCATCTCTAATTTACGGTGCCCAACTGTACATAGCTTAGTACATATATAGTGCAAGTTGTCATGACGTGAGGCAATAAAATGTAAAGAAATAGGTAGGTTGTCTTGTGATAAAGACAATGATGATAAACAAAGCAGTATGTTGAAATTAAATTTCTACAAAAGATTAACATATTGGGCTGTATAATACTTTTTGAGTTCATTTGTTGAAGAATCAGTTTTTGTGTTGTAAATGCAGCAAACATGAATTTGTCAATCATTTTTATTTTTTGCCATGGCACCCTTACTGACCTTTGGTCACATGTATGTCACCTCTTCTGTTTGGTCCTTCATAATTTACCTTCTTCTTCTGCTTTCGGCTTTTCCCGGTTAGGGGTCGCCACAGCGGATCACATGTCCGCTCATGATTGGCAGTGGAGTTTTACGGTGTCGAGTTGCCAGTCCAGCACACTCACACACACACACACACACACACACACACACACACACACACACACACACACCTAGGGCCAATTTAGAGTGTCCAATCCACCTATAGCATGATGTCTTTGGGATGTGGGAGGAAACCAAAGCACCTGGAGGAAACCCACGTGACCACAGGGAGGACATGCAGACTCTGCACAGAAGGCACCCCAACCGAGGATCGAACCAGGGAACCTCTTGCTGTGAGGTGACAATGCTAACCTCTACATCACCGTGGCCACCACCGGTCCTTTGTAATTTACCATTGAGGCAAAGCCTGTGCACATCTGCCAGTACTCTTACACTGGAAGACATCACAGATTGTTACTGGATGTACAGTGCTTAACTTGTACAGGAAGCACAATATGCTAAAGTTTTCTTCTTACCTTAGGATGTTGACCTGTGCCTAATTTTAGGAATTTCACCTGGGATATATATACCTAGCATCATCCGTGATGGAGATTCAACTTGTGGTGGACAGGGCTCATCCTGTGCCATCACCAGTTTGGAAGAGAGCTTTTTCATGCATATTAATCCCTTCTCCATGTCCACTCTCTGATACCTGAGATGCTAACTGAATGTGCTCTCTTGTGGAATAGGACAATGCATTCTGCCTGCATCTTAGTGTTGGTTACAGTTTGTCAATATTTCTAAAACAAAACTGTAAATATACTTAGCCTAATACAATTATCTGTTCTTGTTAGAAAGCAAGACAACCATCTTCAGTTTATTTAACATTTGTTGACTGGGAAATTCTGACTAGGACATAGCCTATTTTCAGAGAAATGGTCCACTCCAGATGCATGTATTTGGAATGTGGGAGAAAACCAGAGTACCTGGAGGAAACTCACACAAGCAGCGAGGACATGCAGACTCCTCACAGAAGGCATCCCAGATTCCCAGCTGAGAATCAAACTGGAGAACTTCTTGCTGTGAGGCAACAATGTTAACCACTACATCACTGTGCCATGCCATCCAATATGTAGGAGATTTGCTCTAGCTTTGAAAGTTGTTTAGAATTATGAAATATGCTTATGGAGGTTGCAAGTATAAAACTATATTCTGCTGAGAGTAGCTCATCCATGATTCATTATCTTTACTACTTTAAATAAGGATTTAATTTGCACCATACGGCTGTTTTGTGAATTCTTACATGAGTCTGTGTTTTCACAATTGTTACAGACTTGTAATAATATTTTAAAATTATTTAATATCAACATTTTAAAACAGCTTTCATACTATTTTTTATTGTATACAAAATCAATGAAATTGTCTTGGGTAAAAGGAATGTTTACATGTTCAATGAAACTGCCATTTTAGATAGAAAAATATTTTACCATATTCTTAACAAAATAATAAATGCTGTTTTTACAAGCTGCAGGAAGGATATACTGAATAAGATTACTAATGTGTAAAACATGACAACCTTATATTAGGAAAATTTAAAACAATCAGCAAATATTTTTATTTTCCATGAGAATTTAACAAACTGTGATATGATTCCATTGTGTGATGAGCAAATAAAATTATTATGTACTTCAGATGTCAATATATGTTTTAGATAAATATTTACACAGTTTAGAATTTAAGAAATATACATGTATACTTATTACTTAGGCAAGTCGCTAGAAGAGTTTTTGCTTATTGTAGCAGCCTGTATCCCAGGCTTATTGTAGCTGCCTCAATTGAAACTGTCAAACAGGGTACTGTTAGTCACCTTTGGAAAGGTAATACAAATTCTAACTTCTAATCTTCTATCCAAAATTCAGGCTGTGTGGCCCACTGGGACGAGACGACAAGTGTCACCTCTCTCACACACTCACTTCATACATTTTGTATATGTGGAGTCCTACTGCTGCCAATGCGCAGCTCAATAATATATTAACAATATCAAGCAAGTTAACTCACTGTGAATTTTGTGAAAGTGTAGCTTTGCTCACTCAGTAGTCGTCGTTGCAACTAGCTAGTAGAGTAGACACATTGGCATCATCGATCATTCGCAGTCTCGTCGGTCGCTGACACAGCAGAGCAGTCGCAGTCAGAAGAGCCCTTAATCACGCCTCCCAGTCTCCCACGCACAAGATGACGAAAAAAAGGGTACGTATATACGTACAAGACAAGCGCACAGCCAGGAAGTAACACACACACTTCTCCGTCGCCTCGCCGTCGGGATTTGTACTGCTTAAACGGGACCCGGGATTTCTGCGGTGAACTCGGGATAATCCCGCTGAAATAGGGACGTCTGGCAACCCTGCTCCCAACTGTCCAGATTTTCGCAGACTATCCATATTTTTGACCCAAAATTCTGGTCTGTTCTTCATAAAATGTGTGGTTTTCCAGATTTTTGTGCAAATCAGTGAGAGCTACGTTCACTAAATAATGGCAAGCATTTGAATTTAGACTTAATATCCTTCAGAAAATGGACGTTAACAAAATATTTTTTATTCTAGCAACTATAAGTGCAATATTTAAAAATTGTCGCTATTTTAGGGCTTTTTCCTCCCATTATTTGTGGCTTTGTCCAGATTTTTTGTGCTAAAAGGTTGACAGTTATATTTTGGAGGTTGAAGAATGAGAGCTGTATCCTTCATATATAAAATCAAAACTATTTATTGGCTACACTTTAATTACATCACTAAATTTCTTTACCACTAGAGACTGGTTACAAGAATAGAAGAAAGTGATCAGAAGTACTTGAGAATTAAGTTGCCAACTTGGCACAGGCAGTATCATCACTCTCATAATAACTTCTAATGATTTTCTGTCCGTGGCTCAAAAAATGGGTGCTTCTTCAAATTCATGTACTGTTTTTTTAATCCAATATTAAGATAAATCGTATCTGCTTTTCCCTTGATGTACTGCAAGTAAAAGTGGTACACTTCAGTACAAATGTAGATGTGCCGGCAGCAGTACTAGTCTTCCTCACTAGCATTACTCACCACACCCCCTCACCATAGAAACACAAGGGATGTGCTCCTCTTCAATAGGAAAGTGGGGACAGCCTGACAAACGCGGAAGGGTGGTTATCCGAATAGGTCATAAACAACATGATTCAGAAGAGTAAACATTAATTTACTGGTAATCGCTTCCACAACTTCAAAATCTCATCTAGCGCATACGCTACAAGAAATAAGCTTGCAAGATTCAGGTCACATTTACTTTGTTAACACGAAAACAGAAGACTCCATCTTCAGTCCTCACAGCAGCTAAATAAAACCCAAAAATACCATCCAGAAGATAAGTAGCAGTAAATAAAACCGTCCGTTTCTGTTCCCGTTTGCAAACCCAGAAATATGTGCACCACACAATGACGTCAGCATATAATTCAGGACAGTTGGGAGGTTGGATGATCTTCAAAAGTGGGGGGGCTCCTCTCCCCTTTCTCTCTATGGTTCCAGCACCCATGCTCACCATTCAACCCAATATGATATTCATGGGGAATCTCAACTCTCCCTCTATAGATTGGGTATTCTTCACCTCTTCTAATGCACAATGCCTTTATAGAGTGAGCTGTGCCCACTAGTATTAAGAATAAGACAAACTCAAAAGACAAGCCACCCTGGTGGAATCACAATATCAGTCGGTTATTCAACAACAAAAAAAAAAAACATCTTGGGTAGGCATAGGAGGAACAAAGCCACATATACCAAAAGCCAACTGACTAATCTAAACAGGCAGCTAAGAGGGTTAAGTAATACTTCAAAGGCTAAATTTGAAGGATAAAATAGATTCTTACGCAAAAGACAACCACAAAAGTTTCTACCTCTATGCTCATAACCTCAGAGGAAATACACAACAATCCACAGAACATATTTTATATGACAGTATCTACACTGAACCGGAGGCCATTACCAACCTTTTGGCTGACATGTTCAGCTCAAATTTCTCCCCCGACCCCATTTTCCCTGTGATAGTCCAAAGGGAATACCACATACATCCTAGCCCCAACAGTTACTAGAGAACAGGTCATTAATGCACTTTCCAAGGCCAAAAACTCTGCAAAGATGGGCCTCTATAACATCCTGGGATGTTTAATAAATAGCATGAAACATGACCTCTCTGGTCCACTTGAATCACTCTTCAACTGGAACCTTCAGTTAGGTTTTGTGCTCAAGGAGTAGAAGATGGCTACAGTCATTCCTCTGCACAAAGGAGGTCCAACCACTGATCTGGTTGACTGCAGGCCCATAAATCTTACCAGCCACATATGTAAGGCCATGGAAAGAGTCATCATAGACATTATAAATGTGGACATAGGTAACCTGCAAACACTGGTGGACTTTTTTGAGAAGGTCACCAAAGCATTGGATGAAGGTAAGACTGTGCATACAACTTACCTTGACCTGGCCAAGGCTTTTTATACAATACCCCACTCAAGCATTATAGACAAGCTCACTAATTTAGGTATAAACCCTTTTATCACCTGCTGGATAGCCAACTGGCTTACTGATTATACTCAAGAGGTCAAAATAGGTGAGGCCACCTCCACCAAGAGGCCAGTCACTAGCAGAGTTCCCGAGGGATTTGTACTGGGATCACTTATTTTTAACATCTGTTTCTCTGAAATGGAAGCACATGCTGAAGGTATATGCCTGACTAAGTTTTCAGATGATTGCAAGTTGACGGTTATCATCAACTCCCCTACAGACACTAGCATTCTTCAGGAATATCTATCTCTAACTAACAAATGGTGTCAAAGCCATTGTCTTAAACTCAATGATAAGAAATGCATAAGTGTACCCTTTCAGAAATCAACCATCTTGGCTAACTATCATGTTGATGATATCAAGACTAAGACTAACACTAAGAGTGAAAGCAGTGGTTATGGATCTGAGTATGCATGTAGACAGTAGTCTTACCTTCAACAATCCTGAGGCCACAGTGATGAGGAAATTCCTTTATGTTGTGCAACTTATAAGTAAAGGCATGGCATCTAGGTCCAAAGAAGTCATTATGCCACTGTACTCCACCCTTATCAGACCAGTCATAGAGTACAATGCTCCCTTTGGTATGTACCTGACCAGGCATATGCTGCAATTAGAGTGACCTCAAAGGTTCCTTACAAAAAGAATACAAGGCAAAACAAACCTGCCTTATGCAAAGTGCCTTAAAGCCATTTCCCTGTATTCAGTCTCTGATACATTGCTTAGGGGTGATCTATGCCTAGCTTATAAGGTATCTGCAAACCCCACACTTATAAGCCTCGTACATAATCATGTCAAAGAGTAAAAGAAGTACAAGATCTAGGGACCTAAATTTTGTCTGTGACTTAAACAGAACATGCTGGAGAGAAAGCTATGTTTCCCAGAGACTACCCATTTTATGAAGCAGGCTTCCTATCCATGTAAAGCTGAGTTTGTCTATGACCCTGTCTAAGCATAAGCTAAACAAGTGGATAGGGAAATGGAAATTTACACAGGCCCTGGCACTCATGACTCTTATTTACAGAGGTAGCTTATAAATGCCTGGCCCACAATGTTCTATTTGGATGCAGGACATCGTTATTCTTTTGGAAAATGTGGCTAAGCCTAGAATGCCCCCCTCCAAGCATTAGCTTATTAACAGTTTATGAATCTATGAATCTATAAGAGTGCCCTTCATCAGTCACTGTCTTTCATGTTTGTACTGTCAAAATGAAAGCATTATTTAAGAAATAGTTACATAGCTTGACAATACAGCACTGTAGAAACTGGTTAAAACCAGCTGAAGTACTGCTATTCTACCAGTAATTAACTTTGTTTCAAAACAGTCTCTCCAGTATGATACAAGAGCACTGCCTACACTATTACTTTCATATAGTACAAAGTCAGCCACATAAGTAATGTGAGTAAGCAAATGAGGTGTGAAATCATAAGCATTTACAAATACCAAAATCTGCATACCATATAGGGAATGTAAATATGGTGTAAGGACCTACACAATTACATGCACACACCCTCAGCAACTTATGGACAAGCACTGCAAAGTGTTACCCTGTTGATGGCTTGCAGGTGTCTCTGATTACCTTGACAGCATAAACACACAGTTTTCACAGTCTCCCCACTCTGGTATACTATACACCTAGTCAGGTTGTGTCAGGGAGAAGGGGCTTAAAAAAGTCTGAAAGTACATTGATTGATATATAGGAGCTCAACAGTCTTAATATTTCAATACTGGCTTATTTAGGTCTTCTCTTGTGTAGTGTAATTTGCTTGCTACTTGGAAGTGTGAACTTTACTTTCACAGCTTAAGGAAAAAAGGTGAAAAGATTTGTTCAGGCTGCAATAGGTAAAAAAACCCAGCCATGTAGCACTGAGTAGCTGCCAGCACTCTGGATAGTACTCAGGAAAGAAAAACATTCCTGAAATGTAGCTTTCTTATGGCCAAGTTGCAAGTGCAGTTACCTGCTAGATGAAGTATATCTGATTAAAGGTTCAAAACCACTGACATCAAACTTTTGCACATGGGTTTAGGAATATATAATCACATTCTGTGATACCATAGTGATTTTGATTAAAAGTTGACTGTTGTTATTACTGTTAACATCATTTGATCATTATTCTGTCCACTATAACATAATATGTCACTAAATACAGGCCTGATAATTTGTTCCACAAAGTACATGTCTGAAGTTGCAGGGAGATGTGAGAAAGAAGAATTATTCACTTGAATGCACTTGTTCCAGACAATGCTACACATACCCATGCACTGCATTGCATTCACTATCTGCAATTTACATAGTAAATATTACCCCACAAGGTCGGCTCTATATGCTCTCCACTGGCATAGAGCTATATGCTCTCCAGTGGCATTAGGTTCACTACCTAAGGAAGAAAAAGTGAATAAATTAGTTTAGGCTGCCTTACATAGCTCAAAAATGCCTGGTAGCTTCAAATGGCCAACAGCACTCTGAATAATAATCTTTCAAAAATACACCTGTCAGGTAACTTTCTTTGTGGCACAACAAGGTGTAGTTGAGGTCAGTTGACACAAATAAGTTATATAATGCATTCATGCATAGAGATCACATTTCAATTTATCACAATGTGAATTTTATTTCAGTCACCTTTTTATGGTATGTTTGCCCTCTGTTGGGCATCTCACAAACAGGGTGTACTAAATAAGTGAGAAAGTGAAACATTTTGTTGTGGCTGCCTCATGTAGCTCAAAACTCCCTAGCAGCTTTGTGCAGCTGTACTCACTCAGGATATTAATCTTTCAAAAAATATACTTGGCAGGTGGTGCAAAGTGTAACTGAGGTGAATTGACAGAAAGAAGGTACATGAAGCTTTGTGTGAATCCTGTTTATAGAACTCTTTGCCATAATTCAAAATATTGACTTTTCCATTGTTTTCCATTCTAAGATACATTTGTTCTCTCTTGGCATCATGCAAACACAATTCACTACCTAAGGAAAAAAGTGAACAATTTAGTTTTGGCTGGCTTAGGTAACTCAAACATGCTTAGCAACGTTGTACTGACTTCAGTACTCTGGAAAGTAGTGACAGGGGAAATTATTCCTGCCATAGAATTATACCTATGGCACAAGGTGTAAGACCAATAAATTTAGATAAAAAATGCAGACTATTAAGAGTTTGAAACCAGCTAGAAGGTACTTTTTAAAAAAAGGGTGTTAGAAGCAAAGTGTCAGGATTATTTTAATAGGACTGTAACAGTAATGAAAAATGATATCTTAAACTATTCTTGCAAGTAATTTATCAGTAAGCATTGTGTAATAACAATGTGCTTTTTGTCATATATGACAAATGTAGTAAATATATATACAACCTAATGTATGCCCCTCTTCCTAGAGATGACAATAATTATATGTCATAAAAAATGTTTAGCATACTTATAATAAGCATGATACCTTTGTTTAAATCATCATGGTCCATCACATATTCAAACTATGTGTTCAGGACCCTTATGTCTTCTGAGTTCCACCTGTAAAATAAACTGACCTGTCTTTATCATCACATTCAACTGTATCCATGTGAACCACACTTAATTGTCATAAGAATGACTTTTACACAGGAATGTATTTCAAGACAGGATTACAACCACATGCATATCGGCTTCTCTGAAGTTTATCTTCATTTAATCTGATGTCAGTAAATGTCAAGTTTTCATTATGTAAAGCTATCTTTCCTGCAACAATGTGAGTTAATGTGTTAGGTTGCAGTTTTTGCCTCCTGTATCCCATGGGTTCTATTCCAGCTGTTACAAAAATATTTTATCATTGATTAAGCCCCACACTGAAAATATGTCAGAACTCAGCCATTTTTCACCTTATAAAGTGCAACCCTCAAAAGCCATGCTAGTGGGCCATCCATTGTCGATCAATGAAAACTGTGCAATAGGTGAAGCATCACACAATGGTACAGATAAATGCCATTTTCCATACCTTTACAAACTGCCAAGGGATCCATCTCTTTAAAATCTCACAAATGCAGTTGGCAAGGCTGTACATGTTTGTGCAATACCAGTAACACATTAGATTGGAATAAGGAGCCAATTCAAGCATAAGGCTGAATTCAACTAATCCTACACAGCTCACTAAAACTGTGTGCTCATCACGCTGCAATGCGCACATGGTAACATGCAAATATTTTTTTTAAGTAAGTGGCTCTACACAGAGTTTAGAGCCACACATACCTGGTAAACATTGTGGCATTTTAATTACAGCATAAGCTGCTGAACTGTATGCTAATCAAACAATCCAAGATGGAGGAGCTATAAAGTAATCATATACACTCAGTTTAGATTTTTCCCTTGAATTTCAAAGCCTATTGCAATACAGGTACAAACACTACTCTACATGGAAAGAATGTTAGGGGCTGCAGCTGCTCTTCTGAATGTCTATTTGCAACAAGCTCAAGTCTTTGCTGCTGCTGCTGCTAACAGACCTCGGTCAAGGAGAAGGGTGTTTAGACCCCATTTAGGTTATCATGGTCTGCATGAGGTGGAAATAATAGAGCGCTACTGGGTAGATAGAGACACAACAGGAACTCTGCAACCTCTGTTATCCTCAACTGAGATCAAGGGCAAACCAAGGGGAGCCAATACCTCTGGAGACTAAGGTATGTGTAGCACTTAGACTTTTAACTACAGAAACCTTTCTGAAACCAACAGAGGACATACTGGGGGTGTCACAGGCATCAGCATCCAGGATTCTACATTAGTTCCCAAAAGTTATGCTACAGCATGCCAGTGACTACATATAGTTCCCCTTTACCTTGAGGAAAGAGTTACAACAGTGCAGTATTTCTACCCCATAGGACACTTTCCTGAAGTCTCAGATGCCATACACTGCCCACACACTGAGGTCAAAGCACCATCTGGGGAACAGGGAAAGATCTACATAAAAAGAAAAGGCCTCCACTCCATTAACTGCCAGGTCATGTGTAACACTAAGGGAAAAATGCTGAATGGTGTGTGTTGGAAAACCTAGCAGTTACCACGACTCCCATATCTGGCACAACTCTCAACTCTACCAAAAGCTTTCCAGGGTGGATATCTCCCAAGGCCATTTACTGGGTGATGCAGGATATGCACTCGATCCATGGCTGACTCACCCATTAGAGATCTACACATACCCATGGAGGAATGCTATAATGAAGCACATGCTCAAACAAGAAATATCACAGTGTACTCCACCAATAAACTGAAAAATCATCTTGACTTGTAAATGAAGAATCAAGCCATCTCCAAGAATTCATAAGCATTTTAATGGACCAAGCAGACGAAACAACACTAAATAAAAATAAATATAAAAAACATAGACAACAGTGGAAGGTATTGTCACTAAGCGCTTTCACCCATAATAACAATCAGGCATCATCAGAGTAACAGAACCTGTCAGAAGTGTCAGCTTTTAAAATAACATGAATCACCCACCCCCAAGTTAGAACCAATCACGACTCAAATTCAATCATTAACTAAGTAAATTGCTGTGTTTGTAAATCCAATGTTCTAAAGAAATAAAAAAATAAAAAGTAGTCACGTACTTATGGAATTCCCTATCAGCGTGCAAGTAAACAACTAAACAATTGTACCAATGTGCAAATGTACCAGTATATAAATAGATGTCCATGTAAAATATACAAGCTTGTGTATAGAAAATATGTGGAAAAAATTTTATATATACATCAATCTGTTGTAAAACGCTGAAAAAGGTGTTGTTATCAACTAAGGTAGTTTGAAACTATGTATCCCTTTACAATGTTACATGAAGAATACAGATATCTTTCACAAACTTAGAAATCATTCCAATGTAAAGCAATCTATGCCACTTACATCTTAATACATTTACAACAAATGATGCTTATAAAAATATTAAATATATATTTACATTTAAATGTAAATATAAATATAAATGCAACTATATATAAATCATTTGTAAATATACTACAACTATCCTGCTAAGGTACCTGAAAATGTTTTATATAACATATTTAAACTGTCAATAAGTGAAACATTGCTCTGCTAATCAGTCTATATACAATAAGACCTGTATTTTAAAATACTGGACAATGAAATATGGTCATTAATCCCTGGTGGTTTAGATGCAGCGAGCCTAAGCTGCCATAAACATTCTTTGACCTCTAATAAGGTCTTAGTGTCACCACCTCTGTCATTAAATGGAATTCTGTCCACCACAAAGAATATATATTTTTTTAAAACTGATACAATTCAAACTGTGTGTATATAGGGCATTTGTTGTTTTTCTGTTCTTAATGTCCCTTACGTGTTCTAAAATTCTAGGCCTCAGTTTCCTAATAGTTTTGCCTACATAAAATTTAGGACAACTGAGACATGTGGCAATGTAAACCACCATCTTCGTGTTGCAATTACAGTACCCGGGACATCTAATCATACTGTTAAAATTTTGAACTACTACATAGGGGCCATTGTTGATGTACTTACAAGTACTACATAAGCCACATTTACTCATTTTGGAATTCTTTAAGTCTCACAATTAGATTCCATTTCCATCATCTCCTTCAAGTTCTTACCCCTACTATGAGTAAAAGCAGGAATTTTGCCAACTATGCTTGTTATATCATTGTTAAAAACACTTTGCCAGGTGTCAGTGATAATGTTCTTAATTTGTCCAGCTACTTCATTGTAAGGTAAAAATCATAGCCCGTCTCATGTTGTGAATGTTAATTTTATCAGTATTGATGGTATGTTCACTGATTTCTGTTACTAAACCCCCTTTGAGTATAGGTTTAAAGGTAGTATGCCTTTTTGCCTCTATCTCACATCTTGTCTTAATCAAAATATCAGTGGGGTAACCTCTCTCCTTAAACATTTCCATTAATTTTGTTAGTTCAGTTTTTAAGCAGTCATCCTCACTAATAAGTCTGGATAGTCTAACCATTTGTCCTTTGACTATATTCCTTTTTTGAAAAAATGTGTGACAACTTTGAAAATGCAAAAAAGAGTTTGAATATGTTTTTTTGCGGTATATAGTAGAATTTAAACTGACTTTGTCCTTTTCTTTGTACAGTAGTATATCCAAAAAATCACAGCTTTCGCCATGTATTTTATGAGTGAATTTTAGAAAAGATGTAGTGGTGCCCAGATATGTAATAAAGTCTTGGATTTCTTCTACTGTTCCTTTCCAAAAAATTAAGATGTCATCAAGGTAAAGCAAATATAGTGTTACCTTTTGCATATAATCTGATGGAAAAAAACATTGTGTCTCCCAATCTGCCAAAACCAAGTTGGCATAAATTGGTGCACACCTGGCACCCATAGCTACACCAGTAACCTGCTTGTATATTTCACCTTCAAACCTAACAAAATTGTTGGACAAAATCATTTCAGTTAGTTCCACTATTAGGCTATGTTTAACTGTGTGAAAACCACTGTGTTTCTCTAAACAATTGTTGAACATTTCAAGACCCTGTTCTTGTGGTATAATTGAAAATAGGTTAATAACATCAATAGTAACCATTAAAAATTGTTCATCGGTATGTGTGTTCTTAATCACGTCTAGGCAATGCCAAGAATCCCTCAGAATATGTGGTAGTTGTTTTGTAATGTTTTTATAGTGAAAATCAACATATGAGGCCATAGCTTCCATTTTAGAGCCCTTAGCTGAAACTATCAGGCGAAATGGTGGATCATTGTAATGATTATTCTTGGGCTATTGCAGCTGCTTTTCTCTGGCTGAAGAAATCATATCAGTGGCCCAATAATGCACCTGTTCATAATTCCTGCTGTGACCTTCTACTGCATTGACATCATTTACTAACTGGTTCCAAATCTACATTCTGGCAGACATATCCACATGTCTTCTCTCAAGCAGAAGGGCTCCATGGTGCCTGAAAGCCTGAATTATCACTTCCTTTTCAGAGTCACCAAAAGGGAGGTAAGTTTGATTTCTAGGCTTGGGTGCCATAATCCTATGTGACACAAAACATAGAAGGATAAAACAAATAAATATTGCATAACTAATGTCTTGTTTATATACAAATTTGTCAACATTAAGCACTGAAAACACACTTTTCATTAAGTAAAAATGAAGGATATGTGGTTGTCCAAAACTAAGGAATACCACTTAAGTAATATATTATGTTTCCTACTGTAACATCAGGATACTTACAAATTTTCAACAGAAAGACACTTGAAACACACTTTTGTTCTTACAACACACAATGGTAGGCTGCTCCCCACCACCAAAATAACAAATAAATGAAGGGTTGTGCGAACCAAGGAATATCACAGATTTAATTGTAAATATGCTTTTCACTCAATTAGGATGTGTACACATTTACAACAGAAAAGTCAATTTATGAGTGGCAGTCACTTCTCACTGTGCCCACCACTCCCTTGTAGGTGGCCCTGGGCCATCCCAGAAGCATAACACCTGTGTCAGTAATACACACATTACATTTCTCTCCAATAGCATAGAATATTGTGAAATCAAATTGTAAAAATAACTGGTGATGAAAGTTTATAAGCTGCCTATCTGTGGAATGTAAATGCCTGCCAAAAAGTCAGTTGCTAATGAAGTATCAAGAAATGCATACAGATAATAGTTCCATTGTCACCTGGATATATAAATAGGTTTGTAACATTTTGCTAAATCTACAATATACTTTAATAATACAAACATACCTTAGTGAAACTAGAAGCCTTCTCTACAGATAAATCAAGCAATACCAAACTTCTCTTTTGTCCAAATACACAAGTTTCCTCACATTCAATTCCCTAGCTAAACAGTTACTTTTTTATAGTGTAGATTCAATCCTCTGAGCACTCTGAAGATGCAAATGAGGCATGAATGTATTAGAATTGCTGAATACCAAACCTTGTGTAGCAAAAGTAAACATAGTATAGACTCTACACCTCTATTAGTTGCTAATGGTTTGCAACTGTAAATGATTACTGTGACAGAGAAGGCAAACAGTAGAGCAATTCAGAAAAATTCCCTGCAGTGGGTGTATCAGTGAAGATACACTTCCAAACTGTGGAAGTAAATTCATCAAGCTTTTAAATGAAACAAAACAGCACACATTTAGGATTTTTGTTCACTGATAGGCACACTCTACTACATGTGCTAAAAAATGTTCACCGTCATTTATTTTTATCATACAGTTGAATAAAAATAATGCACTATAGACTGCATGTCTGAGATTACAGCAGAGATAAGGGAAGAATGAAGACAATACAAAAAGACAGTGCTGCATTTGTGCAAACATATTCATAAATGGTTGTGTGAATACTCGTGTTAAATAGATAACCACATGTACAACCAACTGAGAATGTACAAGTGTATGTTCTGTTAATACTGTAGAGGAAATGTAAATTTCTTGTATGCACATGATTTGATTGTTGCTACAAATCTGTGTCTGTGGCAAAGAGAGATAACATACTCCTACTGTGTTTTGTAATTTCATTACTATGATAGTTCATATCCAGAGCTCTCTAATTCTTTAATGTATTATTTTTTTTCTTTTGTATTCTGCTGTTAACATTTGTGCATCTTAGTGCACACAGGGTGAAAAATTTAAATATTCAAAAATTAATGTAAGTTACTGTTATGAAAATGCATAATAGCAATGTGCATGCTTAGTACATTAAAGGCTTAAAAGGGTTAATACATTTATTCTGTTCATACTGCATGAATCTGCACAGCTATTAGAAACTTAATAAAAGACACTTTATTCTGCTTATGCAATGAAAATATGTGCAGCTACGGGAAACACTTAATAAGAGACATTCTATTTCTAATTATGCCATGAGAAAATGTGCAGCTGCTAGAAGTCTTGATGAAGAAAACAACAGATGTTTGAAAGCTTAAACCATAGTCAGCACTACTTGTACCAAAGCTAGAAATGTATCTTGAATCTAGACAAAATGTATTGCATATATTAGAACTGTACAATGGAAGAATTGAAGAGACAAGGTGGGCTAAAATAAGCACAAGGCCAGTTTGTTTTTCTCAAATGTTTTTGCAAGACAGCAATAATCTGACCATGTCAGCAATAAGCCTGGTAACATTTTTTGTGTAACATACAGAAAGCTGTGTCCAACTACGTCAGCAGTAGATTAGTAACATTTTCTATGTGACATGAAAAGAACTGTATAAGAATAACATACTGACCACCAGAAAGTCAGACAAATCTTGTACCTACATGCTTTGTCTCCTTGCTGCAAGTAATAAAGGGTGCCTTGCTTCTACCTAACGTGTATTGATCTTTGAAGTTTTTCCTTTTACAGATTGGTTCTTCAGACCGGAATCCTTTCTTTGCCTCAGATCAGATGGCCAGGTGGCTGAAACCGTACGGGGAAGAAACCAAATTGGTTCTTCTTATAAGGAAAGACCTCTGACTGAATTGTCATCAAAAGAGGCCAGCCACTTTCTGATCTGTGACTAAAGGACAGGTCTCCGCGAATCGGTGATCAATCATGTGGGCTCAGGTAAGGTGAATCTACTTTTTTCTGTTTCAGATCAGGGACTAGATGTGTATTGTTTTTTTCAGATTGTATTTTTCTTACAGTTAAGGATAAAAAAAGAGTACTGTCTTGTCATAGATCAGGAGAAACAAAATAAGTAGGCAGTCATTCTGAAGAGACTATAACAAAATCCGTGGTACACGTTAAAATTAAGAGAAGTTACGTAACAATCAAAGGTAAAATAAAATGGGTAATAATTGCACAAAACCACCCCAGAACCCGCCGTTAACGGAAGATGCAAAATATATGCAGTTGCAACTCGCCAATAATATTAGATATTTTTCAAAATGGGTTAATAAATATGAATTTGATGGAAAATTAGAAAAATCCTCGCTTATCAAACTTATCAAACAACTCAAAAACGATTCCAAGGGTCAGGTAAAATAGCAACGGTGGTTAGGAATTCATCAAGCACACAGGTGGCTGGAGGAAGTAAACCATACGGACCAAAGGAACAAAGATTCAAAAGCAATGTTTTTAGATAAGGAGGATAATAACTTAATAATAGCATCAGCACCTCCGCCTCCCTTACCAGAATATGAAGTGAGTGAACAGGTTAGTCCACCACCACTATATCATGTGGTCACTGAAGATAGAGATATTATAAAACTAAAACTAACTAAAATCAGAGATCCCATCAGGACCAGGTCCCGAACAAAGGCAAGTAATTCAGAAGACAGTATTGAGTTATGGCAAAGAGTTAAGAATTCACAATCTATAGCAGAAGAAGAAGAAATATACAAGCTTATAGAAGTACCTAATCCTCAGGCAGGTCAGGACAATCAGGACCCAACTATCTTACTATATAGACCTTGGACTCCAGAAGATATCCGGAAAGCCACTGAGGGAATTCCCCATCCAAAGATTAATTTTAGAAAATTCTCAGAATACTTACAAGGAATGAGGTTAAGTTATAACTTAAATGGAGAAGAAGTAGAAAAAGTAGTTAGACAAATTGTAGGGCCAGATTGGTACATGATTTGTGGCAACTGGAACCCTTGTGATGCTGCACAAAGACTCCTCCCACATAGCCGCACAGAATTAGACACAAGAGTAAAAGGTCTCACAGACCGCATCTCTGAAAAATGGAAACCTAGGGCAGACTGGACTTGCATTAATCAATGCCTCCAACAAGAAGGTGAAACAACTGACCGGTACTATGCCAGATTGTTAGAATGTTTTAATAACCACTGTGGAATGCAGGTTTCTGAAGATCAAACGCAAGATTCCCTGTATGAACAGCAGTTAAAGAATGCATTTTTAAAAGGCAGTAGTGCGCCTTTAAGCAGTTTTATTACAAAACACATGGTAGACCATCGTACCAGCAGGTTACAATCATTACTTGAATATGCTAGACATGCTGAAAGGCATTTTAATAGCAAAAAGAAAAAGAAAGCTCAAATATTTTCTGTAGAAGACAGAGCAGAAGTTTATGTAGTGCAGTCTGGGAAAAAGGGCAAGAAAAACGCACAGGGAAACAAGCAGTCTGATTAGCGATCAGAGGACTTTGAAGGGTGCAAGAAATGGGGAGAATGTTTTAAATGTGGTAAAAAGGGACATTTGGCAAGGGATTGCAGGAAAAATAAGAAGGCAACAATGGAAGACAAGGAGGATGAGGACTGACTATATGATAGTCAAGAATCACTAGAAGGGGCTAGCAAAGAAAGGACAAATGAGAATGTGAAAGAGGGAGTAGAGGAAGTGCAAGAAGTTAGTAACAATGAAGAAAACGAGATATTAGACCTAGCTTTGTTGAGCCTGGAGCTCTATTTAGCAGACACAAAACCAGAAGTTACACTCTTGGTAGAAGGAAGGGAGGTCAAATTTTTGTGTGATTCAGGGGCATCACGGACCCTGATACACCCCTTCAAACTACCAGAAAAAATAGAGTCACCTGATTACATACTGGTCAAAGCAGCTAATGGACAGCTGTATCGGGAGCCTCTCTCCCATAAAATTGCAATAACTGATCCAGTTTCAGGATTAACACAGAAAAACAAAATTGTAGTTTCTGCAAAATGCCCAGTAAATCTCTTGGGCAGAGACCTCATGCAGATATTTGGTATAGCAGTAGTCCCAACCATGCAGGGTATGGAAGCACAGCAACAAAATAATACCTTTGTGGTGCAATTGGAGGGTGAAATGTTTTACTGGTACAGCCAGGACTTGGTTACAACTGGTCCAGGGACCATGACCGAGGAACTAATGAGCATAGCCATCAGTAAGTTTCCCTCCTTTGACATTGACAAGTAACACCTGTTGCACTGTACCCTGTATTTTTGTAACACGCCAGGACCTGATAAGGAATATGAGAAAGAATTATTTAAGAATCATACAAATAGATTGATGTTGCGTAACCTGTAATGGGACACAGAAGGGAACAGTGTAGCCAGCTGTTCACTGCCCCAGGAGTTTTTTGCACTTTATAGATCTAATCGATTACCACATGTTAGTTTAACTAAAAACAAAAATATAAAATGGGCAGACCTAGGAGAAAAAGCCAAGAGATGGGAGAAACAGACAGAACTAGAACTGTCAGGACAGGGGATATGAGTACAAAAATTGAATTGGATGACTCTGACCAACTCAGCTGTGCACTTGCAATCTAGCAAAGACAGCTGATGGACACTCCTATTAAAGGAGGAAGAAAATGCCTTGCGAGGTATTCCAGAGACTCTATGGTCAACAGGGAAATCAGATGTAGGACTCATTCGTACAGTGGGGCCAGTCACTATCACGCCAAAGTCAGCATTCAGACCACAGAAAAGATAGTGTTCCTTAAGTAAAGATGCAGAGGCAGGGATAAAGCCTATTATAGCATCCTTACTTAAAGGAGGGATACTAATAGAATCTCCCGATTCACCATGTAACACACCCTTATTTCCAGTTTAAAAAGCCAATGGAGAATGGCATATGGTCCAAGATTTGCAAGCTGTAAATGACACGGTAATACCAAAGGCACCCATAGTGCCAGATTCACACACCCTGTTGAATGACGTAAAACCTCAACAAAAGTATTTTTCTGTAGTAGACATTAGCAACGCATTCTTTTCGATACCAATACACCTTGATAGCCAGTATTGGCTTGCATTTACATTTCAGGGAAAAAGATATACATATACACGCCTACCACAGGGATATTGTGAAAATCCAATGATATTCTCACAAGAAATGGCAAGCAACTTGGCGGGATTCAACCCACCAAGAGGTAGCCAAGTTTTGCTTTATGTTGATGACATTCTGCTGGCGGCCCCCACCCAGCAGGACTGTAAGGAAGATACCATAGCACTTCTATGATTTTTAGCTGCTGTGGGACGTAAGGTAAACAAAGACAAACTGCAGCTCTGGAAAAAACAGGTTAAGTACCTAGGATATGTAATATCCAAGGAAGGTAGAACGTTAGATGAGGACAAAAAAGTAGCAATTTTACAAGCACCAAAACCCACTACCAAGAAGAAAATGATGTCCTTCCTGGGTACAACTAATTTTTGCCGAAGCTGGATTCCAAACTATGCTTTGGAATCTGCACCCTTGACTGACCTTATATATAAGACCCCTATGGCAGTGCAGGATTTATTACAATGGGCACCAGAGGCAGAGTCTGCCTTTTGTAAACTAAAGCAGTTAATAGCATCCTCACTAGTTCTGGGATTGCCAAACTATCATAAATGTTTTTTCCAGACTGTAGATTGCAAGCAGGGTTACATGACATCAGTATTAACACAACAGCATGGGGATAAGCAACACCCCATCGCTTACTATTCATCACAACTGGACCCAGTGGCACGATCCTTACCCCACTGTGTACAAGCAGTAGTTGCAGCTGCAATGGCAGTGCAGGCTTCAGCCTCAGTAGTCTTGTTCCACCCTCTCACTTTGAGAGTGCCCCATGCAGTCGCAATCATTTTACTGCAAGAAAAAGTGGCATATCTCTCCCCTGCTAGGCATCTTTCCTGCATGACTATATTGTTGAGCCAACCTCATATGACAATTGAATGATGTACAACTCTGAACCCTTCTACACTGCTCCCAACCCCTGCAGATGACACACCCCACCGCTGCCTGCAGGTAATTGAGCAAAGGACCCTACCTAAAAAAGATTTCATGGACGTCCCCTTGGACAATGCCGAGGTGACATATTACGTGGATGGCTCATGCAAAAGGGATACTGCAGGAAAAAAACCTAGTAGGATATGCAGTAGTCTCTGATACTGAGATTGTAGAAGCAAAATCTTTACCACACTATTTATCTGCACAGGCAGCAGAATTGATTGCCCTGACACGGGCATGTACCCTAGCAAAGGGTAAATGTGTAAACATTTTTACTGACAGCCAGTACGCTTTTTCCACTGTACATGTGTTTGCACAACAGTGGAAAAACCGGGGAATGATAACATCTACTGGCAAACCTATAAATCATGCACAGTTTATTTTAGATCTTTTAGAATCTATTCAGTTACCTCAGAAAGTGGCCATTTGCAAATGTACAGCTCACAACAAGCAACAGGATAGGATTTCAAAAGGAAATGCAAGAGCTGATACAGCTGCAAAACAAGAGGCCACAGAAGTATTTCTTTTAAATAAGGAATTGCAACCATCTGAAACCTTAGATCTAGACATGTTAAAAACATTGCAGACACTCACTACACAAGCTGAAAAACAGCGATGGATAAAACGAGGAGCTATCCTCGAAAAGGGGCTGTACATCTCTAAAGAAAGAAAACCGATACTACCCTCTAATTTGTTTCACTATGCAGCATTGTTGAGCCATGGGCAATGGCATGTCTCAACAGGGGGGATGGTACAGCTGGTGAACCAAGTGTTCACAACGTACGTATTTACAAACTACTCTAAAAAATTTTGTTTGATGTGTCAGATTTGTAACAAACATCATGCACAGGGGGCGATAAAGCCCAAGCAAGGGAGTTTCCCCACACCACCATATCCGTTTCACACTATCTGTATGGATTTCATAGAATTGAACAAATGTGAAAATAAAAAGTATTGTCTTGTCATTATAGATATGTTTTCCAGGTGGGTGGAAGCTTTTCCAACCAAAAATCCAGATGCAGCTACAGTGGCAAAAGTACTTGTCAAGGAAATTATTCCTAGGTTTGGCATTCCGGAAAGAATCTACAGTGACAATGATAGACATTTTGTAAATCAAACCATACAGCAGTTAAGTAAGCATTGTGGTATTTCTTTAAAAAATCATTGTGCATACCATCCACAGTCTGCAGGGTTGGTTGAAAGGCATAATGGTATATTAAAAAGCAAATTGAGAAAATTAATAGCTGAAACAAGAAAAACTTGGTTGTACTGTTTACCCCTTGTACTGTTGAGCATGAGAACTGTCCCTACAGCAAAAGGATTGACTCCTTTTGAAAAACTGTTTGGAAGAGCTTATTATACATCCCAGTGGAAACTTCTTATGTCATCAGACCAGAAAGCCGATTTTACACTAGCTGAATATATGAAAAAGTTGTTGAGTTTTAAACATCTGTTGCAGTCAAATTCTGTTTCAGATAAAAAACAAACCGAAACATCGGAAGTGGCAGTGACGCCAGGAGACTGGGTATGGATTAAAATTGTGAAGCAAAAGAACTGGGCATCACCAAGGTGGGAAGGTCCCTACCAGGTGCTTCTTTCGACACCTACTGCAGTCAAAATAGCAGAACGAGCTTCATGGATACACCTGACGCACTGCAAGCTGGTAAAGAACTTTGAATTGGACAAAGATCTTACCTGTCCATCGGGACCCTAAGCACAAAGTCTGACTACAAAGGGGGGTCAGATCAATAGGACTGATCCGTTTCAAACCCAGTGAAGAAACCATCGGTGCTGAAGGTCCTATTAGGGCAGAGAGTAAGATCACATGTCCAAAATAAGATGACTAAATCCAGTAAGATCCAAATACACCTACTTGTAAAAACCAGAGAAAACGGAAATGCAGAACAACTCTTTCCACAAAAATATTACATGACCATCCTGTTGACTGTACTGGTGACAATAATCTTTCTATTGTGGCCATTTCTTTTCTCAGCCACGCAAGTAGAACTAAATAAGCGTGCAAAGTGGCACCCGATCTTTAATACTCACCAGGCAATTAAATATGTGTATGCTGAAACCTTCAATGTTTCAAATTGCTGGATTTGCTCAGCTTTACCAACAGCATATGGGGGGCTACTGTTAACTGCAGTTCCCCTAGGGGCTAACAAGACTTGGGAAAACTTAATTCATGATACATCAGATGTCACATCAAAAGATAAGGTAGCATTGCACTTGTCTATTCGACAGAAAGGAACTGTGTGTTTTTATAAGAATGATACAGTCAAGGTGGGTTGGAGCTATTGCAATGTAACTGTTCCCTATAGATGCTACACTAAATCCTATAACATCAGATTCTATTGCAACACGAGCTATGATTCATTTGTTAAACTGATGCATAGGACAATTGAAGAAGTAAAACTTAATGCTGATCTCTACAAACAACTGTCTATAATTGACAGAAAAATGTTTCATGCAGAGCAAGGGTATAGTAAAGTCACTACTAAAGTGGAAGATTGTTACTTTATATGCGGAAGAAAAGCATATAAATGGCTACCCGAGAATTGGTCCGGCAATTGTTTTTTGGGATACCTGGTTCCAGCCATACGACACACGACAGTTTTACCTCAAGGGAAGATTCGGAATGTCCGAGAAATCAAGAAGCCCATCCAGTGGGATAAATCAATGCACCCTGGAAATACCATCATCACTTAGGCCCTGGAAATAACAAAGGACTATCACACATGGATCTGAGTGATACTGTCATATCGTGTGCAGGCGTATTACCAGCATATGAAGCAACAAAATCAATCTGGGAACTGAGAAAATTGTCTAAGCTTCTCGAAATAATGAGTAATGCAACCTTTTCTGCACTAGAATTGGTAACCAATGAACTGACTGCCATGAGAACAATGGTACTTCAAAATCGCATGGCTCTTGACTTCACCCTCGTGGTGAGAGGAGGTACGTGTGCTTTAATCCAGGAGGAGTGCTGTTCGTATATTCCTGACCATGAACACGAGACAGACAACTATCTTGAGGTAATCCAGCAGGTGTCGGCCATGACCAAACCAGGAACAAATCCATTGACGGACTTTTTCCAGAAATTGTTTGGGGGGTGGGGCAGTATCCTGATGAACATTCTGATTGCCATCTGTGTAGGGATAGCTCTACTGATGGTGTGTGGGTGCTGCTGCATCCCCTGCATAAAAGGACTAATCAAAAATTTTGTAGACATTTCAGTTTTGGAAACCTTATACCAAGATGCCGAACTCGAAGAGTTACTGAAAAGCTGAAAATGCTTTCATGGGTTTAAACTAAATGACTCTCTTAACTGCAAATCCTGAATAGAAAGAGGTTAAGGGAAGAAAAAACTGTTTATGCTTGTTTTGAAAGTAGAATAAAAGTATTAAAAAGGGGGGAAATGTTAGGAAAATGCATAATAGCAATGTGCATGCTTAGTACATTAAAGGCTTAAAAGGATTAATACATTTATTCTGTTCATACTGCATGAATCTGCACAGCTATTAGAAACTTAATAAAATACACTTTATTCTGCTTATGCAATGAAAATATGTGCAGCTACCGGAAACTTAATAAGATACATTCTATTTCTGCTTATGCCATGAGAAAATGTGCAGCTGCTAGAAGTCTTGATAAAGAAAACAATAGATGTTTGAAAGCTTAAACCATAGTCAGCACTACTTGTACCAAAGCTAGAAATGTACCTTGAATCTAGACAAAATGTATCGCATATATTAGAACTGTATAATGGAAGAATTGAAGAGACAAGGTGAGCTAAAATAAGCCCAAGGCCAGGTTGTTTTTCTCAAATGTTTTTGCAAGACAGCACTAATCTGACCATGTCAGCAATAAGCCTGGTAACATTTTTTGTGTAACATACAGAAAGCTGTGTCCAACTACGTCAGCAGTAGATTAGTAACATTTTCTATCTGACATGAAGAGAACTGTATAAGAATAACATACTGACCACCAGAAAGTCTGACAAACCTTGTACCTACATGCTTTGTCTCCTTGCTGCAAGTAATAAAGGGTGCGTTGCTTGAACCTAATGTGTATTGATCTTTGAAGTTTTTCCTTTTAAAGTTACCTTAGGAAGCACAGTCATACATAGCAGCATTGCATGGTGGTCAGCACCTCATATAATAGTAATAATGACAGCATAAATTACACCTGTGAACCCACTGTGTATAGTACACTTTGTAAAGATGTTGAGGCACACAATACATAAGACAGGTAGATCGTGCCTTTAGTACATTTTTTTACTGATAAATGATCATGAACATTCTTTACAAAAACTATGTATATAAGCTTTTGCATGTGATATTTGTGCATTACTTAGCTGTGCCCAACCAGGGTTCACCACGGCAGACAAAAAGAAACCTTGTTACTTTCAAAAATGAAACATTGTAACTAGTTTCACCTTCCTGTGTGTAAACATGCTAAGTGGCGTTGCATAGTTGTAAACACTCCTGACACTACTGACTGTTAAAAAAATGCTCCTTGTGCCTAACTTTCCCTATGGCAGCAGGTATAAGTGTATGGTTGTAACTCAGGTGAACTCCCAACAAAACAAACCAGCACCCAGGAGACCAGCTGTTAAAATCTTTATTGTGGCAAAATTTTCATAGAAATAACAGCAACAGCAAACCGGTTTCGGTTAAACTACCATAGCCTTCTTCAGTGCAGACAGACAAACACATGGTGCATTCTGATATCCATTTATTTAAGAATTGCTTAAAGTGACAAGCACGTAAGACCACTTGCATGAACAATTGATATGTAAACTGGTCCATAACCCATTTATGAAACATAATAATATACAAAAAATATTATTTTTGAAATAAACAAATAAAATAACATTATTTCAGAAAAAATATCACAATATATGGGTATGAACAACTAATAACAGATCGGCAAGAATCGAAACATTTCATTAAGCCCTGGTTTGAATAAAGCCCCCCAACCTAGTTATCCAGGAAAATTCCATATTATTCAGTTTTTCATGCCAACCTGCTTTATTGGCTCTGTGCAAGTCTATTTTATCAATAATAGTAAATCTGAATTTGGCCGTATTATGTATCTTAGTATGTTTACATAATGCATTGGACAGTTTGTTATTTCTGATAGCACTTAAGTGTTCACTGATATGATATTTAATTGGTCTAGATGTCTGTCCCTCATAAAATGCTGAAGAGGAACAAGTAGCCAGGTATATTACCCAATCCGTATTGCAATTGCCAAAAACATTAATGTCATATATTTTGGGAGTATTCTTGCTGGTAAATTCCATATTTTTATAAATGTATTGGCATGCATTACAATGTCCACAGGGATAACATCCTCTCAACTGATCACCCAATATAGTGGTTTGTATTGGTCTAGGAGGATTATACCTCTTATAGTGTATAAAATGACTATTTAATGTTCTTCCCCTCTTGTATGAAAAAGAACACGTACCAGGTAATATTTCACCAAGATGTTCATGAGCTCTTAGAATCCCCCAATGATTATTGACAATTTGTCTGAACAAGGGTGTATTATTACCAAATGTGGTTATGAACCTAATCTTCTGGTCACTATTATTTGTTTGATTCGATTGCTTATAACAAAGCAATTCTGACTTGGAGGTATTTCTAACTTGATTTTTGATTAGATTGATACGATCAGGATGGTAACCCCTATCAATGAACCTCTGTGCCAAATCCTTCTCACATATTAATTGTGCCTCCTCTGATGAACATATACGTTTGGTCCGCAAAAATTGTGATTTAGGAATGTTATTGATGATGTGGTGGGGATGATTACTGGTGGCATGAAGAAGAGTATTGTATTGTGGAAATTTCCTATGAACTTTGGTGGCCAAAGTGAGATCACTTTGTCTGGAAACTACCACATCCAAAAATATTATTTCTTGGTATTGTATTTGTAGTGTAAAATGAATACCTATATCATTGTTGTTCAAATATCTCATAAACTCATCAGCCGAATCCAAATCACCCCACCACACCATCCAACAATCATCTAAATATCTGTGCCAAATATCCAATTCTTGAATATATCTGTTATGGTTGGAGTCATAGATGTATTGTTGTTCAAAAAAGCCCATAAATAAATCGGCATAAATGGGAGCAAAAGAAGCTCCCATAGCCGTACCCCTCATCTGCCAATAGACCTGTCCTTCAAAATGAAATATATTTTTCGTCAAGACACATTCAGTAAGTTGTATAAGAAAATTATTAAATTCAGGGCTATATAGCTTAGCTTTATCCAACCAAAATGCAACAGCCGATATTCCTGCATTATGTGGAATGTTAGTATAAAGAGATGTTACATCCAGAGTACATAACCACCAATTATCTTCCAACTGTGTGTCTTGTACTATCTGTAGAAATTCTGTGGTATCTTTAAGCCTAGATCTAACCAGCTTGAGTAATGGTTTTAGATGGAACGTCAAAAAGGCAGAAAGAGGTTCAGTTAATGAGCCATTACCCGATACAATGGGCCTGCCAGGAGGATTTTTCGGGTCCTTATGAATTTTAGGAAGCAAATATAAATATTGAGCTTGAGGATCCGATACTTTGAGCTGTTTACATATATTGCCAGTAATGATGTTATCCTCCACAGCTAAATCTAACATAGAATCAATATGGCTTTTAAAGTTTGGAGTCTGATCAACCACAAGTTGACTGTAAAACTTACGATCAGACAGTTGTCTAATAGCCTCAGCACGGTACATGGACCATTCCATAACCACTATAACTCCACCCTTATCCGCAGAAGTGATAACAATATCATGGTTAGATTTTAAATCAAATAACGCTTGTTGTTCATCCACAGTGAGATTATATTTTGGAGACTGATGACTTAGGGAGAATGCAACTCCTTAGTCACACATTCTTTAAAAATGGATACATATTTATCCATAGGTGGCTGAAAATTAGATGGACCAAATCTAAAACCAGTTGATCTTTGAGAATCAAGTGTATCTAAAAAAAATATTTTTAAATTAATCAACCTGCAGAAATCATGCAACTCATTGATCAATATATGTTCTGGAACAGATACAGCCGGAACAAAATTCAAACCCTTATTCAACGAAGACAGTCTGATGACTCCTTGATCCCTTTAGATCAAGCAAACGCAGGGGTGGGAGAAAACATAGACATAAGAGGACCAAATTTGATCACACTATTACAAACAATTGTGGAACAATAAACAATGTGTACAATATTTCATCTCTGGAACTGTCTGATGTTCAAATAAAACTGTTGAATAAGGGTTTGAATTTTGTGCTGGCTGTATCTGTTCCAGAACATATATTGATCAATGAGTTGCATGATTTCTGCAGGTTGATTAATTAAAAAATATTTTTTTTAGATACACTTGATTCTCAAAGATCAACTGGTTTTAGATTTGGTCCATCTAATTTTCAGCCACCTATGGATAAATATGTATCCATTTTTAAAGAATGTGTGACTAAGGAGTTGCATTTCTCCCTAGGTCATCAGTCTCCAAAATATAATCTCACTGTGGATGAACAACAAGCATTATTTGATTTAAAATCTAACCATGATATTGTTATCACTTCTGCGGATAAGGGTGGAGTTATTGTGGTTATGGACTGGTCCATGTACCGTGCTGAGGCTATTAGACAACTGTCTGATTGTAAGTTTTACAGTCAACTTATGGTTGATCCGACTCCAAACTTTAAAAGCCATATTGATTCTGTGTTAGATTTAGCTGTGGAGGATAACATCATTACTGTCAATATATGTAAACAGCTCAAAGTATCGGATCCTCAAGCTCAATATTTATATTTGCTTCCTAAAATTCATAAGGACCCGAAAAATCCTCCTTGTAGGCCCATTGTATCGGGTAATGGCTCATTAACTGAACCTCTTTCTGCCTTTTTGACGTTCCATCTAAAACCATTACTCAAGCTGGTTAGATCTAGGCTTAAAGATACCACAGAATTTCTACAGATAGTACAAGACACACAGTTGGAAGATAATTGGTGGTTATGTACTCTGGATGTAACATCTCTTTATACTAACATTCCACATAATGCAGGAATATCGGCTGTTGCATTTTGGTTGGATAAAACTAAGCTATATAGCCCTGAATTCAATAATTTTCTTATACAACTTACTGAATGTGTCTTGACGAAAAATGTATTTCATTTTGAAGGACAGGTCTATTGGCAGATGAGGGTAATGCATGGGAGCTTCTTTTGCTCCCATTTATGCCGATTTATTTATGGGCTTTTTTGAACAACAATACATCTATGACTCCAACCATAACAGATATATTGAAGAATTGGATATTTGGCGCAGATATTTAGATGATTGTTGGATGGTGTGGTGGGGCGATTTGGATTCGGCTGATGAGTTTATGAGATATTTGAACAACAATGATATAGGTATTCATTTTACACTACAAATACAATACCAAGAAATAATATTTTTGGATGTGGTAGTTTCCAGACAAAGTGATCACACTTTGGCCACCAAAGTTCATAGGAAATTTCCACAATACAATACTCTTCTTCATGCCACCAGTAATCATCCCAGCCACATCATCAATAACATTCCTAAATCACAATTTTTGCAGACCAAACGTATATGTTCATCAGAGGAGGCACAATTAATATGTGAGAAGGATTTGGCACAGAGGTTCATTGATAGTAGTTACCAACCTGATCGTATCAATCTAACCAAAAATCAAGTTAGAAATACCTCCAGGTCAGAATTGCTTTGTTATAAGCAATCAAATCAAACAAATAATAGTGACCAGAAGATTAGGTTCATAACCACATTTGGTAATAATACACCCTTGTTCAGACAAATTGTCAATAATCATTGGGGGATTCTAAGAGCTCATGAACATCTTGGTGAAATATTACCTGGTACGTGTTCTTTTTCATACAATGGGGGAAGAATATTAAATAGTCATTTTACACACTATAAGAGGTATAATCCTCCTAGACCAATACAAACCACTATATTGGGTGATCAATTGAGAGGATGTTATCCCTGTGGACATTGTAATGCATGCCAATACATTTATAAAAATATGGAATTTACCAGCAAGAATACTCCCAAAATATATGACATTAATGTTTTTGGCAATTGCAATACGGATTGGGTAATATACCTGGCTACTTGTTCCTGTTCGGCATTTTGTGAGGGACAGACATTTAGACCAATTAAATATCGTATCAGTGAACACTTAAGTGCTATCAGAAATAACAAACTGTCCTATGCATTATGTAAACATACTAAGATACATAATACGGCCAAATTCAGATTTACTATTATTGATAAAATAGACTTGCACAGAGCCAATAAAGCAGGTTGGCATGAAAAACTGAATAATATGGAATTTTCCTGGATAACTAGGTTGGGGGCTTTATTCAAACCAGGGCTTAATGAAGTGTCTTGATTCTTGCCGATCTGTTATTAGTTGTTCATACCCATATATTGTGATATTTTTTCTGAAATAATGTTATTTTATTTGTTTATTTCAAAAATAATATTTTTTGTATATTATTATGTTTCATAAATGGGTTATGGACCAGTTTACATATCAATTGTTCATGCAAGTGGTCTTATGTGCTTGTCACTTTAAGCAATTCTTATATAAATGGATATCAGAATGCACCATGTGTTTGTTTGTCTGCACTGAAGAAGGCTATGGTAGTTTAGCCGAAACCGGTTTGCTGTTGCTGTTATTTCTATGAAGATTTTGCCACAATAAAGATTTTAACAGCCGGTCTCCTGGGTGCTGGTTCGTTTTGTTGGGAGTTTATATGGTTTGTAAACTTGCACCAGTCCTACGTGCGTGTTTTGGTCTCTTCCTGTAACTCAGGTGAGTCACAGTTCTAATTTAGCACAGTCCACATTTTTTAAAATGGTGTTCCATTGTAATTTATATCAACAATGGCAATATAAAGATAATTATATAATATATATTTATATATAATTATATAAAACAATAAATATGTATGGCAGGTTGACTGAGCATACACATGATACCATATTAATTATATGTGTAACTGGTGGTATTGTGACAATTATGGCTCTGTAATTGCATTTTTTTCAGACCTGGGATGGACATCGTACTTTACTGACAGTCATCTACACAATTCACATAACACAAGCATAGCTGTAAAACTTAATGTTTTGTGCGGTCTGACCCAGAACTCAGAAATCTACTCTGAAAGTAATACAAGTATATGCATTTTCAGTATATTGTCACACATTACTCCTGCATCACAGCTGACAATGCATAAACCAAGACTTTGTCAGGACACACACATACATGGTTAATTGAAGTACTGTATAGCACCACTCACTCTTTAAAGTGTATATTTGTAACAACCATGGTTGCAAACACTTCTTCTGTAGCAATGAGGGGAAAATGTCTATATGAAAATATATGTGTTCTCTTTTTTACATAGGTTTGAATTCCACATTGTACAAATTACTTTATTCCAGTATGTAAGGCCCCAGAAAATATGTGTCAAGTTATACAATTGATTCCCTCAAAGTCAGGTCTTAAAAGCCAAGTCATTTAACATATCAGTGTTGACCACTGGACAAATTGTTGTCAGGTATAGCAGCACAATGCTATAAATTAATGCCAAATGTCACCTTATCCTTCCTATTCCATAGCTTGCCTTCCTTTCTGTTTGGCAATGTTGCTCTCTGATTAACATCATGCAAATGTGGTGGGCATGGTTGCGCATATTTGCACGCTGTCTATAAAATGCGATATGATGAATAGGCTGGAAACAATTTAACTGTTTTTGGATGACCTGTGCAGACATGGCTGGAGCTAGGAAGGATGGTGCCCAATTCAGTGCTCAAAGATGGGGTGTGGAGAAGACAAGCATATTCACTGCACTCTTCTTAAAGAGCTACAACTGTAAGGTGCTGCAGGGGTACTATAGAGTGCCTCAGTATAAGTCTGAGGGTTGGAACAGTTTAGCTAATGTTCTGTCCAGTGCAATTGGCATTCCATGCACTGGAGAGCAATGCAGGCATCATTATAACAAACTGAAATGGCACACTCAGGAAAAATTCAACCAGCGATTGGATGAGTTTAGGACTGCTGACATCCCACAGTTGTGTAAGTATACAGATAAAGCAATATTAACTGATATAGACCGCTGTAGATAGCAAGGCTGGTATGCATAATGGTTTCATGTCTCTTTTTCTCTCCTTTATTTTTCAGCTGCTCAGGATACTTCAGCAATCAGGGAGGCACATGCTGAATGATTAAAAAACTTAGAGAAACAAAGGGTATGTATGCAGCACAAATGAACATGATTTTATTAAAATTATTGTTCTTCCATATACTACTAGCAATTTAAGCATGCAGATCTTGATTGTAAAAGTAATCATGCATGCTTTATTCTGTAGCTCAAAGTAATCGTAGGAGGGAAGTGTAATTGTGTATTCAGATGTGGTGGGTTCAGTTCCCATTAGTAACAAATACATTCTAATTACAAAAAATATTACTATTTAATATTAATTTAATTGAAAGTGGCATAAATGCTATGTTGTTAACTTAATATTATCTTTAAAAGCATATAAGAAATTTATTCATAATGCAAGGACTATTTGTTAAAATTCAAAATCTTGTTTTTGATTTTGAAAGATCTATAGCTAATATAATAGTAAATGTACGTTTAATTTTAATAAAGAATTCCTGTCATATCTAATGGTTCTAATAATTTTTTTCTCTCACCGCACCCCTTACCTCTCTCTTTTGTATATGTGAAAACACCTGTCTCATGTCACACTTTTCTGCCAACAAACAATAATTTGCAGCACAGAGAGGTAGACCAACTGGGTCCACCAGCTGCCACACCAACACCCAGCACATCTGGATGCAACCTGGCAGTACTGCCCTACAGCTCCTGCACTACCTGGGCCATTAACATTAGGTAAAATCTGCCCCAGCAGCAGGTGCTTTGGTACTTTCTGGGAGTATTGGTGTAAGTGGGGATTATGTCACCCACCAGGAGCTGCCAGGTTTGGTGCATGAGACCTTAGAAAGTAACATTGGTGCACACCTCAGCTGTCTGGAGAAGTTACTTGTGGGAATGCAGAAAAAAAAAAAAACATCAAGCAATCCAAAAGGAAGTTGAGGATGGGGACAGTGATGACATTTCTGAGAGTAAAGAATACATTTTTCACGGTCCCCATGCTTGTTGGGCATGTGCCTCCAATGTCCCCTACCTATCCTCAGTCATGGTGTCTCCAGCTTTTTGTGTCCATTCCCATTCCCATATCTCTTGTTTGTTCTGTCTGTCTGCACTTGCATCCTCACCTATCCCACCTATCTGACCCTGACATTTTTACTTCCCCTCCTGATCATTTTGTCCCATAAATAGCTCTCCACTTTGCATATGCATTTTCCTGACACATTAGATTCAATCAAATTGGCTATAGAACATGATTGTGTTATTGTCACCCATCTGTGTTTGTAGTGACAGTCCAAATTCATTCAATTTTCTATTCATGTTCACATTACAATGTTAAATAAGTGGATAGCTATGGTTCTTTCCTAATCTGATCCTGCAAATTGCTGTATTGCTTCCCCTTTGTTCTTCCACCTGCTTGCCCCCTATTTCACCACTTTCCTATAAACCCCCTTTTCACACCTTTAATCTGGTCAAAAATAGAATCTTGCACCACACACATATGGCAGAAATGCCCCCTTGTAAAGCCTTAATTTTCTGTCCTCTGCAGTTGCATAGAGTTTGGCCATGCCGAGCGATGGTGAATGACTGTTCATGTCCTATTGCAAAAACTGGTGAGTTTTTTCCATTGTCCACAATAGTCAGTTACCCCCATGCAATGTCACTTAAACTGGCTGTGCTAAAGAAACACAACATTAAACCATAGTAAAGGCAGTACTTTGAAACATTTACTCTGACAGTTACTAGACTTTTGAATGTAGAAAAATGCACATTCCTTTGTGGAATGTTGACATAAATCACTTGACTGAAGATTTTTTTTTTATAAAGTACCGCACTGTAGTCATTTTGTTTTACATTTGCAGAAATTATCACATTTACTTATGTAATGCCATACTGACACCATGTGTAAAAAATGTAATTAAGTTGGATCATACCTCTCAACCTCTTAGAGCAAGAAATCTGGACAAAGACATAAATAATGGGGGACAAAGGAACAAAAATGGGGACACATTTTAAATATTGCTCTTACAAAATTAGAAAGTGATAGAATAACATGTTTTTCATTAGCATGACGTTTCTGGAGGGTATGAAGTCTGAAACTTAAATGTCTGTCATTATTTTCTGATTTCAACCTTCAGTGATTTAGCAATGATTTGACAGAAAAACACAATTTTATGAGAAATAGACCAAAAATTTGAAGCAAAAATCTGTACAGTTGAGAGGTATGAGTTGGTTTCAAACCCTGTGTTATTTGTACTCTGAACATAAGCTCATTGCTCTTATACCTGCTACCACAGGAAAGGCGAGGCACTGGTTGTAGTTTTTACACTCAGTACTGACCAAAGTGTTGATGCCCTGTTTGTGTGAAGGGAGGTGAAGCAATATAAATATTACTACTTTCCCATTAAAGCCGAGAACTGTGTATGATCATTGCTTAACTACATGCAAATGGGAAGATAGTAATAGCAACTGTTCTTAATGTCATAAAAGTTATGACACAATGTTTACAATACAAACTACAATACGAATGTCATAGTATCTGTCAGCTATTTCTCTTATAACATATATGCATAACTATTTCTCAAGTTCAAATTGTATTCATTAAGTGTGAATCTCACATGTCAGACACTTTGCCATCATTCGCATATATCCGTTTCACAGTGATGTGATATGTAAAGAGCTGTTTGGCATGCATTACTATGTTTATTGCCCAGCTATTCTTCATCTGATCAAAAAACATTTAAAGACACAAAAAAGGGAATGTAATTGTTAGTCACTGAGCACATATTTACTCAAGTCGTGTGTGCCCTACACCCATGCACTTGAAAATGTATGTATCAGTAATAGGTCTAATGTCAACTGCAATACTGAAATTAAGAGCACAACTGCATTGTTAAAGTCATTAAAGCTTTATACTGACAGTAGACATTGAGCTTGTCTGATACATCTTTCTGTGGACATCAATTCATCACAATATGAACACTCATACATCAACACTTGCATTCATGCTGTTTCCAAAGTGTATGTGTCTGAGTGTGTGTGTGTGCGTGTGTGTGTGTGTGTGTGTGTGTGTGTGTGTGTGTGTGTGTGTGTGTGTGTGTGTGTGTGCGTTTGTGAGTGTGTAATGTACTCAACAAACTGAGAAATAGGTACATGTATGTCTCAGTTCTGCAACATGCATTCATGACAGCTTGTTTCATATAGGTTAATAAGCTGCAGTTTAAAGTATGTATGTGCATTGCAAGCACAAAAGCAGATTCAAAGTACACATTTTGCACACCAGTCTCATAACAGTATATGTTAGCTGCAACATAACATTATTGTGTCAAGCTCTATAAAGACCACTATGACAAGGAAAAATCATACTCTATTGATGTGAATGTTAACTACTGTGTTCTTCAGCTGGAATAAATAGGTAGAGGGTTCAAATTGCACAACAGACACATTGTGTGTTGGCCTGTATATGTAACTGTGTATGTCTGCATTTATAAAAGCATTACTCTTTGTCTTTCTGTCCTCCCTAAAGTCTCAAAGAGAATAAAGATTTTCAGACATACATGACTACACAGCAGGTTCATAGAGCCCTCCCAAAATTCCTTCCCTACATATACTGATGATGTAATCTGCTATAAAGTGTTTGCAACAGTATAAATGTTAGAGTTGGCTGTGGCACTTGCATTAAGTCATGTGTTCTGTAGTTTATATAACTAGTTAGGTAGGGGTTTTAACCTCAATGCAGTCAACTGACATGTAAGCTTGTGTAATCATAATCAGAAAAGCATGAGACTGTGTCCTACTGACATCATTCAGGTATCATTGAGAAAAAAACTTTACAGTTGTACATGATTACACAGCAAGTTCATACAGCCTTGCCGACATAGACTGATTATGTCATTTGCTATAAAGTGTTCTGTCACTGTATAAAAGTCAGACTTGTGCTGTGGCACTTGCATTAAGTACTGCATTCTCTAGCTAAGTAGGGGTTCTAACCTACTGTGGTCAACGTGTGTGTGTGTGTGTGTGTGTGTGTGTGTGTGTGTGTGTGTGTGTGTGTGTGTGTGTGTGTGTGTGTGTGTGTGTGTGTGTGTTCAGTTAGCTGTCATTATAGAGACCATTTTTGAATAGCATGTCAGACACTAATACTATTTTCTTCTCACCAGACACTGATGATGCCATATACTATACAGTGCTGTCTGACAATATGAAAGTCAGACTTGTGCAGTGTTGTATGCATTAAGTACTGTGTTCTCTAGCTAGTGTAGATAGGTAGGGGTTCTAACCTCACTGTGGTCAACCTTTGTGTGTGTGTGCGTGTGTGTGTGTGTGTGTGTGTGTGTGTGTGTGTGTGTGTGTGTGTGTGTGTGTGTTTATGTTCAGTTAACACTCATTCTGCAGAGCATTTTAGAGCAGAATGTTCAATACTTCTACTAGCATCCTGTTCTCACCAGACACTGATGAGGTCATCTTGTATAAAATGTTATCTGACTGTAAGAAAGTCTGACTTGTGTTGTGGCATTTGTATTGAGAATTTTGTTCTGAAGCTACTGTAGATAGCTGGACAGTTGTTCTAAGTTCACTGAAGTTAACTATTTTGTGTATGTTCATTCAGTTAGATCTTATTCTAGAGACTATTTTAGAGCAGTCTGTAAGACACTCCTACTAACATGTTTTTCCTCACCAGACACTGATGGTGTCATCTGCTGTAAAGTTTTGTCTGACTGTATGACAGGCACACGTGTGCTGTGGCACTTGTGTTAAGTCCTGTGTTCTGTAGATAGCTAAGTAAAAGTTCTAATTGCACTGTGATCTACTTGTGTGTTCCAGTTAGCTCTCATTCTGGAGACTATTTTATAGTAGGATGCAAGACATTCCTACTTGCATCTTCTTCTCATCAGGCACTGTTGATGCCATTTACTATAAAGTGTTGTTTAACAGTTTATAAGTCAGACTTATGCTGTGGTGCTTACATTAAATAGTGTGTTCTGTATCTGCTGTAGATAGCAACATTGGTGTTCTAATCTCACCACATTCAATTTATGTGCTCAGTTACCTGTCATTCTGGAGTCCATTTTAGAGCAGCATGTGAGATACTCCTGCAAACATATTCTCACTAGACACAGTTGATGATGTAATCTACTATAAAGTGTTGTCTGACAGAATGAGAGTAAGAATTGTGCTGTGGTACTTGCAGTAAGTACTATGTTTTGTGACTAGTGTAGATAGCTAGATACCAGTTCTAATCTCACTGTGGTCAACTTGTGTGTCTATGTTCATTCTACTATCAGTCTGGGGACAATTTTAAAACCACCTGTGAAACTACAGCTATGTCATGCACTCCTGTCCACTTCTTATTATCAACATACATTTATGATCTGATCCCCTCTAAAGTTCAGTCTGATAGTGTTACACTCAGTTAACTGTGTGGCATGAGTGTTAACTACTGTGTTCTCTAGCTTGTGGAGGTCGATAGTTTGTGGTTCTGATCTCACACCAGACTGTGTTTGTGTGTGTGTGTGTGTGTGTGTGTGTGTGTGTGTGTGTGTGTGTGTGTGTGTGTGTGTGCGTGTGTGTGTGTTCATTCAAATACGAATGGGTAGACAATCTTACACCAAGATGTGAATCCACAGCTGGATGACACATTCCTCCCAACATCTTCTTCTCAGCATACACTGATGCGGTAATACTCCACAAACTACACTGTGACAATGTAAATTCAGACATCTGTGGTGGTGCTATTGTTGTATCATATGGAATATGATTTTATACCTACACAGGCCTAATGTTCAAATCTGACATTATTCAACTGTTGTGTGTCTGGTTGTTGGTATACTGCTGCCAGTATATGATCTTTTGAATGTCTTCATTTGGATCCTACTCAGAAAAACCTTTAACATAGTCCCATTAATCCAAATTACCCTAATTCCTTCTGAAAACATGACATGCTTCATGCAGAACTGTGGATGATATCATCTTATAGATGACTGCATACATCACAAAACACAGCCCTCCTAGGACCCTGTGCAAGCCATTTGCAGACCACTGGATGTGTGATTGCTAATTATATCATATAATGGTGCATATTTTAAACATGGAGAGAGGCAGTATGTAATATAATCCCACACATACATGTATAACTGTAACACTAATCATATACATATGCAGATTTTGGTTTAAATGCTATAATAATAGCTAGAAGTTTATGTGATGTTGGCCATTAGCCCAGTAATGTTCTATGACACTATGAAGATTCCACATGTCAATGTTGCTGACATCCACATGTGCTGTGTTGAGCTGTTGATGTATGGTAGCCCTACAACAATGTATTCCAATCTGTGGCTTGTGGTAATGTACTGATGGATGCTGCTGCCATTTTATTACACATTCCTTCCACAACAACTGTACTAATATGATCCTGAGGACTGTTGATATGGGATTATGCTAAGTATATTGTTGCCTTAGTGAGGCATGTGTTCTTGTAGTGGAGTATATTAACATTCTACACATTTCTTATTCAACCATCACAGTGACACTTGCAATATGGCACATGTGTGCATGTATATACCTACCATCAGGAAATGCTATATGACATACAGCACTATTACAGCATACTGATTACATGGGGACAAACTCCTTGTTTCATCCACATATTGTAATGCTGTTATATACACAAACACAAAACCATGTCTGAAACACTTGCAACCTTGGGGAATTCATTATATGCACAATTGCATTGCTATTCAAAAGGATTATTCAGGTGTTGCTCAACAGCATTGTTTGTGACTGTCAGCATTTGTGTCATTAACGCCGGGATTCCGTAAACTTCATGTTGGAATACATTATTCTGACATGGAGAGGACTGTACCTGTGCAAGAGTAGCTGTAGCAGTAGCACACCTTGCATATACATGAAGGAATGCTAGCGTTCTGGCTATTTGGACACTGCGTTCAGGGGGCATGTCTAAGCAGTGCATGCACATATAACAAACCCCCATGCACTCAGAAATTGCCGTACAACACTTTTTAAAAGTATTTCAGTGGATACTCAAATGAAATAAAATAAGTATTTCAGTGTCTGTGGACACTGAAATAGCTAGTGGAGCAGAAATAATTCAGAAGGTATGTGACAGGTTCTGTCACACACACCCTGCATTGTAAAAGTGCCATACAGTCATAGCCATCAACTGAGCATTTTTCTGCAGAATGCTCAGATGCCTGCCTCACATACCTCTAACTTCCTGGAGCAACAAAGCTGTACAAAGACATAAATAATGGGGGGGGGCAAAGGCATAAAAATAGGGACACCCTTTAAATATTGCACTGACAAACCCGGAAAGCTGATAGAAAAAATGTTTGCAGTAGGACAGGCTTCCTGTAGGGTATGAAGACTGAAACAGAAATGTCTGCAATGTGAAAGTGCTGTATGGCCATAGCCGTCAACTGTACAGGTTTCTGCAGAATGTCCAGATGCCTGCCTCACATACTTCTCACACTTCTTGAGCAAGAAAGATGTACAAAGCCATAAATAATAGGGAGACAAAGGCACAAAAATCAGGACACTTTTTAAATAATGTACTAACAAACCCGGAAAGCTGATAGAATAAACGGGTTGCATTACCACGGATGTCCTGAAGGGTATGAAGTCTGAAACCCAAATGTCTGTCAGTATGCTCTGACTTAAAGCCCGAGGGATTTGCCAATGATCTGCTAGAAAACCACAGTCTGTGAGAGCAATAACTAAAATCTATCCCTTTGTGTCCCTTTACAATTACCTGTGCTGTGAATGACAAAGAGTACAGATGCATGCAAATAAAGTGGGTTTATGAATTTTCTTTTTCCATTTTAAGGTATGTTTAAGTGTAGCTGAGTGGGTGTGCATGTTATGGCCTTCTGCCCAGCATTGCTTAAACATCCCATAGGAGATAAGTAAATATATACAACTGAAATCCTTAGGCTGAGATAGTATAGTGGTTAGAGTCCTGGCTTTGCATGTAGGCATTTGCGGTTCGAGTACCAACGCAGCCACTTTATTTTTACAAGGGAAAGTAGTATTAAAATTACTAATTTAATTTAAGATTATGTAGTAATTGATATTTGTCAATCAGGGTAATGCAGCTCATCTAAAATGTGAGTTTGAGTGCATATAACATGTGAAATCATCCATGTATACAAAAGTATCCCTCACACTATAGTCACACCCCATGGTAATGTAATGAAAGTACATAGATGGATGTCAGGTAAAGTAAATCATATAGACTTACTAATATATCAGTAATGACTAATTAAGCCATTATCCTGATATTTTTCTAAAATGAAAAGTAAGCAATGGCTAACAGTGCTCAGCTATGCTAAAATGTGAATGCTAAGCAACAGTCAGCTCAGCTAAATGGATTTGCGCACTAGTAAGCAATGCTCAGCAATTTCCCCTTTAAGCACTGTTCAACCCAACTTAGCAGGTTTACGCATTGCTAAGCTGTGCTCAGCATTTTCAAAATGGTCCAATGATGTCAAAGGGTGGGGATATGGCCTTATTTAAACCGTACAGGTGGGAATATAACCATAACCTGTTTAGTTTGATCTCTGCAGGAACATGTCTGGTGTTAGAGAGGGAGTGCACTTTCAGGCACAGCACTTGGGCATCCTGATGTCCAGAGTCATGGCTGGACTCCTCATAGAACACCATGATGACAGACTGCTGCATGGCCAGAAACAGGGCTCTCAGTAAAAGTGGAGGCCCGGGACTGTCTGGCATGCGCTCTCACCAGTGCCACTGGAATCCCCTGAACTGGAGAACAGGTACAGCATCATTATGCTGACCTAAAGCATAGGAAGGGGAAGCCCTTGGCCCAAAGGATTCAAAATGCTAGGGACTAGCATGCTCCAGCAGTTTGTAAGTATCCCAGATATAGCTGTACATAATTCTAGCCTGAGTATGTGATACACAGGTATGCATAATGTTTGTTTCTCACCCCTACAGCTTCAGCAGAGAGGGCTATGAACACCGAGGCCCACGCAGACAGACTGACAAGGATGTGCAAACAGGCTGATGAGTACAGATCTATGTTGCATTATATAGTGCCATAAAGTAGAAGGAGTACATTGTTTACTGCCAGTAAGTAGACTGTGTAATGTGTCTAATGAATAAAATACATTTGTCACCCTAATACTTATCCACAGGGTGTCCATTAATAAAAGTTTCATTTTACTTTAATAAAAATATGCAACAAACTGTTGTGTTTACTCTGGTATGTTGTTGTAGAAACAGAATGTGTACAGGTTCTTTACAGCAAACATGGCATTGACAGCATGAAATAACTGAGGATGTTCTGGGAAATAGCTACTATACATTACAGACTTGTGTCAACCTTTGATTTCCAGACTATATTAATTCAAAGGAGAAATACACAGTACAAAAACTATCTGCCATGCATGAATTTCAGGATTACAAGATCAGACTGTCCAATCCAAAGAGTATTAGTAAGAAATCAGTCAGACAAGAAACAGCAGTTCCCCTGTACCTCAGTGTGATGGAAAACAGAATTGCTGTTCATTTTAGCACACCGAGATATGGTTTGAATCCAGGGAGTAGTACTGAGATGTTTGCATATATACACAATAGAAACCATGAAGATTTGTAGAAACATTCAAAAAGTGTTAACAGAGATTTTATCCACAGCTCTTAGGGGTAAGGAAATGTATATAGTAGCTGTATGAACGGTATACTAATACACCTGAATAGTTGTAGAAACATTCAGAAAATGTTAACAGATATTCTCTCCACAGGTCTTACAGGTAAAGTAATGTATGAAGTGTATACTAATTCACCGTGTACAACCGTTCCACTGTCCAACCCCATATGCCTACAAATGACAACAGGATAGGTACATACATCATACCCTCTCCTTAATACTTGTCTCTCAAGTGTCATGCTGTCATGGCTAGTGGTCACTGCTGCCAGTCACCTTGGAAACAGATAGGAATCCAGGTGAACTATGCTAGTAGCAGACTCACACAACGTTGTTGCAGAGTACCACTTCTTTGTCAAGTATGTAACCCTGACAAGTAGAAGTCCCCTCCAGTAAACTAGCCACAGTGTACCCAGTCTGCCCCATACAATTGCAGGTTGACAGTCCAATAGGTATGTATGTGCCACAGAAGCTATCGGGCATAGGTAGATGTAAAGTAAGGGCAGACCTGTAGAGTATTGGCAGTACTGTTATGCAAAATAGAAGCTAATACATTTTTTATGGACTTTTCATTCTCTCCCCCCAACCATCATCTGCATCAATAATTATTATCCATATAGTATGGGTATGTTGTTCTCAAAACCTATTTTTAGGACATGTGTTCTGTTATTGTTCATATATTTCATTGGTTTCGTATTAGCATACCCTGTTCAAATACCATTATTGGTGGCCTGTTGCTGTCAATGTAACTTGCATGCTGTTAAAATGTTTACTGTTGTTCCATTCATGCATGTGCTCTGTTTGCTATGCAACTGTTTCATATCTGTTTGTTTTGGTTAATGGGAACACCTACACATGCTGTGATAACTAATTTTGAAATGTGTTGTTCTTGACAAACCAAAATATCTTGGAAAACCACAACATCATAGCAGTTTGCGAAGGCAGATCCTGGCAGATCTGCCTGTCCCACCCTATCTGGCTGTGGCACCAGGCCCCATCATGTCTGGGACCCAACCCAGAGCATCCTTCTCCACTGGTCCTGCACCACCTTTGGGCTGAACTGCCTCAGGGGATGGGGACCATCCCCCCAGTTGCAGACATGGAGAGGACCCTGTCACCCACTGACAGTTCAGGGGTATGGTGCACAGCGTCATCTGCTCAGAGTTGGGTTGGCAGCTGTGTCAGATGGAGGGCCACCTGGCAAACCTCGAGGGGGAGGCTGCCCCTCATGTCCAGCCCCCAGCACAGCCACCTTTGGGGCTATGAAGGTACAGTGGGGACTGCCCATGGCTGGGGACCTTAATCTCACTGTATCCATTTGGGGGCTTGGGCCTCTGATTCCCAACCACCCTCCCTGTCCAAGGTGTTTACCCCCTCATGTGTCATATACCACCCCTGTCAGCTGTCTAGTGTGTCCTGTCTGTCTGCAAATGCTATGTATCCCATCAAACCTACCTGCCCATACATGCCTATAGCTCTTCCCCAAGATCCCACTCTTACCTAATAAAAAAAAAAAAAAAAAAAAAAAAAAGGGCATCTGTCCCACAATAAAATTATTGCTCCATACATAGCTCTACAGTTTGCACCCATGTACAGTGGAGTTAATCCATGTTCCTAAAATTATCCTACAAATGTCTGTCACCAACACCCCTCCCTGTGGGGTGTGAGGCTGTAAATTTCAAATTCTACACATTATTCACACCTGTTAATGCAGAAGAAATGTTGAGCAATGGTCTTTCCCTACACCAATTCTGCACATCCCTAGCTTGATTTCCTAATGTTTTACCCCCTACTTGCCCCCATTTCACCACTTTCCCATCACCCTTTTTTCTTTTCTTTAATTAAAATTAGTGCATGTGTAAGTGGGAGTAAACGGTGCTAAGTGAAGCTAAGAGGAATTAATCATCTGTTAGCATTGCTTAGCTCCACAAAAAACCATGCAAACCCATTTACAACTGCTTAAAAGAGCATTAATCACTCCGTCTCCATCAGCCCTTGTTCTGCCCAGCAACAAAATAAGCAGCACTGCCAAGTCTCAAACCCGGGATGCTGTGTATTACAATCACAGCAGTGTATCACTGCACCACCTGAACTGTCTAAGTCTGCAATGCTTTTACAAACATATCATGCAGTCTGGTCATTTAACATTAATGAAAAAAAATCATCACTAATAAGTCTTGAACCCAGGATGCTGTGAACTGCTATCACAGCAATGTATCTCTACACAATCAGAACTGCAGGAATTTGCAATGTGTTTTACAAATATATCATACACTACAGTCATTTAACATAAGGGAAAAATATATATCCATAGTACTCATATATGTATGTGTGTGTGTGTGTGTGTGTGTGTGTGTGTGTGTGTGTGTGTGTGTGTGTGTGTGTGTGTGTGTGCGTGTGTGAATATATATATATATATATATATATATATATATATATATATATATATATACGAAAGAAAAGGAAATCCCAGGAGAATTCAAATACTGCACGCTTTATTATTTAAAACACAAGTAAAATAAACGCTATTGAAATCATGCATTTTCGTCTTCACAAAGACTTCCTCAGATCATACATGTGACTTGGTCAATATATATATATATATAAAACACCAACCTCTTACTGCAAGACATCGGCAAAAAGCCTGACAAAGTACAATAGCAACAACTTTGAAATATGGCTGTTATTCTCGTAGAAGTCTGCTAGAGAACCATGGTTTGATTTAACATAAAATTTTTGATAGATTCCAGGTCCAAAACACAAATGATTGCCATTATGTACCGATGTCAATGCTCACATCATCCCAGTGAATTGTCAGAAACCCACAACTGTTAATGGAAACAGACTAAACATATGGTCCATGCATTTGGACAGCGTCTAGAAATCTAGACAGTGGAGAGGTATGACTGTAGTCATGTAACAGAAGAGAAAAAAACCTTCAGAGCTGCCAACTATTTCATCCAGCAGTTTCTGAACCACAGTAAGAGCAACACAACACTACCCCAAATCATTTCTCGGGAATAAACCATGTATTTCCAAATATAGCATGCACTACAGGGATGGAACCATAGGGAAAAGCAGATACTGGTGCAAAGATGTCCATTCACAACCTATTGCACCACAGTCACATCAACATACCAGTACCCCAAATGAACTGTAGAGTACAATGACTGTTTGAACAAACATATCCTGATTGCCATTCACACACTACACCAACATATACAGGCCCAACTCACAGTCTACTGGGAATCCTGAGTTGTTACAAGACATTTCCCAGTCTGCCTCTTCAAACATATACACCTGATATACCAACAGCAACTGTAGCAGCATGCACAGTCAGATAGAAAAGGATCTATGATACTGACATCTGCTACTCTCCCTAATCTGCCCAACAAACATTTACACACAACACTGCTACACAATCTTCGCAGTCTGTTAACAATGGCCAGACATGCACAACTGTCAACTGTACAGATTTCCACAGGATGTCCAGGGTGTGGGACCATAGTTATGGCCACTGCCGCATACCACTTCCAGGAGTTTGCTAAGTCCTGGGATGATACCAGGATTGCAGTCACTAAATAATGATATACCATACCTCTGAAACTCTTACTGCTAGACATCTGTACAAAGCATGGCATACTTGGGGGACAGGAGGGCATACAGAGGGACATATTTCACATAATGCTGTTGCAAACTGAAACAATTTCAACATAACATCCCTGAAGGATATGATGTTTGAAACAGTAATGGATGTCAACATTTACTGACTACAATCCTCACATTATCCCACTGATTTCACAAAAACAGGCATTGTCTGAGGAACAGACCACACATAACAGGCAAACCTCTGGGCAGTCTGTGGACATCTGGACAGTTGAGAGATATGTCAGAGACACATCACTGTCAAACGTCATGTCACACAGAAAATGCATGTCCACACAAACCTTGTTAATCTAGCAATCCTCTATGTGTATAACACCCATACGTACTTACAATCTGTACCCATTTCTGGAGTTTGTTGTTGGGCTGTCTCCACACGTCTTGTCCTGACAGGTATTTCCACCTACTGTCTGTGAAGCTATCACCTCTATAATGTTCTCCACATAGGCAAGGAAAAGGGGCAAGGCCCACATGAAGGACTTGCTTATAGCACTGTGTTGCTATGGCATTGGCTAATGGACAACACTGGATGCACGTAGCAAGTGGGAGACATTGATTGTTTCACAGGCAATCACCTGCTCATGCACATTACCTACAAAAGGCAAGGTGATGCCTATGCAACACAGGTCTGACCCATCTACACAAAGACAGATTGCAACTACACAAAGCTAAACATTTGCAGTACTCTAAGGAAACTTTTCAGCACTATAACAGGTATGTCAATCACATAAGCTTGTAATGGAATGCAAAAGGGGGGATGCAATAATGTCAAAATAGGACATTAAACACTAGGTTGTGACAAGACCTGCTGGTCTCACATGCTGCTGTCCAGCACCTATGGCCATTCCTGCTTGCCCTGTCTGCATTGACATGGATCACATCTCTGGCCCCTGAGTCACCCCAGTAAAGGTTTGCTCATGTATGACTACTAGTGGAGTGTCTGTTGTCCAATGCTGAGTGTGACACTGCTCGGCAAACTACCTGGGATGTTGTAAATACTCATATGTCACCTGTGAATGCTACTATGATACATATGCCTGTCTTACAAATGTAAGGGATTTATATAGGGTATGTGCATAGTACACAACAGGTGCAGAAGTGTATGTGTGTTGAACTGTATGTGATATACTGAGCCCATACCTGACAACTGTCCAGGGTTTTGCAGACTGACCACATGTCTGCATCATATTTGTAGTCAATGCCTCATACAGTTGTGTATTGTCTGGCACATCACTGGCAACCCATTAAAGACTGACATCATAACATAATAGCATACATTTGATTATCAGATGTCATATACTGTGGAGTAAAACTGTGAATGTGGCACCGTCTTTGCTGGCAACTAAGTGTGTTTCAACTAGATTCATAAAGTGACACTATTTTCCAGCCTTTGCCCATCAGTGATGTGTGCCTTTGTGCAGATGCCCTGCTCTAACAGGAGCTAGGTGTCTTAGCATGACACCCATGGCAATACAAGCGTACCTTGCCCTGTAGGATGCCAACATGTTCGTAGTCACTGTCAGTTGTTTTATAGCTATGGTAAGCACACTATCCTTGCCAGGTTAAGTCACTCATACCATCATACATTTAGACTCCAAATGGAGGGCTGCAAAACTACAGGAGGTGGAGTGTTGAACATTATCTTACACATACACACTTCCAGGCTGGCCAAACAGTATGATGTAAGGGAGACATCCCGAGTGCAGTTAGCAGTTGCCAAAACACCTACTCAAATCATAGCTAGCTACAGGCCTCCAAACATTACTATGGACACCCACAACACCTATTGGGACTTGCTGGAATCTGTCAGGATTCAATCATCTACCTTGCTCCTGGATGACTTCAACTACCCAACCATAGTGTGCATGACCTATGCCACCTGAACATGGATGCACAGAGATTCCTGTATCTGGTCCTGAGCAACATGAGTAGCCACTGCAGCACTCCTACAGTGTCATTCTCCTTGGTAAGATCTAACCACATAGCCATCACTGTTCAGGTCACCACCCCCCTGCACCCCCCCTTGTCAGAGTCAATCAAAATTAACTTTACACAAATTACTATAAATCTCTTCAGAACAGGTAGATGTTGCTTCCTAGACATTGTCCCATCAGTTGGAAGTAGCAGTATTATCCAGGCCTACACCACAATATTATATGGGCACCTACATATCTGTATGGACTCAGCAATACCCAACAGGACAACATCATCTCCCTCAAGGTAGGGTAAACATCTGTGGTGGACAGTAGCAATACACAAATACCATAATAGGTGGATATAATTGCTGGACAGGGCCAAGAAGGAAAAGGTGCCTTATTGGAAGCAATGTCACTTTGGTCTGCACAAGCAAATAAGGTCACAGGTGTATTACCCTAAGGCTATCTTTGAGTGCAAATTGGACACATTCACCAGGGCCAACCACTAGGCCTTCCACCCATGTGTCTGTAATCCCAGAAACAACACACAAATCTGCTCTTTAGTGGTGGTCAGCAACACCACATATGCGTACAGCATAGATATAGGCAACCGGTTGCCGACAGATGAGGTGTAGATAGCACCCCCCTGTCCCTCATCGGTACACATGTGGATGCACATCACCTGCCCCCCTCCCCTCATCATTGGAAGCAGGTCCATAATGCCCTCTCAAAGGCAACACACAGAAGTCTCCATAGGCCTGATATCATCCCTGGCTGCATCCTACATGAACACAGGCATGGGCTGTCAGATCCATTCTGCACTGTAGTCAGCCAAAGCCTGAGCACTGCTGTCATCCCATCTTCACAGAGGACAGTCATCCCTATACATAAAGGTGGAGAAATCCACTGACCAAACCAATAATATGCACATCATCCTAACTAGCCTGCTCTGCAAAGGCATATAAGGCAATATTAAGGACATTGTGAACAGGGAAATTGGCAGCTTCAAAATTCCTCAGCCCACACACTATGGTATTATCAAAGGGAGATCAGGCCAATTAAACCTGGTCAACCTCTTTAAAGTGGTCAACATACACAAGGATGAGGGAAAGATGGTGACAAATGCCTACCTTCACCTAGCCCAATTAATCTCCAGGTAGCCAGAATACATAAGCCTACGCAGCTAGTCATCAACCTGAATGTTAGCAGATGGGTATCTAACTGGCCCAATGATAGTACCACTCAGTCAAAGTGGAATCCACCTCTAGTAGCAGAGTCTTCCTAAGTGGCATACCCCAAGGATCAGTCTGGGGGCCTCTACTGTTTGAGGTATACATATCTGAAGTACAGGACAAAAGCAACAGTCTGTGGCTGGCCAGGTGTACAGATGCTTGCAAATTGACCACTGTCTTGCATTCCCCTACTGATGTCAGCATCCCCCAAGAGGGCCTCACTCAATTAATGACTGGTGCAAGAAGCATTTCTGCAAATGGAATGACAGGAGAGGCATCAGTCTCCCTGCTGTGGCAGATGCCATCCACACTAATTATGACAGTAATACTGTACTGAGAATGCAATCAGGTGTGAGGTGACTTGTGTACCAAGGTTGGTAGCAATCTAACAGTTTCCCACCATGAGGGCACCATTGTACATAAGGCCGTCTACATGGCCCACCTCACAAATATGGGTATGCCATCCAGGAACCAGGAGGCCACAATATCCCTGTACTTTGCCCTTATCAGATGCATTGCCAAGTACAATGGCTCCTTTGGCATGTACCTTGCCAAGCAAATGCAGCAGTTGCAGAGACCACAGAGGTTCCTGACCAGGCAACTCCAGGGTCTGTAACATCTATCCAATACAGACTGATCATAGGTGACCTGTGTCTGGCATGCATGGCCATTTCCAAACCAGCATTGATGGCATTTCTGCATATCTCTAAGACAAAGCCCATTCATACATCATGCACACAGAGGCCTCACCTGGTCTCTGACATGTATAGTATTTGTTGGCAGGATAGTGTAGTGTCCCACACAATATACTCTTTGTAAAATACACTCCCTCTACATGCCTAGCAAAGCATGTATATAGCCCTCTTGGAGAAGATGCTGGAAAACTGCATGGAAAATGGATGGGATACCCCTGGGATCCCACAGGTGTACCAGCTGGACAGGGAAAGGTTCTGGCTTGGAAGGGACATGGGCAAACATCTAGGCCAGGCTTATGAGGGCATCAGGGCCAATAGTCTGGTATTATCTTATGAGGCTATGCACCTAATACTTTACATGTTTCCTGTATGTATTGCAGACTGTCCTGCCATGTTGTCTGGAATGAATCCCTGTGAGTCTGAACTACATAGGTACTGCAGTGATGGTGTATATTCTTGTCCCTTCATTGGTTATCATCACATATCATTACACCTTGTCATTGTGTGTGGTCTGTATAGCAATAAGGCAGCTCTTACAGTACATGCATTTGCACTGGGTAACACTGTAATGCACACTACAATAGCTTTGGTCTTGGCCACAATTAATGATCTGCTACTAGGTAGGCCCATCACACAGTAGGATTTGTCACCCTTTGTTGTGGGCCTTCCAATAGCAGTGAAAGAGATGGATTGCAGCAGGCAGAACTATCATAAGGACTGCCCTAAAGGACCCATAGGTGTCACAGCTGTGCCAGACTGTATCAGGAGTGTTTGTGTGTGTGTGTTTGTGTGTGTGTGTGTGTGTGTGTGTGTGTGTGTGTGTGTGTGTGTGTGTGTGTGTGTGTGTGTGTGTGTGTGTGTGTGTGTGTGTGTGTGTGTGTGTGTGTGTGAGTGTGTGTGTGTGTGTGTGTGTGTGTGTGTCACCAGACATAATACTGCAGGGTATTAATTCACATATGTTGTCTTCCCCTCACAGCTGAACACAGGGGTTGGTGTCCCTCCCCCTCACAACCTGATGTCAGTGTCTTAGCGGACTCCCATGATGATTGTGGTCATAGCGAGGCACAGGTGGGGTTGTTGGTGCCTGAACCCATGCCATTGTTTGGTCCCACATTCAACCACCACGCCCCTGCACACAGTCAGTATGCCCGCACATACCCAGTCCCCAGCAGCCATGGATGATGGACAGGTTAAGGATGCTGGCATGGAGCAGGCTAGTGAGTTGGGTATGGCAAGTGTGAGTGCAGACAACAGCCAAAGACAGGGGTCAGGTGAGGTCACACACAGGCAGATGGACAAGGTTGCTTGACAGAGGACTGCTGCCCATCAAGCCCCTGTTGCAAGTGACACAGCAGGTGTCTCCAGGTGCATGATACTGTCCATCATGGAGGCACATGCATGTACCGACTGCAACATGGGACAGATGCTTAGGGTCATGAATGCAGCACTCCCTGACATGCATGACGACCTCCACGACATTTGTGATGCCATACATCATCTTCCCAATGTCGTGGATAGACAGTGGGGTGAGACATTGTCACTGCTTGACCATGCAATGTCTGTGCTTGAGCATGTGGTGGGAGTAGGACATTGGCCAAGTGGACATTTGTCAGCAACATGATCAGCTGTGATCCCATTTGGCCCTGCACATTCACAGTCCTGTAGTGGCAGTGCCAACAGCACTACCACAGAGAGGGTGCTGTCCATACAGACAGCAGACCATAGGCCCATTGTCCTGACCTGTCCCATTAGGTACGTGGGTTCAGCAGACAGCAGTCACCATCAGGGAGTAGCGTTGCATCCATCCTTGGGCCTGGTAGAGCCAGTGATACTCCTGGCAGAACCAGTTGCTGTGTCCCTGCTGGGAGATAGTGAACCATACATCCTGCCATGTATGGTCAACAGTTGTCCAACATAGCACTGTGTTGGGCATCCACATTGCTTGATGGTGTGCAGACAAACACTTACACATCCATATCGCAGGCCAGTCTCCACCAGACACACACAGCTCCTCTGCATGGCTCAGTTGAACAATACCCCTCCAGTCATACACACGCCTGATGTCAGCCATATGGCCCAGCTTGGCCCTCAGGCAATCCAACACCACACTCTGTGGATGTGATGATACTTGTGCCACAACCCTATTATCCATACCATTGATGCACAGACATGTTTATATGGGTCTGATGCACAGGGTGACTATAGTACAGTGTTGCAATGTCATGCTGTGTAAGGTGCTGTCTGCAGGCAGTAGTTATGGGTACACATTGAGATGTATGTACCTTGTTAGCCATGATGCACTATTGGTGTTAGTACTGTTGACTGACTGTAGTATCACATACTGTAATCTGGTAGTGTTCCAGGTGTCTATGTGTCTGCAGGCTGTGGACTTGCAGACAGCAGCAATGCTGAGTTAGGTGTAGTGGAAACACAGTGACCTTGTCATAGGCAAAGTACGGCTGTATATGTACATGATTACCAGGTGTGTTTGTATGAAACGGTGTTTGAGGGGCAATTGTGGCAGAAAGTGAGACCTTGCATACATACCCTTGGCACAGCCAGCTAGCCTTCATCCGTGTCACTTGAGTGTTCTGTAGGACCGCAGGCTCACACATTTAGAGAAGGGTTACTTGAGTACTGGCACTAGGTCCCTCACATGCTTAGCCATTAGTTTAACTGCAACAGATTCAGCTATCAGCACTTGTTGCCCCTGACATTTCTGTCACATCCACTTTATCATCATGCAGTTGATGAGGGTATGCCTGGTACTGTGTATGACAGGTGTGGGATATGTATTCCTGACATAGGTCAGCCTGTATTAGTATAACCTGACAATCACCAGCATGTGTGTCCACTATCCATATGGATGTCAGGCCTCTTGTGCTGGCAGTGCACACAAAGTCATAGTCCTGTATATGGGGCAGCTGAGGAAGGGATGAGCACAGCCCTACCTGCACAGTCTTACAAATGATAGTGCTAGGTACATGACACAGAGAGCACAGCAGTACTGTAGTGTGGAAGTGTCTTCCACTACTATTGAAGTAGGTGACAATTTCCACTGCCACTACCATTGAAGTAGGTGACAATTGGAGGGGCTGTCAGGATTGCCAATAGTGGGCTCAGAAGCTCTTAACATGTTAGAGCCATCTGACACACACACACACACACACACACACACACACACACACACACACACACACACACACACACACACACACACACATACTGCTGCATGTGGACATGCATTGAGACACACATGCAAATGGAGGTGACAGTTAGAGTGGATGACCTACCCATCTATTAATGTACAATACACAGTGGTATGACCATTGCACCATGGTGGCTTGGTGTTAGAAACTGTGTAACTATGCTTGTACTGTGGATGACATCTGTATGGGTTGACAGTAGGTTGGCAATGGAGTTCACAGGGTGGAAAGAGGCACACAAAATGATATAGCCATCACATGCACACACGGAAGACAGCCACATGGGCTGTGCATACAGAAACACATACACAGTTGCCAATAGACATGGTAGTAACCATACATATCCACTTGTATATACTATATTACTGTGTACAGATGACATGCTCCACATAGATAATATGCCTGGGACATAACACACAACCCCTTACAACAGATAGTCTTACAAATGCCTTCATGGATAACCCACCAGACATAGCAACTGGTCTCATGTACTGCTCTTACAAACCTGCACAAGTGATAGAGTGACACACTTTGTATCAACATGTTTCAGTCAGGTACAAAGTCTGATGAGGGCATGTGTGTCAGTATGGTAACTGCGACATATTTGGCAATGATATCACAGGTATGCTCATTATCCGGAGACACAGACCACATATAGGTTGCAAATGTGGATATCCCATGTACAGCTGTACAGATGACGGGTATGGACTATATAGTGTTACATGGTGTATGTGAGGCAGATGACATTAACAGGGTCTTTTAAAGTAATGTAATGGGTAGGGGTCAACAGGCCTTAAAATGGTATAACCTCCCAACACAACAGCCACAGGAGATACGCTTTACACACACATTACTATAGTTGTAGGTATTGTGATAAGAACCCCTACCTATATGAGTATTTCCACTATAGTATTATGCAGTTATTACACATGCCACAGAGCTCGGAAGGTTGACAAGTGCATACAGGTACATCTAATGTGAATGACATCAGCAGGCCCTATAACGTAGGGCAATGGGACATGTACTGGGTTGTACATGGCTCAAAATCTCAAAATTGTATAACTCACACCCCCAGAGGAAATGCTTCTCACCCAAACATGCACGCACACACACACACACACACACACACACACACACACACACACACACACACACACACACACACACACACACACACACACATATACACACCATATTACAGTTGCCACTATTGAGTTTAGAACCCCTACTTATCTAGTTATATATACTACAGTTTTACGCAGTTATCACATGAACCACAGAGATTATAGAATTTCAGGGTTTGGAAAGGTATGTCTAAGGTGATAATATCAAAAGTCCTTGTAAAGTACGGCAATGTGAAATGTACTGGGTGCAATGGGCATCAAAGTATATTACCCTACAAACATACACACTTACAAACACATTCACACACAGACACATTTGGCACAACTGAGTGTAGAACCTCTGCATATCTAGTTACCTGTACCATGCTATTATTAATTAGTACACGCGCCACAAAACGTATAGGGCTGAGTGCTGTCCAAAGATACTTCTAAGGGCAATGACATCAGCAGGACTGCTAAAGTAGGGCACTGAGAAGTGTTGAGGGTGGAGAGCTCACAACATACTTTAGATTACAAACATACACACACTCATATACACACACATTTTCCAGAACTGGGAATAAAACCCCTGCCTATCTACCATAGGGGCCGGAAGCTGTTAAAGACGGGTCTATATTAGAACACCGAACATTCAAAATGTCGAGTGTTCTAATATCGAAAACTATCAATCGAAAATTAAAAACATCAAAAATTCAGAACAGCGAATTTTTTCCTAGGGAAAAAATTTGCTACTCCAAAACACATAGACACACAACACAAGCACACCAAACAAACAGCAATCCACACACTAAACTATACATACACCACTAACTATCCACTTACCTTAACCCAAACCCTAACCCTAAGGTCCATCACTATTGCACAGTCACCTCACCCACACCCTAACCCTCACTCACTTAACCCGCCCTAACCCTCACGTCCACACAATCGCACACTTACCTGAACCCAACCTGTAACTTTCCACCACAGTTCTGAAAATACAGAAGCAACAGAAACAGACAACCAAATTCTTTCACTAGGAAAAAAGTTGGTTTTCTGTTTCTTCGATATTTTCAGAGTTTGCTGAAAATGAGTTGATATTAGAACACTCAACATTTCGAATGTTTGGTGTTCTAATATAGACCCGTTAAAGACTGGGGGGTGGAGGGTGACAGGGGCACTTAGTGAACTAAAAAGGGAATTTTTTAATAACTATTTGCTACCACAACATAGCTTCACTTGGAGGACATTTTAAACTTAGCCAATTCCCTTTTGGTGCATGAATTAACATTTTCTGATTGGTCTTAGCTATCCTCATGGCTGATAATTGTATATTAGCCCTAGTGAGAACAACTGTGATCATACCATAGATAATTTGAGGGGGACATGTAATGGATGCAGCATTTAGGAACTGCCTCTATCCACTAGTGGCATTAGGGAAAATCCTGGAGTACATTTTCTATTACCTATCCTTAGATCCAAGTTGCATTTGAATATGGATGGATGAGCTTTGCTTTATTTTTATGGATAGTCTGTTCCAAAATAGTGGTAGCCTCTGTGATATATATCCATCTCTCCACAACATTCAGTTTAGATACCTGGACTGAGTATTTCGGATGCCATTTGACTTGCTGATGTTCAGTAAGTCCATCTGTATTTTGTTGGAGGATGCTTTGTATGCCAGACATGTAATTTCTAAGCACTCTGTAGGATACTGAGTAAAGTAATACATCTTTGAGGTGGTCCATGCAAGACCTATTGTTTAGGACTTGTATCCTTTTAGTAAGGTATCTCTGAAGGTATTCCAATGGTTGCATGGGGCTGGACAGATACATGCCAAAGTGGGCATTATACAAAACGATTGACATAATGAGAGCTTTGTAAAGGGGGACAACAACATCTCTATATTTATTCACAATCAATTTGTTTATAAGCTGTGCAATATAGAAAGGCTTTCTTATGACTCTGGATTGGGCAAAAGTTAGGTCACTGTACACACAAATTCACAAATGCCAAACAATTGAATAAGTACTCAGAGGGTATTGTCATAATTTTGACACCAGTTATTGGGACAAACCTTCCTGCATGATGGTTAAGTCATTTGGGGATTCAATAACTTCTCCTAGCTTACAGTCATCTCAGACTTAGCTGGCAAATGCTCTTTGGTATTTCCTTTCACTTTTGAGATGTATATGCCAAACAGAAAAAGTCTCAACACTGAACCCTGGAGGACTCCATTGGTGACTGGTCTCTTCCCCTGGTTTGACCTCCTGCATCCTGGGAGCCAAGTTGGCAATGCAGCTGGTGATGTAATTGTTAGCTCCTACATTATTCATTTTTTGTACTACACCTGACAAGGGGATTGTGTCAAAAGACTTGGCCAGGTCAAGGTAATGTGGTGTGAACTGTTTTACCTTCATCCATTGCTTTAGTAACAAGAGTAAAGATTAAAATTTGCCCATGATTTTGAGCCTTTCACACTTTCCTCTGGGCTTTCAAACTTATTTTTAGGGCCATGCATACATGTATGCATTCCTTGATTCACCTTCCTGATTGTATTAAATTACATTCCTTGAATAATACAGCACACATGTTAGAGCGCATTTTAAATTTATTGTTTTGAACAATTTTCCAGAAAGCAATGAAACAAAATGCATGAACCAATAATGAGAAAACTGCCCAATTCAGAATATTTCCATCATAAGTCTACTCAAACTTCTACAGTCCACCAGTATCAGTAAATATGCACAATCTCTGCAGTAAAAGTCATCTAAATAATTCCACATTAAAGAGATCTGCAAGATATGTAACTAAAGAAGAGGTTGCTGCTAGCAAACAACTTAATATTTCATTGTTTCATCTACAAATAAAGTGCCTGTGTTACATTTAAAAAATATATATAAGGTAGCAATATTGCAATAGGGAATGGATGGCAAACTGAACAGGTTCATAATTACTAGGTATCTCTGCCAAAGAGGATATTCAGGACTGCAACATCCACCAATTCTACCCCCTTTAAAAGTATAACACAGTACAGTATCACTCCATCTACATACTGTCAGAGTAGAACCCACAACCTTCTGCTTCAAGAGCAAGTATTTTACCTGTTGTACTACTAACACAAACAGACTTGGCCTGACCAGCAGTGATGCTTATGCTAAATCGTTTTGTGTTGTTTGTAGCACAACAGGTAGAATACTTGCTTTTGAAGCAGAAGGTTGTGGGTTCTACTTACTTCAAAATAAAACCGTGTCACACACACCTACTTCAAAATAAAACCTTGTCACACAAACTTCAAAATAAAACCTAGTTCCTGTCACACACCAATTCAAAATAAAAAAAAATATTCCTGTAAACTACTGTATGTAGCTGGCTATAAAATACTGCAATTCAAATTAAACCACACACAATTCAAAACTTTGTTCCTGTAAAGTGCTGTAGCTGGCTATAAATACTGCAATTCAAAATAAAACCAAACACACTATTCAAAGCCTTGTTCCTGTAAAGTACTGTAGCTTGCTATAAATACAGCAATTCAAAATAAAACCTTGTTCTCTTGTAGCATTGCTTCTACTGCTCTAAATATTGCAAATCAATTTCAAATGGAAATTGCTTGAGTAAAAGACTGTGCCGACCAAGCAGTTAGCTAAAATACTTATTCAAATGCAAATGTGCTGAGCAGTAAGCTAAAATCCTTATTTAAATGCTGTGCAGCTAAAAACCAGAATGCTGAATTGCTTCTCACAGCAGAACAACCTGTTATAGCAGCAAAGTCCTGACAATCTATTATTTTGCCTGGCCCATGTATTTCCAGTAATCTCCAATTTATCTACTACTCAGCTGTCTAATGACTGGCATTATCCATTTGTGCAATCAGTAAACATCAATATCACAAACACTGTGGTGTGTATACTTTCCACAGACCTATGAAGATATCAACCATTGACATCTGCAACAAGCCACAATCTTTAAATGGATTGCTGCCATGGAAAACCCCAGGACAGAAAGCTATCAACTATGCCTTAAACCTCTCAATGTCCCTGCCTGATCTGACTGACTTATGAGCACTGATGCAACAATGCAACAAATAAATGTTGAAAAGGGGTCTTAGTAGACTGCTCATAACATATATATATATATATATATATATATATATATATATATATATATATATATATATATATATATACTGTTCTGTATAAGACAGAACACAGAGTCCTTACTACTATAGACTGGACTGATGGATCAGGATACTGGAAACAGAAAACCCACCAAGACATAAAGTCATAACATTCGATGCCGAAACTGCTAAGTCCCCTCCCATTTACGAACATGAAAAGGCTAAACAAATGACTAGAAGATGTGAGTACTGACAACAGTTTATTAATAAGGGCTTTTTGTCCTGCTTCTAACAAAAACCTCTTCAGTTGTTAGTACTTACATCTTCTAGTTATTTCTTTAGTCTTTTCAAGTTTGTGAATTGGTGTTTGTGTTGGAATTTTGAAGTCCACTCCCAAACAATCTGTCAAGACAGTAGCTTTTTAAGGTATTATGAAGTATTTGGCTGGTCTGGCAAAACTGACTCCAAATATGAAGGCAGTGCTGTTAACACTGCTGTTGTAAGTATTACTGGCTTGCTGGCCATTCATGTATCGCTAAGCTAAAATGTCCTTACCGGGATTCTGGTTGTCAAGTTTGTAACCACCACCACGGAATTCAAATGCTGCTTTAAGCAGCTGCCTGGCCATTGTTTCTGCTTCTAATAAAGACTGTGCTGAGCAGTAACCACTAACCACAGCTTGCAGTGCAGCTAAAAAATGAAATGCTGAATTTAAATTAAATCCTTGTGCTGAGCAGTAACCTAACTGCAGCTAAAATCTAACATTGTCCTTACAAATGTTGTGCAGCTAAAAACTAGAATGTTGAATTGCTTCAAGTTCTAAGTTAAAGTAAATTGTTACTGAAATGTTTTCTGGCTAGCCGTTCATTGCTTCTTCTAAACTAAAAAGTTCTCCTTACCCGGGAATAGTAATATACTGAATCCTCTGCAACAATATACAGTGTACTCACTCTACAACAGACTCTGTCCTCCAGTCCATTCAGCTTCCATTCCACTCTGCAATTAAATCAGAATGCTGCTCCATTACAGGCTTCCAGATGCTAACCTGCTCCATTCTGAGACTGTTTCTGCATTACAGACGTCCAGACGCTAACCTACTCCATCTCAGGCTTCTGAGACTAAATCTGTTTCTGCAATCCAGACGCTAACCCAGCACAGCTTTGAATCTGTGTTCCCGCTCATCTGATGTCATCACAGTGTGAAAAATGAAAGGGCAGAGGTATGGATGATCTGCAAAAGTGTAGGGGGGTCCCCTCCCCCCACGGTCTATGGTTCCAGTGCCCATGCTATCTACTTATTTGTACTATACTGTTACATAGTTATTGCACGTGCCACAAAGCTTATAAGGCTGGAGCTGTGCAAAGGTATTTCTAAGGGGAATGACATCAGCAGCACTGCTAAAGTAGGCACTGACAGGTGTTGTGGGTGGGAAAGTCCTCAAAATACTTCAGCCTACAAACATACACACTTACACACTGCCAGAACTGGGACTAGACCCCCTGCCTATCTACTTATTTGTATTATGCTGTTACATTGTTATTGCATGCACCACAGAGCTTATAGAGCTGGGGCGGTGCAAAGGTACTTCTAAGGGACATCAGCTGGATTGCTAAAGTGGGGGACTGGAAAGTGTACTGTGTTGGAATAGCCTAAAACTGTTTCAACTACAAACACACACTCACACAGAGTTACATTTGCCAGGACTGAGATTAGAACCCCTGACTATCTAGTTATTTGTATTATAGTGTTACACAGTTATTGCACATGCTACAGAGCTTACAGGGTTGACAAGTGGCCAAAGGTGCTTCTAAGGTGAATGACATCAGCAGTACTGCTAAAGCTGGGCTCTGGGAAGTGCACCATGTGGGAATGGCCTAAAACTGTTTCAGCTACAAACAAGCACACAGACTTACATTTGCCAGGACTGAGATTAGAACCCCTACCTATCTAGTCATTTATACTATAGTGCTACACAGTTATTGCACATATTACAGAGCTTATAGGGCTAAGTGCCAAAAGGTGCTTCTAAGGTGAATAACATTGGCATGACTGCTAAAGTTGGGCACTGGGAAGTGCACTCTGTAGGAATGTCCTCAAACTTTTTCACCTACAAACAAACAAACAAACACACACAGATTTACATTTGTTAGGACTGAGATTAGAACCCATACCTATTGAGTTATTTGCACTATACTGTTATACAGTTATCGCACATGCTACAGAGCTTATAGGGCTGATGGGTGTACAATGGTACTTCCACAGTGAATGACAGCAGCAGATCTTGTGCAGTAGGACAATGGGAAGTGTATTGAGTGGAAACAGCCTCCTAATATTTAGACCTACAGACAGACAGACACACACACACACACACACACACACACACACACACACACACACACACACACACACACACACACAAGCAGGTGATGTGATATTACAACATCCACTTCAGTACTATTACACAATGGAGCTTGCATTCATGCTGGCACATACGACTGGTTACAACCGGTATGCCACTGTCTGCAGCAGGACATCACTTTATGCCATTCAGGGTATCCATGTGTGTGACTCACTCCATGTGTGTCCCCCTGTGTGTGTCTCTCTCTCTCTCTCTCTCTCTCTCTCTATCACTGTCTGTCTCTCTCTTCTCCACATCTATGGGTGTGTATACTTGACATATTATCTGTTGCCCATATATGTGTCTGTGTTTCACACACAACAGATGCAGATTTATCACATATGGGCCACCTACAGCTAACTGAGGGGAATCCTGTCTGATGGGTCTGTGTGTAGGGACAGTTAAGGTGTACATAGCTGTCTGTATATAAAGACATATATACACAATACAGTTATATAGTCCGATGTGGGTTCCAACATGGTTTGTGATTCTCTAAGTGTCAGAGCATGCCCAGTGTGACCTTCTACAGTGAGAGTGAGACTCCATTCTACAGATAGGTGTAATCCGGTTTTGGATTTTGTGTGCTACAGCCATACCTCTCAAATGTAAACAGGACTTTCCTAGTGTTACTGGATTTGTTTTAGCAGACATCTTTAGACATATATGATGTCTGACACTGTAGTGTATTGTGTCATTACCTAGTGACAGACATCCTCAGATCGTCACAGTGCTTTACCAGAGGTATACAAGATGTATTATGCAAAGACCAATATTACAAGTCTGACTATATACATTCTTACCCAAAAAGGCCAGTTGAGAGGTGTGGCTAAAGCTGGCTGACTGATAAAGCTGTGTAAACACTCAAGCAACTTTCTGATATACTGGCTGAGGATCTCCTGCTTTTGTGGCATTCTTCTTACCTGAAAATTCATATCTTGGAGTGGCCATAGCTCTGAAATGTATATTTTGTTGCAGATTGTCCTGGTGTAGCTGACATGCAGATTAGTTGGCACTGCAGTTCTTGGAACATGGCCCTGTCAACCACAATACTGTACCTAGGCCACTATGACACAACAGCCGGGAGTAAGTGCTGGCCACATTCTGACAGTACTAACCACACATATAAATAGCTCATAGCCCATGCATATTGTGGACATGCAACAAGTTATCATGTAGATTGGGACAGGCCTGCCAATCTGTGCTCTGCTGCTATTTCCCTACAAACATACATGTTACTGCAGTTCTATGGGAATATGTGTGGAGGGGGCACATCTGTCAACTGTATACATTTGCACAGACTGTGGTCATATTTGCTTTACATTTTGGTTCCATTTAGCATAGTATTGTGCCCTGTCTTGGAGACTAGTGGCATATCACTAAGGACAACAGGACAGATTGTAATGGCATATTTTGAGTTTGAGACTTCTTATCCTTCAGAGCCTTGATACAATTGCAACACCTGCTGTACCATCACTGTGTAAAGTCTGTAGGGGTTATTTCATCATTGTCACCATTTGTGGGGCTTTAGCAGACATTTCTTAATGGTTTTCTACAGCAGGCTTACTGGGTGAGTCTGAGGTGTGAGTATGGGACTTTCACACTGAAATCCGTGCCTGTGACCTATGACTCCCCCAGTTAGTTGCCCCCCCCCACATATACTGCAGTTGGATTTGTCACCCTTGGTACTACTGCATAGTGTGGTGAGGCCAGTATTGGGCAAACATTTCCTGGTGCCCATATAGCTGTCAGTTGCTATCCCAGTAGGCCACCCCATTCCCTTGCATGCATACAGGGATACCATAGCTATGCTAACAGAACATACTAATCCATTCATCTATTGTTAAGAAGACTGACTTACCTTGTGCCTATGGCAGTTATGAGGATGGTGCTTGAGGGCTGCCTATATCAGATGCACGCAGTACACTGCCTATACATGGTAAGTTACAGGTAGTGTGTTGTGTGCATCATTGATTTTACTGTGTGTGCAAGTTGGAGAGAGGTGTCAGTCCCTGGGTCCCTACAGTGTCAGTGTGTGTGCTATGCGTTGCCTCTTTGCCAAGGCCAGGGCATACTAGGTATGTTTCCATCTGCCTACAAGGGCTAGCTCAAGGGGTTCCTCCTCCGAGTCCCTCTGTGTCTGTGGGGACCTTGGCAATGGAAGGGGGCTGTATTGCCCTTCCCCATGCTGTTCCTGCTGTAGTTGTTTCCACAGGATCATATTCTGTAGTATGGCACATACTATGAACATGTGTTTACATGTGGCTGGAAGGTACTGCAAGCCTTCACCAGATGTCAAGCCAGTGGAACCGTGACTTCAGCATACCAGACACATGCTATATAATGATCCTGGTTTGTGCATGTGCCTCATTATGGCATTCTTGATTGGGTCTGTATGCATTTCTGATGGGTGTCATTATCCATGGCTCCAGTGCATAGTCAGCTTCCCCCACCAGATGGCCATACATGATGTCTCCCACTAGCAAATGCCTGGTACAGTTGTGATTTATGCCAGATGTGGGAGTTGTGATAGCTTCCAGGATTGCCAGCACACAGGATAATGCTCTGGGCATTGCACATGACCTGGCAGTTGATGAAGGGTAAGCCCTTGCAGTTTACATAGACCCTACCCTGTTCAGCGGGTGGCACTTTGATGTAGATGTGCATGCAGTCTATTGAGCCCATTACCTCCATGTAGTCTGCTACACTGTGGAAGAGATGCATATTGCTGGTCCTCTCCTCGCAAGTGTTGGGGAAGTTAAATATGTTCACTGGCATGTGGTAGCATGGCATCCAGGATCTGGTGGACTACCCTGGATGCAAATGCCTGTGAAACCCCCATCATGTCCCCCAGTAGGTCTTTGGAAAGTACCTGCAGCTAGTATTCTTAAGGCTCCACATACCTTGGTATCCATTGGGATGGGATACCCTCTATTGGTTCTGGGTCTGAGTTGAGACTGGCACAGCTCAATGATTTACTGATGCATGTGTCTTTCCACTCTGCAGTTCTCTACTGTCTCCAGATTATGCAGCCCCTGGTAGGTTACCCTGGGTCTGAATACTGTTCTCCTCCTCTACAGTCTGGGGCGGTTGTCAGCATTATCCTTGTCTCTGCCCTCATCCTCTAGCACATACTGCTAGACCAAAGCAACGGCAGCCCCTAACATTTTTTCGGATAAAATTCCCATGCATGTATACACCAATAGTGCAGTGTTTGTGGGAAAAACCAGACTGAAAGTTTTTTGCACAGTTTATACTGTTGTGCTGCAGATGCTGCCTGTATGATTGTCTGGCTATAATACATTCCACCTGCTTGCTATTCTATTTGTACTTGATTGGTTTTATTCTGCTATTTCCCTTTTTTTTTTTTGCTTTTTCTCTTCCCATTTACACCCCTTTTAAGCCTCAAGGCATGCAATGCAAACCTGCTGCTCAAATGTAAACCTTTCCTGCTATTTCTGATTTTATTTTTTCCTTTTTTTTAGACCCAGGGCATGCCGCGCAAACCGGTTTAGCTAATGTAACCACTTTGCAGTAGAAAAGGCCCTCCCCTGAACATGAACACACTCTTCATTTCATGGAATAAGTCAATACTTCTACAGACACACCCCCTTGCTTAGTTGTGCTTAGATAAGCTCATCTGGGAGCTGTGGAGCTCCAGTGAGTTTACACCAAGCATGACACACTCACTTTTCATGTCAGCTGCTCCTCTTGCTTACATCACTGACTTATAGCTCCTACATAGTTAGGTGCAGCCAGCGACTGGTTTCCTATTTAGTGATTCAGTAAAATTTGCTCATTTGCATGCCCCACTGCCTTAGTCCCTGGTTACACCACTACCCTACAGCCTTCCTCCTTAGCAACCAGTGTTACCTGTTAATGTTTTGATTCTACATGCCATAGATTATAATGGCAAAATGCAGATTTTACTTAAAATTGTCTTTTCACCTTTTTATTTCATTTTCAGCATGATCCCCCTTGTGCACCCCTGCCCTATGCTTAAATGGCTGAAATCGGCAAAAAAAACTTTTATTTTTATAATTTTGCAGCAGTTTCCCATGCCAATGGCCATATTTTTAGCCATTGGCATGCCTAAGGATTACAATATATGCTTTAGTTTGAGCTGTCATGCCTCAGTTTTGATTTTTGCAGAAATGTATTCAGCTAGTAGCCAAATACATTTTTGCAGCAGACACTATTCTGGCACGGATGCCTTCCTGCTTACTGAATCGCTAATTTACCTCATTTGCATGGTTTTCATCAGCAAATGAGGTAATAAGCATTATTCTGTGGTGTCCATGCCAGAATAGTGCAGCCAGACTTGTGCACACCTCCAGCCTTGTTTACTAGATCGCTGGGTGGCCATATTCCATGAAGCAGCTGCTGCACTATTCAGACACATCATTTTGCTGTTATTGAATCCCGGGGTCAATGTTCTGCTAGCACCACATCCACCTCATTTGTAATGTGCTCATATCTAGTATAATAACCTTCACACACACTTTTCCAATGATAATCCTATAGGCATATGATGTGCAACTAATGTAATGACGTGAACTAAGTTGAGCTATATTAATAATTCCACTGTGTGTCATGTGATGCATACTCAACTCATACTGTATTTGGCAGTGTTGTCACAAATCTTTTTTTAAGTAAGCACAAAATCTTAAGGAGAATACATGGCTATGCACACACATGGTAGTGGATGGCACTACCAATAGTCAGCTGGAGGCAATAGACAACCTGTTAGCAGACAGATTTCGATCAAAATTTCAGACCCCCGATCCCACTGCTCATCACCTAATGTGTATATCTGTTCACTCTCTAAGGCTAAAAACATGGCATCAACAAGTCCTGTCAACATTCCAGGTTGCCTTATCAATAAATTAAAACATAACCTAGCAGATGCAGTTGAATCCCTACTTAACCATAGTCTCCAGACAGACTATTTTCTGGTAGAATGATGGACAGCAACCGTTATCTGTCTGAACAACGGGGGACCATCACCTGACACAGGTAATTATAAACCCATAAGCACATCTAGCCTCATCTATAAGCCAATGGAAATAATCATTATGGACCTTATCAGCAAGGATATAGGTAATCTCCCAACTGTGTAACAACCCATTTTGTATTTGTTAAAGTTAGATCATGTCTGTTAAATCTTGTTTACTTCTTTGAGAAGATAACCAAGGGCATGGATGAGGGACAGAATATACTTCCCACCTAACTTGACCTGGCCAAAGGTTTGACACAATTCCACACTCAGGTATTACACAGAAACTGTCTCAACTGGCCATCAACCACTATGTTTCCATGAGGGTAGCACAATGGATCACCAACAGGGCAGATACTGCCAAAATGTTTGAATTCACCTCTAGCAAAAGGTCAGTGACCAGTACAGTATCACAGGGCCTTCCCTGGTACAAGACCATTTCCTGTTTGACATTTAATTCACAGAAGTCAAGGCAAACTTAGGCAGTCTTTGACCAACCAGATTTGTGGATGACTGCAAATTGTGGATAATCCTTGAATTCAGTAATGGTATTGATATACTGCAGAAAGTATTAACTCATACAAATGATTGGTGCCAGAGCCATGGAGACACAAAAAAAAGTGATGCAGTGTCAGAAATAATGTAAAAACAAATACAATTATTAAAGTTGTCCAAATCTGTGTGTATGTGTGTGTGATATATAGATATATATATATATATATATATATATATATATATATATATATATATATATATATATATATATAGAGAGAGAGAGAGATCGGGAAAGTGAGAGCAATGTGTGAGTTAATGCAGGTATGAATGAGGAAGTGACTGTGTATATGAGTGATTGGAAGAGTGACAGTGATGTGTGAGTGAAAGCAGGTATGAATGAAGAAGTGACTGTGCATAACAGATCAGAAGAGAGACAGTGATGTGTGAGCGAATGCAGGTATGAATCAGGAAGTGACTGTGTGTATGAGAGAGAGTGAAGAGTGAGAGTGAAGGAGTGATCCCCTTGCAGCAGCAGTTAAGAGGTGGTTGGTTGCATAAGGAGAGGGGATTGCTTATGGAATAGGTAAAGTAGGGTTAAGAGCGAGACTGTGTCTGTGTGTGTGTGTGTGTGTGTGTGCGTGTGTGCGTGTGTGTGTGTGTGTGTGTGTGTGTGTGTGTGTGTGTGTGTGTGTGTGTGTGTGTGTGTGTGTGTGTGTGTGTGTGTGTGTGTGTGTGTGAAATACCTCTAAAGCTCTTAGAGCAAGAAATCCTGACAAAGCCATGAATAAAAGTGGGACAAATACCCAAAGATATCGACAATTTTAATAAATATTGCTCTTACAAATTTAGAAAGTTGATAGAATAACAGGTTTTGCATTAGCATGAATTTTCTGTAGGATATGAATTCTGAAACTCAAATGGCTGTCATTATTTTCTAACTTTGGTGTGTGTGTGTGGGTGTGTGTGGGTGTGTGTGGGTGAGTGTGTGTGTGTGTGTGTGTGTGTGTGTGTGTGTGTGTGTGTGTGTGTGTGTGAAATACCTCTAAAGCTCTTAGAGCAAGAAATCCTGACAAAGCCATGAATAAAAGTGGGACAAATACCCAAAGATATCGACAATTTTAATAAATATTGCTCTTACAAATTTAGAAAGTTGATAGAATAACAGGTTTTGCATTAGCATGAATTTTCTGTAGGATATGAATTCTGAAACTCAAATGGCTGTCATTATTTTCTAACTTTGGTGTGTGTGTGTGTGTGTGTGTGTGTGTGTGTGTGTGTGTGTGTGTGTGTGTGTGTGTGTGTGTGTGTGTGTGTGTAAAAGTCCTCATAAACACTGCATTTAATAACAAGATGTCTTAAACCAGCTTTGTTGTTAGGAAGTAAGGAAGCAAAGCTCATAGGATGTAAGGATACATAGCTACAGTATACAGTATTATATTTAAGATTGTTTTTAGTTTGAAAGTGTTTCTAAAGTGCTTTATATGCAAAGAAAAGTAAAATAAATACTAGACTGAGGCAAACATTTGATTAAGTGACATTTAATAAGAACCATATGTACGTGTTTTGACTTACATACAAATGTGACTTAAGGACAGACTAAAAAATGGATCTCATCCTTAACCCAAGGACTGCCTTTACCCAAGCTAATTTACTATATAGACTGCACACCTAAATGAGCGAACCCAGTGGTACATGATCTGGGTACTCCAGTAGATAGTAATTGGAGCTTCAACTACTATGTGTCCCCAGTGGTGACAGATCCTTCTATGTGACACAACTCATACTTGGCCCTCATCACAGCAATAACTGAGAACAATGCATCCTTTTGCCTGTTACTCACCACACATCTGCAACAGATGGATCAATACCAGAGATTGTGCATAATGAAGATACAGAGTGAAAATGACAAATCTTATAAGGAAAAATTGAAAGGTATATTGCTGAATTCTGTCCTCTACAGATTACTAATGACCAATTTGTGTCTGCTCTACAGGGCAGTCTACAGTCTGGCCCTGATGGAAATGTTACACATTGTTAAAGCAAACTATGTGAGGGTCACTTGTTTCAAGGATGTTAACCTAGCTTCTGACATAATAAATCATGTTGGAGAGATAGACATATCTGTCAGACTCTACACCTTCACTGCACAAGCTTCCAATTCATGTAAAGCAAAGAGTTTTCCTGACCCTATTCAAGTACAGTCTACATCAATAGATGGTTAGTGGTAATTGTACTCATGGTGTTATGCCCATGACAAAGTCCATTGGTCTTAGATAATATAGCATAGGCTCAGAGCTGTGTGAGCTTTGTTCACATTGATAATTAATGTTGACACTAATGTTAAATATGGCTAGCATTTTATGACATTTTGGAAAATTAGCCTAGTACTCTTATATGAAACTATGAACCTATGAAGTACAATTATATCCAAAGTACAGCTATAGTGTGACTGTACAGCATCACAGACATAACAGTACATCGTGTCAGTATTACCACTGAATAGTTTGCCTGAACACATATGCAAGCATGTCAGGATTTCAAGCCATTATAACATATTCACTGGCAATTTCAGGGGGACAGTGATTGCGTGGCATGTGTTGAGATTTCACATATGCTTATAGAGCGCTTCATGCATTTTTTGGTATGTGAACAAATTATCACAGTGACAACTTCCTTGTTTATTGATGCTAGACTTTGGACTGCTATAGTTTCAGTGCAAATGGGCATAGTTGATGTATTGGAATCAGTCTCACATACTGCTGTACCATTCATTATAACACACATCCTCTCAATTCCAACATCAATTGCAGATGCTTTAGGCAAGTTAACCATTGCTATTAACTGGGGCAGATGCATGCAATACACAGTTGTGTGTAGGGAAACCATTCATAATAGTGTGTTGCTTGCAAGTGTTGTTATCTTTATGGCTGATACCTATGTCAGCAAGGGATGCTTTAGTCAAGTGTATTACATATGGCACAGTGAGCTTGCAGACATCTTGTCCCCCATAGAGAATTATTCTTTGCTACATACCTATTAGGAATTGACAGTGCAGACTTCTCTTCAAGGTGATGTACAAGATGCATGTGTGATATGCATTTCTGTGTTACACCCAGTAAATATAGCAATCATTGACAACATTGTTTGCATGGGTTTGATTCTTGCACATGCAACTTGTGGCTTATGTGTCATGCAAACCTGTCAAATGGCCAGGATTGCCCCTGAATTAAACTCCATTTGTAACACTGTCATTCTTATCCCTCCCAAAGACAGTTTACTTTTGGAAAAGGGATGACAACTTCCCCTTATAGAATACTGGCAATCGTTTTAGTATTACACGTCTGCTCCTGCAGAACATGTATAATAAACTAAACTCACATATTCTGACAATGTCACAGATTAAAGTTTAATATGTGAAAATTGTTTCTGATTGTGCCTGCTTCTGTCAGCAGTTGTATGTGAGTCTGTTGCTTATTTCTCCATAATTGTTGGTGAGGTATGCTGACATTTCAGTCATATTCAAGCAAGTCATTTTGCAGATCGTCACAACATGTACCTACCCTCTATTGTATATGACATCTTTGCTAAATGTTCTCTCCAGTGAGCATGGCAGTAATGTTTATATCACAGACATTCCTCTGCAGTGACATTTACCCTTATGTGACAGTCACATATATGCTATCATGTGTGATGATATGAATATATTTGCACAGGAGGTGCAAACATTAGTATGCACTGTGCTATGTACATATGTACTTAATGTTATGCTGTTGACTTGTCTTGGAAGTGTACAACCATTGACATATCCTATCTTGTGTGCATTGCCATACTTTATATGCCCTCCTCCTCTTTCTTCATGCCTATAATTTTTGTCTGTGGCCATTTTAATCAGCACACTTTGCCTGCCTAGTGCATTAATATAGCTTTGTATTTGCCCTTGATGATCCCCTCCAACATCCAGTATTTCATTATGCAAAAACTTGTTGCAATGTACATCATACACTTTTCTGTAATGTGTTCTTACTGCAGTCTTAGCAGTAATTTCACCCCTTGTGGTCATTGTGGCTGACTGCGTAATCTTGCAGAGCAGGTTTGCCTGTAGGCAAACTAGTATCCATGTTCCCTCTGTGTTTGTGCTCTTCTGCATGGTTTCCTGGCCAGCAGTACTGTTGCTGGCCAAATAAACCTTGCTTTTATTTATGTAAGTAGGATGCACATCATGCATGTGTGATTAGTGATACTGATCATCTCACAACACACATGAACTCCATGTAGGCTTCTCACTAAGCCTACATGGAGCTTATTGAATCCCCAAGATAGTTTGTAAGCTTGACTTTTGCAGAGATGGCTGGTGATGGAGAAAATTATGCTAAATCTGCAGCACAAATGTGGGGTGTTGAGGATGCCAGTATATTTGTGGCACTCTTCGCGAAGCATTATAGCCATAGGCTGCTGCAGAGGGATTATACTTGGTCTCAGTATAAGGCTGTGACTTGGAATAGCTTAGCCAAGGCTACTTTAAATGCAAATGGCATTTCACACAATGGGGAACAATGCCATCACCAGTATAGTGACCTTAAAATGTGCAGGCAGGACCTCATAAACTGATAGGAGGCTGAATTTAGGGATGGGAACAGCCTCAAGTTGTGTAGGAATTTTGACTCATAACCTGTATATGATATAGGAGTAATTATCTGGCCAGCTAATGCAGTTACTCATTATGCTTTTGCTTTAATTTTGTTCTCTACAGCTGCAGAGGAGATTGCTGCAAACCATGAGGCACACCAGGAGAGATTACCGAGCCTCAGAGAATTACGGGTTACACATGAATCAAGTAAAAATTAAAGCCATAATATTTTTTCATTCCCTCAAGCACTAGTATATTGAGCAGGCATAAGTCATTAGTCATCTCATGCCTTCACAAATAGTTTTTTCTGCTTGCATTAAGCAATTAGAATGCCAGCTTTTGTGTATGTGGGCTAAGTTCGCAGAAGCAACATTTTTTTTAAAACTGATAATTATTTATAAGATCTTATGGCAGTCTGTCTGGAAGAATTACATCATGGTATATGTAATCATTAAGTTAGAATACATAAATCCAACCTGTCTTATTGAAAGAAAGGTTGCTGTTTATTATGCCAGATTACTGATTTTTTTAAAATTTAATACCATGTGAATGCCTTTCCATAATATATGGATGTGTCAAAGGTGTGCAACAGAATTTATCATAGTTGTTTATCTATTGCCAAGTAAAAATTTCTTTAAAGTACACAGTACTGTTACATGACATGCATCTAATTACCTGTTTTTTGTCTTCCCCCACCTTTGCCTCTCTTTCTTTTTATGGAGAGGTGAAATTCACTAATGATCTACTGTTTGCATAACCTGTTGATTCAAATTAACCATCAACAGCACAGAGAAGTACACTAGACCTCTGCAGCTCAATTTTCCATACCTCCACAGATGACAGCACAGACAACTTACACTTTACGGTCACAACCCTACAGTGTTGTTTCCACAATACCTGCCCTACCTGCTCCAAGTATGCCAGGTAACTTTGCCCTGGCTGCTAGTGAGGTGGTACCCTCCAGGAGCAGAAATAGTGGAGGTGGCAATTTTGTCACTCACAAGATCTGACAGGGCTGATGGAGGATATTGCAGAGAAGGGAATCAGTGCATGTATTGGCTGGGTTGAAAGCATCCTGCATTGCATTACGAAGATGACGACACATCTGGCACTGACCCATGCAGCTGCTGCAGAAGACAGTGATGAAGTTCTGAGTGGGGGGGGACTAGATTCTCTCTGTTTTCATGCCAGATGTTGGCATACCTCAGGTGACCTCTACCTATACTCATTTAGTCCTCCAGCCTTTTGTCTCCATCATCATCTCTATTTGTCTTATATGTCATGTATGAATGTTGATGCTTCCTAACCTACGCTACCTACTTGACCTTCTCATTCCTAAGCACCTTTCCCAAAATTCCTCTCCCCGCCAAAAAAAGGCACATGTCCCACAATAAAATACACCCCATACATAGCTCTCCACTTCGCCTGGGTGCCAACCTGACACAACTGATTCAGTCCAGTTAAAACAAAAACATGAACTGTAACTAAATAAAATACCAAAAACACCCAAGAAAATAGTAAAAAACACTGACACCACTGGAACTGAGCAGCACTGCTGCTAACAGTCAGAAATGAAGTGAGCCACAATGAGTAAATGTAGCTGAAAACTTTAATAACAAATATCCACAGTTATTGAGTGCCTCCTTCCCATTAAGGGGCTTCATCAGAACTGTTGGATGTCCTCAGATACCCAGTATAGATAGAATCATTTCATGTCTTGTGATACAAAATTGACCAATAGCATACAAAATAAAGGCAATAGCCCTTTTAAACATTACTTAAAAATACTTAAAAGTAGGATTTAAATCAATATTAAAAATATATACAAACATATATATGTGCAAAACTGCATACTAAACATAAAATGTTGTTATACCTCCAGTTGTTTTAATTTTAACACTAATGAAATCAAACATGCTTCTTTCAATCCAGGCCTTTCCAAAGCATTTAATTTTAACTGGCATATCAATTCAGATTTAAGTAAATCTTTATCAACTACTAACCACCTCATATCTTTCTTAACCTGATTTAACATTGTACATTTAAAAACATGTAAGGGATGGTTAAAATGTGCCTAAAAAGGGGATTTGTATTTTTTACATTTTTTTATTTCAAGTAGGTGTTCATATATTCTGTACTATGCAGAAAATGCCCAATAGCAACCAGAATACCTCTGCAAACACAGTGAAGGCAAACAAAAATCCAGAAAAAATGCTGAGGTTAGGCTCCAGTGTCCAAATCAAAGTAAAAAGCAGTCTTCAGTCTTCAATAAAGGTAAAAAAGCAGACTTGAATCGAAGAATAAAAGTATAAGAAGTCTTCTTTATTGTCACACAAGCGCTTTCACATATTGCTTCCTCAGGTGTATACTAACAAAGGTAAACCACACCTATATATATACTTAACTAAAATAATCATGTGACTCAATAACCCATTTACCATTAAAGCTGTATTCTCTCTTATAGATCAGAAAGCATTGCTTAAAGCTAAGTGTGTATGACACAACAAAGGTGTGACTATTTAATAAAATACAATAAATCTAAAATACATAATATATATCTAGAAAACATTCTATCTTCATATTCATAATGTAGAGCTTCTAAAAATATATAGACCTTCTAAAAAATACATCAGTTTTAATGCATCGTTTTAATAAAATTCTTAAAAACATATAAATATAGATATTTCATAGCAAACATTGCATAAAAATATATTAATATATTAATATATTAAAAACATAAACCCATAGCCATCTATTTACCTACTTAGTTAAGTATATATAGGTGTGGTTTACCTTTGTTAGTATACACCTGAGGAAACAATATGTGAAAGCGCTTGTGTGACAATAAAGAAGGCTTCTTATACTTTTATTCTTCGATTCAAGTCTGCTTTTTTACCTTTATTGAAGACTGAAGACTGCTTTTTACTTTGATTTGGACACTGGAGCCAAACCTCAGCATTTTTTCTGGATTTTTGTTCATATATTCTGTCTTTAAACTTCCTAGAAGTTTTCCCAACATAAAAAGCCAGACAATGCTGGCAACTAGCCAGATAAACAAGTTGGGTTGAGTCTCAGTTAAAATATCAGTTGATGCAGTATTTGATAACTCTGCTAACCACACTTTCACCTATTAAGACATGTTCACAATAAAAACAGCCACACTTAGCTGTCCCCATTTTTCACATGTTCTGTTTGTGTCTATTTTTTCGAAAAGTGCTTTAAAGGACCAATCCTTCTTATATACAACCAAATGCCTATTCCCCAAAACTTATATGATTTTATAACCTGAGGAGCAAATGCATCAGTTGTTCTTAATATGATCAAAAATGTCAACAATATCTATAGAAAAAGCAGTGTTAAAAGTCATGGTGTAATTACGGCCTACCATTTCCTTTCCAAGAATCGTAGGCATAGCAGGTAAAATATTATCTATGTCCCATCCGTTCAAATTATTTTCAACTAGATTTGATAAATTCAGTAAGGGGGTATATACACCATTAAAGTGCTTTAAAAGTACCTTGTTTGTGATTTCTGTAAGAAAGTTGGAAGGGTAACCATGTTTACTAAACATATCTAACAAGGTGTCACTTTCCCTAACAAATACTTCATCCTCAGTGATCATCCTCCCTAACCTCACAAGTTGCCCCTTGACTACCTCTCTCTTTTGATGCTTAGTGTACCAACTGGTGAAGTAAAGATATGCATCCAAAAAGGTTGTTTTTACCTATACAAATTGGAATTAAAACATCTGTGAACCTAATTCTTACCTAGTTTTACATAAAAAAATACATTCAGCATTATAAACAAATTAAACTTAAAAAATCAGTTGAACTATTTATATATTCAATAAATTATTTTAAGAGGTCTTCTGTATCTGTCCATAAAATAAAAGTTCAGTCCAGTGAGATGTACAACATCATTCCATTGTTGTCATGCATTACTGGTATGGTGTCTCTGCAAAGTCATGAAACCAAGTGCAAAATTTTAAATTGATGTTGTTAAAAAGTGGATAGCCATGGTACTCTCCCACCACCCTCCTGCAAATAAATGCCTGTATTCTTTTCCTTGTGTGCTATCTTCTGATTGTTAATTTCATTTTCACAACAGTCCTATATGCCCCATTTTCACATATTTAATCTGGTCAGAAAACAGATTTACACACAACACAAACATGCCCAGAAATGACCTATGAAAAACCCTTCACTTTATATCCTTGGCATTTGTGAAGAGTTTGGCATATGGCAGCAATGCTGAGAGACAGTGAATGCTGTTTAACTTCTTATTGCATAAGCTGATGATTTAATTTCAATGTACAGTGGCATGTTTACTTCCATGCAACTGTGCTTAAATCCAGTGTGCTGTTGGAATACAGAGTAAAGCCATATTAAGGCTGTTCTGTGTTACAGTTAATGTACCATTTATTAGGCTGCTGGATGTAGTCAAGTATCGGTTCCTATGTGATGTGTTGTGTTAGTTACCCTGTTCATAGCCTGATTTTATGCAACAGTGTTATGGTACAGTCTCACTTCATGAGAGTTAATATTCTTATCTTATATTTAATAGCACATATCTGTACTTCACTACATATAATGCATTCCCTTAGCATAACAATGGTATAGTTCAGCAGGACATAATTCTCAAAAACTTAGTAAGACAACTTTATCCTGGTTAGGTATTCATCTTTACTGCACTACCCTTATTTGTACATATAGCAATCAGTTTATTGTACAAAGCAGGGCTAATTACTGATGATTTCATAAGTAACACTAAACACTGTCCATATGTTCCAACATCTCACAAAACATGTTTGTGATATTTGTCTCTGCAGCTTTCTCTAACTTCCTGTGTCTGTCTCTCCTTCTGCCATACATTTTGAATGTGTCTCAAAGGTGTTATTTCAATGGTAAGCAATTTGCTTGTGGTGTATTAAGCTAATGCTCTACTGTGTAATAAGATTGCTTTTTAAATGTTATGGGTTCTATTCCAGCCATTTGCTAATTATTATTGACTATTTTTGAATTGGTAATGTAGTTGTACCTTTTGCTACAAATTGTTGTGAGGCACCATTATCCCTTTTCATCAATAAATAATGTCTCCCTTCTGTTTCAATATTCCTCCTCTGCATTTGGTCAGTGCTTGCTGCTGGGCAATAAATGTAACTAGTGGTAAATGAAAGTAAAATGTTTGCAGCAATACATTCGAAAGTGATTGTCTTTATCTGCATTACTCTGCCTAAATTTGTGCCGCTTTGCTATGCTATAATTATACATTTTTTTGTAAATTAAACTAGATGACTAGTTGGATGCATGGATTATAGTACTCAGTAGGATAGTGATGATTATTACATACTGTCATGTCTGCTGAAATCCCCTGTCAACTACTAACATTTCACAAATATATAGTTATACATATTGTGCTAAGATAACACTCAGGTCTAAAATAATTAATGGAATGCTGAAAATGCTCTGAACATATGGATGATAAGATGTGTCATTATGTTCTGTTTGACTACTGTTTCAGCACGTATTGGCTAACCCCTTTACTTAGCGCATCATTCCATTGCTGCACTAATATGCCTGCTACCTACTGTAAATGCCATCTTGTAAAGATCCTTGCCTGAGAATTGGCACAAAGACTGCTAACTACTGTCCTAAGTTCAACAATCCAGTATATTATTATACATGATTTAACACTTTGCCATTAGCCAGCAGCACTGTGGTTATACAGTACAAGAAAACCAATGAGAGGAGCATAGAATCATAATTTTCTATTGCGCAAAGTTTGTATGCCTGATTACTGTATCCGAAAGATGAACATTCTTTGTTAAAGATGTTAACTCAACTAATTAATTTTGGTGAATTACTGTTTCTGCTCTTCATTGTTTACAGTTGCACCATGGTGCCAGCTTGGTCAACCTGTTCTTACCACATCCATCACTATCATTCTGAAATGCACTGTCCTATGTCAGACTTCCATGTTTTTCATGCCCAATGTACATAGTGTAAGTATGAGACAATGCAAGTGTACAAACATCCCGACATGAAGTCACATAAATGTTTGACTTGATAAGTGACTACTGTACAGTCAACGTGCATGTCATCCCATTATGTGTAACATGCCAATATCCCTCACAGTATCACAATGTACAGTAAGGGCAGTCTGTGCATTGCATTATCAAGGTATGTCATTAAATATGAAAATCATAGAGATGTTATATTGTCTTGTACACACATATACATTTGCTGCGCAACCTGTGATGCACAATACCATCTCTTCCAAATAGTGATCTTTGCAAATATTCAGATATTCAATTTTGCATCCATCTTGGGCATATTCCCTTCGGGTACTTGCTATTAGTACATGTTGCTATAAGTTGGTAGGAGGCTCAATACCCAATATAGGAAGCTTGTAAGTGTTATACTGTATGCATATCATAGAGTGGTGAATTCACTTAACCTGAGAATAATGCATATAACTTTTCTCACAGCTCTGTTCTCCTAATATTACAGCAACATCCTCTCTGAAAGTGCTATCCTACCATCAGAGTGTGGTGCTCAAAACTAGTACATTGCCCTCTAAACTGTGTAAACCAGATAGCTAGGATGGTCAGTACTCAGTATGGAATATTTGTGTGTGTGAACCTGTGTGTATCTCTTGGTGTTAAATCCATTTTCTCTGAAAGTAACACATTTCAAGGGTCTCACAGCACCCTTACCCCTACTTTAACATTGACATCCTCTCTGACACATACTGATGAGGTCATTTTTCCAAAGGTGCTCTCTTCCCCTAAAAATTAGATTTCTCCTGTGGCACCTGTGAGTATTAGAGTGCTCTTTAGTTTGTGTAAACTCGATAAGTAGGAAGTTTAATACTTGTGTACAGATGTGTGCATAGTGCTTGTTGCTATTTTCAGTTCCCTTGCAGATGTTCCATTTAAATGTATACACAGCTCCCTTAGAGTAGCTTTAAAAGTAACTCCCTCTCTGATACACACTGATGGCATCATGCTTATAAAAGTGCTATTTCTCAGCTGAGAGTCAGATTTCTCTTACGACACTTGTGAGTATTACAGTAGCCTATAAACTGTGTAAATTAAATAGGTAGGAGATTTGATATCTGTTGTGGAAAGCTTGCATGTGTTTGTGTAATGCTTGTTGCACTCTCCATTTTCCCTGCAGAGGTCATATTTAAATGTGTACATTGCTCCCTCATAACAACTTTTACAGTAACATCCTCTCTGTGACACCCTGATGAGGTCATCCTGAAAAAAGTGCTGTCTCGCTTCTGAAAGCCAGGCTTCTCTTCTGGCACTTGCAAGTATTAATGTGCATTGCAGATTGTGTTATGTAGGAAGTTCAATACCCAACATTGTAGACTTATGTGCACATGTGTGTGGGTGGTTGTTTAGAGTTGATTGAGACTATTGTAGAAGATGAACAGCCAAAGCATGTGTTTCAAGGGAATTGAATATGTGACAGTTTGTATAAACTGAGATGTACTGTGTACTGTGAACTCTGAACTATGAATAATGGAAAAATACTGAAGAAATAAGAGTCTGCCTGAAAGCAGGAAATGTGCCTTTTATGGAAATATATCCGATTTTCTCTTTTGCCTACAAATATGATGATGTGAATTGTCTTATGTTTACAGGTAAACCTTTGATTGGTTAATTGCCCTGTATAATAATCTAATTGGTCCAGTTTTACATTTCTGTACTGTCAGCAATATCTCCAGTATATAAGCTTGTTTATTTCTTTGTTCTGGGAGTCTCCCTGGTACTTTCCGTGAGGCTCCCGCACGTGTGTACTGTAGTTAATAAAAGCCACTGAAAGAGAGAAATAAATATATCTGTCTTCATTTTTAACATACTATGAAATTTTACAATTGGTGCCGTTTACTCGGATCTGAATTAAGAGCAAGCTGCAGCAGTTGAGAACTGAATGAAATACTGCTAAAAAGGGCCCATAACAGATTTTTCATTTTCTGTGGTATTTCCTTAATTTTTCTGTCCCTGTCTGCCTTTTAAAAATTTTATGAACAATTTTTTTTTCTTTCTCTTTTGACAAAGCTATGATTTCTCTCCTTCAGTTGTTTTAAGGTAAGTGGCATGTATTTCTTTTCTGCTTTGAATACGCAGTATGAGAGTGGGGTTAATCTGGAGAATAAACTGGCGTCATACGTATGAAAGGAGGAATGAGAGTGGGGTAAACAGACGTTTTTTTTATAACATCTTAGCTAGAACTGTGTCAAACAGGTATAACTTATTGTATGAGAGTGGGGTAAAAAGACATTTTTATAATGCCTTAACTAAACCTGTGTCAAACAGGAATAGCATCTTGTATGAGAGTGGGGTAACAAGACGTTTTCATAACGACTTAGCTAAACTTGTGGTAAACAGGTATAGCACATCGAATGATAGTGGAGTACTGAGTGAGAATGGGAGCGAGTGCGGGTAAAATAAATGAGCCAGAAAAAGGTACACCAGCTGGTTATATGTTTTATCGGGTGTCCCGGGACAGTTGTATGTTTCTAGATCATTGGATCACCCTTACTAAGGACGACAGCGATCTTGCTTTTCCAGAAAATGGTAGCTTTAATAAAGATGCTCTGACTAATTTACGAGAAAAATTAAAAAAGAAAGGAAAAATACCAGGGTTGTGCTGGGCAGCTTTTAATGATTGGATGTGTGAGGCAAAAGAATGAGAAAAAGATTCACTCGTTAGTAGTCTTAAGAATAGTCAACAAAAGTTAAAAGAGCAGATAAAGGAATTGCGACAAACCACTAAGAATCTAGACATAGCTAATGGTACACGTTTAAAAGACCCACCCTTTAAGGGATTATATCCAGTACAAGAATTAAATAAACCACAGATACCAGAATCTTCTGAAGATGATAATCCATGGTTTCCCCCACTCCCTACTGCTCCTCCACCGCAATATCAACCTTCACAACTACAGGATGGAACTGTTAGTTCTACAATACCGAGTGAAGACCAGCGGATGGAAGAGCAAATCATTCAGGACCCCAGACAGGGAGATCAGGTGATAGGAGGCCAACCTAGTCGCCTGACTATAGAACAACCTCACCAAACAGATACAGGCAAATCATCCCCTAGAGTGACCCGCTCTAAGATTAAGAAACAACACAAAAGAACAGTGCAAATGCTTTTTGACCCTAGGTTCAGTCAGCCAAAAATACCTCAAAATAAAAAACAGTTTATTCACACAAGGGTAAATATTATAAACAATGCCCAATTGTGGTTAAGGATGATTACATTAATCCAGATAAATCTCATCAAAGCTTCACTTCCGATTTGAGCACAAGCTCATCAGATGAAGCAGGAGTGTTTCCACTGAGAGAGATTCCAAATCCAGCACATGCTAGAGATGCGGAACAATGGCTACTGTCGTCATACCTAGGGCGTGGTCGGCAGTCGATTTTCAAGCTATTACCAAATCACTTCCGCCCATTCGTAATAACCCAGCAAAGTTTCAACGCGTATTAGCAGGACACATATGTTTACAAAATCCTACCATAGAAGAAGTTAAAGCTGTTCTCCAATACGCTGTTCCAGCTGATCTAATGAAACGTATCTGGGATCATGCTAATGTCCCCACCCCAATACCAAAGCATAACACACAGGGAGAAAATGGTTTTGAAGTGGTTAGACAACGAATTGTTGATGCTATAATTGTCATAGTTCCACCTACCCTGAATTGGTCTAAGATTAAATCAGTTTTACAAAAAGAAGACGCACCTATAGATGAATATTTACAATGGCTTACTGATGCCTTTGAGGCATATTCCGGATACCCAGAGCCCACTGAAGGGCCAGCACAGAGCGGGCTATCAGCTGCTTTTGTGGATGGGTTACGCTCCCAAGTGAGAGATAAATTAAAGGAAGTATGTTTAAATTGGCCCAGTGTGGGCCTGCATGAGTTAGTCCAGCAAGTACACTACCTATCTGACCATTTGGCTAAAGAAAAGAAGGATTTACAGGAAAAATTAGTACAATCACAAATTCAAATGTGTAACGCTCTGGGCCAACCTGGCCATCGAGGTAGAGGATGAGAGCAGGGATGGGGGAGGGGCAGAGGTCAAAATCCAGCGACTCACAATAAACAAAACTATCAAGGCACACAACCTATCTCAACCCAGAATCCAAATAATCAGAATGGATGTTTCAATTGGGGCCAGATAGGCCACTGGAAAAATGAGTGTCCATATTTGGTAGAGTAACCTGCACCATACACTGAGGCACCACAACAATGGAATTCTAACTGGATGCCAAACCCATGACAACAACCACAATGAAGGTTCCCTGAACAGAAAAAACAGCAGTTGTACCCCTTCCTTCCTGTGGATCAGGACGGACCACATGTTATGTTATTAGTTAAAAACAAACCATATCAATTTCTGATTGATACCGAAGCAACTAAATCTATGCTAACTAGCAGAACAGCCATGAATATTCCACTTTCTAATAAAGTTACTAAAGGAGTAGGTGTTTCCGGTATACCTATCGAATATTCTGAAACCGTTCCAGTCCCATTAACTTTGGGACCATTGCAAGATAATCATGCCTTTTTAGTAGGACCATCGGCGCCTTTAAATTTATTAGGATGAGACATATTATGCAAAATGGGGGCCACCATCTTTTGCACAGCTGATGGGGTATATCTCCAAGTACCTCCAGACCAACAGGATATTACTTTGGCAGCCTTGGATGATACTATCACATTGCAATCAATGTGTATTCAGTCAGATTCTAACAGAAATTAATATTTACACTCACTGCCCTCTTGCTTGTGGTCAACCCATGATAATGATGTAGGATTTTTAACTTCAGCTATCCCTGTAAAAATAAATCTAAAACCTGGAGTAAAATTTCCGCGAGTACCATAGTACTCTCTGATGGCTGAGGCTATTTCTGGTATAGCCCCTGTTATTTCTGCACTAGCACAGCAAGGGATAATAGTGCCCACCACAAGCCCATGTAATACTCCAATATTACCGGTGAAGAAACCTGGTAAACAAGCTTACAGATTTGTACAAGATCTATGGGAAATTAACAAAGCAGTTATGCCTGTCTTCCCAACTGTACCAAACCCTGCTACTATTTTAAGTTGTATCCCACCTACAGCTAAACGTTTTACAGTAATAAATATTTCATCAGCCTTCTTCTCTATACCAGTACATTCTGATAGTCAATATTTGTTTGCTTTTACCTACAAAGGACAACAATATACTTGGACCCGATTGCCCCAGGGATATGTAGAATCACCAACTTTGTTTTCAAGGGAAATGCATAGGCAATTACAAGATTTACAGCTACCGTCCCATTCAGTACTAGTCTGATATTTAGACGATATCCTTATAGCTTCCACAGACAGTAACGCCTGTAGGGAAGATTCTCTTTTAGTGTTAAAATTCCTAGCCGCACGTGGATTTAAAGTGAATAAATCAAAATTACAATATTGTCAAGATAAAGTACAGTATTTAGGACACGTAACTGAAATGGGTTCTCGTCGGATACTCCCAAATCGTATCACTTCTATTCAAACTGCACCTCATCCTGTAACACAGAGGCAACTTAGAGGATTCCTTGGTCTAGCAGGATACTGCTGACTGTGGGTATCTAATTTTTCAGAAATTACCGCTCCTCTTTTGCAACTTTTGAAAAAGGACACTACAGACCCTTTACCCTGGATGTCACAGCATGATGAAGCTTTTCAGGCAATTAAAACAGCCCTGGTTAATCTTCCTGACTTAGGGTTACCAGACTATTCTAAACCTTTTATTTTCTTTTGTTGCGAAAGAAATAAGACTGCTCTGGGTCTCTTAACCCAGCAACGCACTGGCAGATACCGACCAATTGCTTACTATAGTACTCAATTGGATCCGGTCGCCTCTTGTTATCCAGCTTGCATATGGGCTGTGGCTGCTGCTGCTGTCTTGGTAGATATGGCAGCTCCACTAACCCTGGAACATGACACTGTACTAGCAGTCCCACATGCTGTTCAAGCCTTACTTTTGAAAACTAAAACACAATATCTTTCAAATGCACGTCTTACAAAATACGAAATAAGTTTAATGGGAAATCCTGCTCTACAAATTAAATGCTGCCCACCACTAAACCCTGCCTCTTTAATACCAACCTCAGATGAGGGCGAAACACATGATTGTGTGTTAATAGTTAACTCTGTTCTTTCTCCTAGGTTAAATTTGTTTGATACTCCTTTGCAAAATCCTGATTTAATTCTTTTCGTTGATGGATCCTGTTTAAGAACAAACTCCAGAAAATTCCAAGCTGCTTGGTCAGTCTGCACACTGATTGAAGTATTGCAATCAGCACAATTACCAACTGGCGCCTCTGTGCAGGCCATGGAATTAGTGGCATTATCACATGCATGTAAAATAGCTAAAGACAAGTCTGTCACTATTTATACTGATTCCCGTTATGCCCATGGTGTTGTTCATGATTTTGGTATATTATGGAAAGAACGGGGGTTCTTAACATCTTCTGGAACACCCATTAAAAACCATTTGTATATCAATAATTTATTACAAGACTTACTGTTACCTTCTGAAATTGCTGTTGTTAAATGTGCAGCCCATCAATCTAATGATACTTTCGAAAGTAAGGGAAATAATTTTGCTGACTGGGCTGCTAAACAGGCTGCTTTGTCACAAACTGTTCAGCGTCACTTTTTGCAGCCATTACAACCTATGAAAACTTTTGATGATACGGTACTCAAAGCTTTACAGAATGAGGTCTCAGAATCAGAAAGAAAAACATGGCTGGCTAAAAATTGTTTTAAAAGATCCGATTTAATTTGGCAACATTCTGATGGCAGATTAGTCTGCCCCCTATCCATGCTAAATTTCCTCATTAAAGCTTATCATTTGCCAGCACATGTTGGGGTACAAACTTTAATAAAACAAATCCAAAAGGATTGGTTTTCCCCAAAGCTTTCTGTTTCTGTACAGCACTTTGTGAGCAAATGCTCCATTTGTTTACAGTACAATATTTCCAAAGGCACAATGGCTCCCGTACAACCCTTATCAAAACCATTGGGACCATTTTGTGCTTTGCAATGGGATTTTATTGAATTACCACTTTGTGCACGTTTTAAATATGTTTTAACTATTTCACAAAAATGTAGCACTCCACTAAGAACAAACACCAAAGTTCCGTATAAACAGACAAAAAACTTCTTTAATCACAAAGGTAATAACAATTCCCACTGCATGAGCACTTTCGTCTGCCCAAAGCAATCTATGTTTTAACTATTGTTGATGTTTTTTCTGGATGGGTAGAATCATATCCTGTGCGAAAAATGATGCTATCGCAGTTGCTAACAAACTTTGTTATGATTTTATACCTCAATTTGGTGTTCCTTGTTATATATATTCAGACCGTGGAACACATTTTACAGCTCAATTAATTGACTCACTGTGTACTATGTTGGGCATCACTTTAAAATGTCACTGTTCATACAGACCGCAAGCATCTGGAATTATAGAATGCATGAATCAAACACTGAAAACTAGACTAGTAAAAATTACTACAGAAACAGGCCTCACTTGTGTACAGGTCTTACCACAAGCTTTGCTCTCTATGAGAGCACAAGTACATCCTACTAAAGGTCTTTCTCCTCATGAAATTCTGATGGGCTGACCTATGCTAATGCCCATGACTCCACCACCACCCTTTTCTGAGTACGATGCCTTTTATCATGATGTTATTGTATACTGCACTTTTCTTGTTTCTTTCTTACAGTGTTATCATTGGCAAGTAGTAGCCGCACAACATAATCCTGATTCTTTTATGACTTCAGAACTACAACCAGGCGATTGGGTGTATGTCAAGTCTTTTTCCAGAAAAACAGCACTGCAACCTCGTTGGAAAGGGCCTTACCTGGTTTTATTGACAACCTCTTCAGCAGTACAATTACAAGGCTCACCAACTTGGATTCATTTATCACACGTTAATAAAGTTGTCCCTTCCCACGATCATACACCTCTACCCTTCACAGCTCCAGAATCTCCACCTATCTCTTCCCATACTCACAGCCATACTGTTCCTGCACCTGACAATGTCTGACATTTCCCCAATCGGAACACTTCCCCATTCTCATAACATACCACCGAAACCAACATTTCCACTGATGTACTGTGCAACAATCTTGGTGGTTATTTTTGTTGTTCTTCTATTTTTACTGTGGCCATTCCTATTTTCTGCTACAATAATACCTCATGCCAAAAGAACTACATGGCATCCACCATTCAATGCCTACCAAGCCATAAAATATACTTATGCGTCATCCCTTAATGTTTCCAATTGTTGGTTCTGCACTGCCATTCCTACAGTTCATGGGGGATTGATACAAATATAGTTCCTTTAGGGATTGAAAAGACATGGACGAATCTGATCTATGACACATCAAGAGTTATTTCAAAACACAAAGTAGCATTACAGTTGTCTGTTTGTCAAAATGGAACTGTGTGTTTCCAGAAACTTGATAAAATCAGAGTAGGGTGGAGCCATTGCAACAAAACGGTGGTATATAACTACACTGCATGGGGTTGTGTAACCAATTTCTCACTTATATCAAGAATTGTGAAAAACTCTATAGCTAACTTTTCCCGGAAAATAGAAACTGTCTACTGCAAAATATTTGAAGGGCAGCAGAATGCTGAGAATCGCTTTAAACCTATCAATATCACCATCAAAGTAGAGAACTGTTATTTTATGTGTGGGAGAAAAGCATATAAACGGCTACCAGGAAACTGGTCTGGCATCTGTTTCCAGGGGTACAAAGTCCCAGCTATCCGACATGTATCTACACTACCTAAGGGAAAAATTTGAAATGTTTGAGAGGTCAAGAAGCCTGCCAATCTGGTAGGTAAAGTTGATGCTTCATGGATCTATCATCATGACCTGGCTCATGCTAGTACCAAAGGACTGCCCCATATGGACTTGGGTGATGATGTAATATCATGGGCTGGTATAATTCCATCATACGGAGCAGTGAAACCAGTTTGGGAATTGAGAAAGTTATCTAAACTGCTCGAAATCTTGAGCAATGCCACACTTTCTGCCTTAGAAATAGTAACTAATGAACTGACTGCCATGAGGGCTGTAGTACTCCAAAATCGTATGGCCCTCGACTTCACCCTAGCGGTAAAAGGTGGAACTTGTGCTTTTGTCCAGGAGGAGTGCTGTACTTTTATTCCTAACAATCAACACGAAATTGAGAGCCACCTTGAACTGATTCAGAGGATTTCCAAACTTTCAGAGGCCAAAGAGGCTGATAGCTCAACTTGGGCTTGGTTAACTAACTTATTCTCAGGTTGGGGTGGTGGACTGTTAAAACTGATCTTATTAATTGCAGTATTAGCAATTGTTTCTTTTATTGTCTTATTTTTAATCAAAGCACTGATTTTAAAATTGATATATTCAAAAACTGTGAAAAAAGTGCCTAAATTCTATATACCTGCTCCTATGACTGTAGATAGTGAAATTAAAAAATCTCTCAATGATGAAAAGACTAGTAGCATGGTTATGCTAGATCTGTGGCAGATGTATGACAGATTAAAAGATGATGTTTACACAGCAACAAATGAGGGATTGTAGAATATGAACAGCCAAAGCATGTGTTTCAAGGGAATTGAGTATGTGACAGTTTGTATAAACTGAGATGTACTGTGTACTGTGAACTCTGAACTATGAATAATGGAAAAATACTGAACAAACAGGAGTCTGCCTGAAGGCAGGAAATGTGCCTTTTATGGAAATATATCCGATTTTCTCTTTTGCCTAGAGATATGTTGATGTGAATTGTCTTATGTTTATGGGTAAACCTTTGATTGCTTAATTGCCCTGTATAATAATCTAATTGGTCCAGTTTTACATTTCTGTACTGTCAGCAATATCACCAGTATATAAGCTTGTTTATTTCTTTGTTCTGGGAGTCTCCCTGGTACTTTCTGTGAGGCTCCTGCACGTGTGTACTGTAGTTAATAAAAGCCACTGAAAGAGAGAAAGAAATATATCTGTCTTCATTTTTAAATAACTGTGAAACTTTACACTATACACATTTAATCTGTACCCCAAATGCATTTTTAAATCCAAAGATGAATATACCAACCCGTAAAGTCACCCTTCACATCAACAACTGCATTGTTATACAATGGTGTAGCTATGCATACTGTTTTTAATGTAGTGAGTGCAATTTTCTATACATTACGTAAAGGAAACTGTGCTTATTTAGGCAGTACTATGTCCACACATTTTACTTCAGTGTTTAAAGTAGCAGTGTCATGGACTGAAACATAGCCATTTAATGTTTTTAAAGGGAAGTGATGCAAACATTTGCTAAGTGGGGACGGCAGTGAACGCTTCCATCCTTCACATGTCAGGTTTGTTGTGTGACATTGATGAAAACACACAATTACACAATTATATTCTCTACCTGCAAAAATGGTTCAACACACAGATTAGTTCATTGTTTTACAAGTGAATTTTAATGTCAGACTTATACTGTAGTGCCTCTATGTATGACAGTATTCTCAATAATGTGGAAATCACTAGTTGAGATGTTCATCTACTACAGTGCTTAACTTCTGCTAATGTGACTGTCAATGCAGTCATGATTCTTTACACACATACTGCATGTAGTGGCAACTTTCACATGCCCTGATTGGCAGTAAAAATATTTTTACAAGATAAATTGCCCTGGCAATACACTGCTGATGTCATTCCTTCTTAGATGCTATCTGTCACAATTGTATTTGGTATTCTCCTGTGGTGCTGGCTGCTGAGAATGTGCAGTATAGATGTTATAAGTCACTAGAAAGGTGGTTTGATTCAATGTACAAAGTGTCAGTGTTATTGTTGTGAGTGTACATGTGAATAACAGTGTTGTCATTCAGCCTGGCATTATACACATATAGATGTGTATTCAGAGAAATAAAGACATTGGCTTCCATGTTAATTACATTATATATTTAGAAAGTTGTATCCTCTGGCATGGGAGAATGAGACAACATGCTGACTGTTGATGAAGTACTATAGCAATCACAAGCACACATATCCCTTGTAGGAAGTACATGCGATCATACCTTTACCTAAGTAAATATGTTAAACTTTTAGTGACATTTCTACCATTGTGATTTCATTCTGGGAAACACACATGTATTTTTTGTTGTTAAATGCTCATGTGTTCAACATCCATATTCAGTGCCTATTAGCATTTTTGGGCCTTACACTGTATCACTGACATTTACCACAATGATAATGTGACCATTGACATACCTCCGTGATCCCTTTCATCCCAGAGATTGTTTACCACATATACGCATGATATAGTAGTATAGCATAGGTGGTTTGTCATACTAGTTGTATAATGTCCACTGTGGCATTTGTGGTTCATCCAGATGTCATCAGCCAGTAGAGTCACATCACTTGCTGCTCAGTTCCTGACAGGGGCAGCATTATATGAATGTAATGCTTTCATAAAAAAAAAATAATATCTGCATTTACTTATGTTATCTGTTTTTATGCTGGACAATGAGATATCATCACAGGTTGTGAATGCTTGGCATTGAAATACTTATTTGGGGCATGTTGTGCTGTGAGTTCTCCTGTAGCACATGCATTGATTATTGTCATTTATAGCAAACCTGCACATATATAGCAGTGTTTAATTGTGGGACAGTGTGTGTCGTACTTTATGGAAACAGCTTCATTGTCAAAGACAATCAGTTGTGTTGTAATACTCAATGTTGTGTGGACAGTAACATGTGTACCCCATGTCTGACATTATGACTAACTCTGGTTGTTCAGATGATATCCATACTTCATTTATTGACACATACATTTAATTCAGTTATTTGTGACAGTCTCCTCTGCTATCCGATGTGGCACAGACAGTCAATACAGCAGTCTGGAAAAGACCTTGTATAACAGGCAGGGATTTGAATCTGGTAACATCTGTAGGTCAGACTACATTGGCTTACACACACACTGATGTGCCAGCTTTTTCATGCATTGTCATACCATGTAAGTTATCAGTATACCTTATATTGTATGATAGTGTTGCTTGAACCTTTGGGGTGTTTTCCTTACATGACTAATATGCTATTGCCTGTGAACCCCTTGATTGTTATGCATCTCTCTGATATCTTTTTGAGCATGTGTTCTAACATGACACGCTGTAAATATTTCTTAGGTCATTTCTAGCTCATATGCAGTATCAACTCATAAGGTAATTATGCCTTGTATTGTACTGCATTCTCTAGACATGTGTTTACCACAGCCATTGTTTTGGTCACAATATACAACATAAAGGCAAATATGTGATTCCATGCGCATCTCTATCTGTATGGAATGTATGGTGACCATCAGGAGGTGTGATTTGTCCTCTCTTACAGCACTTTCTATTGTTGTTCTGTTTCTTTTACCTGCAACTGTATGTGAAAATGCCTAGTATCAGTACGTCAAACATGATTGCAAGTCAGCAGCAGCAAAACTGGACTTCTGACATCTCATCTGTTTAGTCTTGACATTGGTTACTTATGTATGTTATTTGTTATTAGACTGCCATGTATCTTTTACATAAACCTACAATGCTTACTTATCTATTGCATGCTTGTAGGTGATGAACCCCTCTCTTACTGGTGCCACAGTCATTTCTTTGCATAGACATTGGGGAAATTTAATAAAGCCTACACAAACTTTTTCTTTGTGTATGCATTGAGCTGTGATGAGTACACGAGTGTGAACATTTAAAGATTCAGTAAGCACCGCTAAGCAGCGCTCATGCATGCGCAAACAGGGAAAATTCCAAGGAATGCAAATTATCTCATAATTAGGTGAATCTTATGCAAATGAGGCAGGTTGTGCAATCCCACAAGCAGAAAGACATCCATGTAGAGTCTGTGTCAGTGGCTGTAGTGTACATAGAATTCTTCCACATACAGGAGTATACACAGACAAAAGGGGATGTAAATCTCAAGAAATATGGACATACCACCCCTAAAATTGTTATAACACATACAGATATTAACAAAACTAATAGTGTGGATGACAGAATGAAGAAGGGAGTACTTTAAATTAATAATATTTTTTTAATAATCTCAGCATGTTTGCACTATGCACCATAGTGCACACGCATGCTTAATAGAAATTAAAAAAAAAGGAAAGAAATATTTTATAATATTTGTCAGAAATGTACTATAGGACTTTCCATCTGGTCTGTACAATGGTGCTTTAGTGCTGTTGCCCAGGTCATATGGCTAGGGACCTTGTAGTTTCCAGGCTGTCAGCACAGAAATGTATGCAAATGAGGTGGATGTCTTGAATAGCAAAAAGGAGTAATCATGTGTGCATATCCACTTCATGTAGGCTCCCACACCATACTGATATTTTCACTGGATGTGGATGGCATCAGGGAGGTGTGTCCTGTTACTTTTAGGATTGCTTAATTCCTGATGTGTGTGCTTGTGAGGCACACCACATAGCTGAGCGTGTTCCTGAGGAAAGACCACCCAGGTCACAGTGATGACGTAGGCAGCATGTCATTAAAACTGGATATATTCAATTATTAATTTTGACTTTTGTATAAGCTATGCTGCTTGGT